>NC_142502.1:33306521-33614456 GCF_057876585.1 Rhinolophus sinicus | reverse complement strand
CTCATCTGTTCAAGATGATTTGCCAAGTGTTTTTTTGTTTGTTTTCAGTCCGCAATATAAATGAGCGAACATTTGGGGTCATTAGAAACGCTTAGGTGAAGTAAGGGGAGTTTATTTTCTTGTATAACCTTTTGTTCTCAGTTTACCTTAATTTAGTGATAACAAAACACTATTACAAGAATGTCTTACCATGGTAGCTATTGACTTGAAGAACAAAAGAAAAGGCCTAAAAGATAAAAGCCCTTAAAACAGAATGTTCCAAGAGCATGAACTATATGCCACATTCATCAGACTGGCAGTCATTCTCTCCTAGAAAAGGTGTTAAAAATGTATTTCCATGCTTTGAAGGAAGGATTTTACAGTGCGCTTCCAGGACTCACCTCTCATGTCCAGTCATAGGATCAGAATGTCCCAGTCATGTTGATAGCCTCCAGAGAAACAAATTCTCGTGAGTACTCTAGTCAAAACAAAAGATGCAGCTGATTGGAAAATTAGTGAAGTATTAAACTATACTCTGCTGTCTGTTAAATGAGTTAGATATCGCTATTTTCTAGCATTTTTTTTCTGAAATAACTATGTTTGGCTATATGCATAATGGGTCTGTGTGGAAAAGGGGGAAATGAATAAAACAATTTATCCCATTTTGTTATTTCCATATGTGAAACCCAGTCCCTCATGAGATGTCCCCAAAAAGTGCTGCTGTTCATCAAAACATGTACCCTACATCTGAGTGAGTTTAATTATCGTGGGGACAGTGAAATGAGGACATTCAAGTCAATTTAAAATAGAAAAATTTAGAAGATTAAGGAGCAACATATCTCAGGCGGCTTAGTACTCATTTTTGATGTATCTTTGCTCTCCTATAAGGAATAAGTTTTGGAAGTGGGCAGTAAGGTTCATCTCTAGTGTGTTTTTTGATAAGCCCGTATATCAGAACGAGATCAGCACATCCTTTGGGATACAGAAATCAGCTCTTTGCATAGCCCTTCCTAAGTAAAGAGCTGATCTGTATGCTATCTAGATTACTGCATATTAATTTCAGCCTCATACAGAAATCTTGGCGGAGAGAGAAATTGTTTTATTAGGAGCATTATCTGACTCAACTTTGCAAAGAGCCGCCTACTGTTTTACCAGGAAAATAAAAGGTTTAAAATCTGAGGATAGAAAATAAAATGTGTTTACTGAATATAATTCCTTTCTGTGAGCCTCCAGTTTTGCTTGATTTGTGGTTTTGTTTTGTTTTTTTAACAAGTAAACATAAAAAGATAGTTAAGCGAAGTGATGGGGAGTATATTCATCTATGATTTTTTTCTAGCTATCCTTTCTTCTAGGCCATATGTCATTTATTAGCCAATGAAAGTCTAAGAACTTGGCTGCTTGGTTCAATGAATAACAGCCTAGTTGAAATATTTTGTTAGAATATTGGATGTTTATCTCAAAAGCTGAATGTGTTATATACCTTACATGTTTAGTTTTCATGTCATTATATAATTGTGTTAGAGGATATTTCATTATTTCTGTGTTGTATGTTGTGTTGTATTGTATGTGTCATTTCATTTGTGTTGTATGTTGACACATATTATCTCAATCCTAATGAAAGACCCTGTTAGATAGCTAAGCCTCAGCAAGGGGCCTCTCCAGACTGTTAAATTGATTTGTCCAACATCACAGAGCAAAGCAGTATAAAGCTTTAGTTCCTGTATTACCCTACTGTTATTTTCCTCCCCAGACATTTCCTTATCATTGTCCAACGTCAAATTGTATAGATGTTCAAGATAGCGAAGGAAATAGACATGTGATAGAGAAAGGTGACTGTGCCTAGAGAGAAAGGGGGAAAAGGGGTCCTAATAAATATTTACATGTGAGCAGACCACACGTAGTAGAGCCCAAGACCTTTGTCCTTTATGTTCTGGTAAAGTAAAATTCTTAAGAACTGGTAAGTACAGAGTGACACATCAATTAATTAGGGTGATACATCAATTGGAAAACATTTTGAGTTACTGAATTTCAGTGAATTATGATAAACTGCGTCTCTTCCACATCTTTGACTCAGGAATATGGAATCGAAAACATCAAATATGTTAACTAATGTGTCTGCTATTACTCATCATATGGTAACTAGATATTGTCATCATCGCATTTTCTGTCTCAGGAAATGAAGCTCTTTTTTCAGTAATACGTGTAAAGGAAAATAATTACTTAGACCTAAACCAGTTCACATCTTGCCAAACCTTTATACTCAGAGTGTGAGCCAATTATAAAGGATTTATTTTTACAGATGTGCTTGCCCATCAGTCCAAAGGTACCATTGAAAACCAGAAACACTTAAAAAAAATGTGTCAACATATTTGGGTGACTGTATATCTTGACAGAAAATATTCAACATTTAATAGCCTATAGAATAATCTAGTTCGTCCTCAGGTCTAGAGCATGTCCCATAAATTTTCTCGGACATTAGTATTGAGGATATAAAACTGAGGAAAGGCCACAGGTCTCCATGTAAGAATTTTTAAGTGATTAGGAAAGAAAAATATAACAGGAGAATGTAGTTAACAATAATATAAAGGAAGTGCTTTCTATATCAGTTAATTAATTTCTCACAGCCCAACAGCATGAAATTAATATAATTCCTAACAAAGATAATTTTTCCAATGTTTCACCCTTTTTTGTTCTCATTCCTAGATTGAAAAAGAAAAAACAAGCCAAACAAAATGTAGAGACAGCCTTAGCTATAACTACAGGGACTCACACTGGAAAAGAAGAGACTAATACAGTCATTTTAGAACAAGACAAGTGCAACAATGCTGTGGAAGAAGAATGTATTACTGATGAAAAGAAAAAGAGGAAAAATAATCAGTTGAAGGAGATCAGACGTACAGAACTAAAGAGATATTATAGTATTGGTGAGTATTGGTGGCAATATTGTATAATTTTCATTTAAAAAATCTGTAGTAATTTTCAAGACTGTAATTTGTAACTGATCATAATAATAGTAAGTTTATTGAGCAGCTATTATGAGCCAATGGCCCTTGCTTTATATCCATAATCTTGTGTAAAGGGATGAAAATGAAATAATGTTGGCGTGTCTCGTTTGACTTTGTGTTCCCAGCATCTATCACAGTACCTAGCAGATAGTGTGTACTAATAAATATTTATTATATGAATGGTCACTCTTGTGGGAGAAACATTTTTCTTAATTTTTGTAGACATATCTATAACAATATTCATAGAAATGCCTGCACCTTTTGGCATCAGCTAGGCAACAGAAAACGGATGGAGACGTGGCTTAGCACTTGTCAGCAAAGGACAACTTGGGAGTTTTAGTGAAGGGGAATCTTAAAATGAGTCTAATGTTCTATAGTTTCTCAAAATAGCCATTGCATCTGAAACTGCATTAGCAAAAGTGGCATATTGAGCACGACGAAAGTGATACTCTTGCTTTACTTTGATCATACATCTCACACCTACTGTTCCTGTCACATGCAGGCCTGGAGTCATGAGTCAAAACTCAATTTGGCATATAGGTTAGATTATACTCAAGGTTGCTAGGCTAAGAGAGAGAAGACTGACGGATCTCTGAGAACATGCTGCAATACAGTATATGAATCATGGTCTTGTAGAAGAGACTTCCTCCAGAGGGCCCCAAACTTGGGTTCTGGTTAATGCCAAAGTTACCAGGAGATAGATTTCTGTCTCCATGTTTAATATATCTTTTTAACAGTGCTCGTGAAAGATAAAATGGGCTACCATTCGGGTGGTAATAAGTGTGGCTTTGCTGACTTTGCTCCAACAGAGGCAGACGAGGTATCTGTAGCAGAAAGCGTGTGATTTCTAGCAATCCAGAGGGCAATGAGATTATATCATATACTACGTAGCTTAATGGATGCTTTTAATCTCAAGCCATTCAGTATTTTATAAAAAGCTGTAACCGTCAACCTATTGAAAGACACTTCTGTGCAATTAATAAACTTCCTCTTAAAATTTAAAGTGTTGAGTATTATCTCTTATTTCCAAAAAGAGCAAGTGGATTAAGGAGAATTACATTTCACATCTTCTTTTACATGTGAGATATACACATCGGACATTTGAAAATGTGTGCTTTGTATAGTTGTGCAGTTTAAAATATTGTCCATTTGTATCCTTACTTTCAATGCTGTTTCTTGAGAAGTATTTTAAAGTGGAAACATTTAGTTCTGTAGGGTTTCCCTAAAGGAGGCTGATAGTCCAATCTATTGAAGTTTCTTTTTAGAGGTGATGCTACACTAACTGTGGATGCTGCATTTGGATAGATTTTTAATGTGGTGCTTCTGTTGCATGTGTAACGCTCTGAGTCTGAAACAATGCCCTTCACTCTACTCTTTACCTAACTAACTCTCACTTCGCAAAATCAGTACAGGCATCATTTCTTCCAGGAAGCCCTCCTGTCTCTGTCCAGGTTAGACTTCCCTTCTGCATTGTCATCATGGATTTATTATCTGCTTCTGTATTTATAGGCTGTTGTGACTTGGACCCTGTGTTATTAGCTTTGTGTAGTATCTATAGTGTTATAAGTGTTCTTCAAATGTGCACTGAGAGGATGAATTAATCCGAAGATGAATGAATACTCTTTTTATTTGTTTGAGTTTCATGAAAATTCTGGAAGAATATATATATATATATATATGACAGTACAGTAGTTGGGTCAGAATTATCCTGTGGTTTTATTATGCTATTATAGCTTTTCATCTTCTCTCAAGAATGGCGATGATGACATAATGGTTGGAGGCTTGGGGAATTTCCTTAGGAGAATCCAGTGCTTCGCTAAAACTACTAGGTGGGCCTTTGAATTCCAGGTCTCCTTATTCCTTTTCCCATCTGACTCTAGCTAACAATCCCATTTTGGCAGCTTTGCCAGGGCTGACCTCCACATTCCTGGATTCCTAGCCAAGATGTTCTGTACCACTAGGTGGAGCATGAGACCAAGTGAGGGGACTCCCCCAGTCCACTGCTTTCCGTGGCTCTATCTAATGTGGGGAGAAATCACCAAAATGGAAGGATCTAGTCGGCCGCAGTAAGGATTTGGACTTTATCCTGTCGTCATTGAGGAACTCCATTAACTCTCTGTTTTAAGATGATAAATCTAGGGACAGTGGGTGAAAGTGAGCCCCTCGTGGGAGACATGGGAGCTGATGAGATAGGGCACCCTGAGGAGAGATTTTCCTCAGAGAAACAGCAGTATTTGGTGACTAATGTAGTGTGTGAGGGAGAAAAAGAACTGTCAAGAATTTTCAATCTAGAAAACTCAGGAAGGTGGAAAGAAGATAATGAATTTGTGTTAAGAGATGTTTTGGGGGCACCAAGTGGATTAGTATAGAGAAGCCTAGATGTCAGGGGAAAAGGCCCGGAAATTGCTACTTACAGGTAAGAGGTAAATTCATAAGTGTAAAAGAAGTCATCTAGATAACATGCAGAGAGTCAAAACAAAAAGTTAATGGATGATAAATGATAATAAATTTAGAGAAAAACAAACTAGAACGCTCTATAACAGTATGTTGATAACTATTTTCTCTGGGTACAGAAATTGCAAGGGAGTTTGGTCTTCTTCATTTTCTTTTGC
The DNA here is from genome assembly GCF_057876585.1 of Rhinolophus sinicus. Taxonomy (NCBI): domain Eukaryota; kingdom Metazoa; phylum Chordata; class Mammalia; order Chiroptera; family Rhinolophidae; genus Rhinolophus; species Rhinolophus sinicus. Next base: position 33,608,860 of record NC_142502.1, on the reverse strand, counting down.
TTATTACACATTTTATCGTTAGTTTTAATATTAATCAGAAAATATAGAGAACTGAGTAATAGAATAAACCCAAGGGCTTTGTAAAAACAATGTTAAGACAAATGTAAAGTTCTATAATCAATATAAAAGAAAATAATTTCTGGAACTATCTATTTTGACATTTATAACTTTACCTATCTGATCTAAGGAAACATACTTTGACAAAGTAATGTTTTTGTGATTTATCTGTGTCCCGTGTAAGTCTTGGGTAATAATTCATTGCTATTTCCTGACACTTAGAAGGACACAACAGTTAAGAAATTATTGAAACATGGAATCACTAGAATTGCCTCATTGTAACAAAATGGTGCCTATCCTAAAAATATGTGACCATTGGTTATAAATCAGAGGTTCCCATGCCCCCCTCCTGGGGTTTGATTCACTTGCTAGACTGGCTTACAGAACTCAAAGAAACATATTACTTGCTAGATTACCAGTTTATTGTAAAAGGAACCGACATTTGGAACAGAGGCACAGGGCAGTCAAGTTCCGAAGAGCTTCTGGGTCCTCTCCAGGTATGAACTGCCTCGTGTTCACCAACCTGGAAGTTCCCCAAACCCTATCCTCTTGGGTTTTTATGGAGGCTTTATAATAAAGTCATGATTGGTTAAATCATTGGCCACTGGGGATTGATTCACCCTCCAATTTCTGTCCCCTCCCTGGAGGTCAGGGGGTAGGACTGGAAGTTCCAACCCTTTAATTATATGGTTGGTTCCATTGGCAACCAGCTGCCATCCCTAGGTGTTTCGCAAAGATCACCTTATTAGCATAACAAAAGACACTTTAATCATTCTCAGCACTAAGGAAATTTCCAGGGTTTGGGGAGCTGCGAGTCAGAAATTGTGGATGAAGACCAAATATACATGAGAAATATATTTTGGTCATCTAAATGACCAAATTTATTTATTCTGAATCACAGTATCACAATTTCCTATTATTCTTTGTTTCACATAACAAGTTCAGGCAACCAAAGTTATGTTACTTTGATAAATTACTTCCCAAACATAGAAGTAGGACAGGCCACAAACATATAATAGTATTGTTCTTCTATTCAGAAATAATGATCAAACAGAATATAAAAACTTGAGGGATTTGGGTATAAAATAAATTGAAATTATTAGGATGGAAATAATTAGGTTTGGGCTTTTTGGGACCATCAGGGAAATCGGAATAATATTTAAGTGATGTCATACCATGAAGACCTAGGTGGTGAACACGACAAAATGAGTGGGTCCCCCCACAAAATGTACGGAAATGTTGCAGAAGGAATGAAAGTGATGGGAGAAGATGACAGATAACAGAGGCTTGAATGAAGAGTTTAAGAATAAAAGTTTTTCTTAAGTGAAGACGTCAGAACAGTGGTAAGGGAAGCAGTAGTCAAACATAATATAAGAAGAATGCAGCTTTCTTGAGCTGCAACTCATGACTTACTTTAGAACTCAAAAGAACTCACCATATTGAGGCCAAATGAAGGAAAACTCAGCACTAAGATAAACTGGCAAATGTTTATAGACATGGATAAATGGTGAAAAAAAAATCTTTACCTACAAAGGAGCAAAGAGGAGAGTCAGTCAGAGACTTCTCCACAGCAGTCAACACCAGAGGAATTAAATCTTTTTCAGAGTTTTGAAGTGAAAGTTGTTTTTTAGGCTCAAAGACATCAGGACATTCTCAGACATGCAAGATCTTAGGAAACATACCTTTAGTGTCATACCATTTTCTGAAACAAAGTTACTGAGAGGGAGAGATGTTCCTTTCTGAGACATGCCAAATCCAGGCCTCAAGAATGAAAATGTGATTTTATACAAGAATTGATGGTGAGTATTGCAACTAATTTAACATGAAATTAAAAATACATAATTGTAAATATGGTTATAAGCATGAACATAAAAAGGCATCATAATTCTTTTTTTCCAACTTTATTGAGATATAATTGATATAACACTGTGTAAGTTTAAGATTTACAGTATATTGATTTGATGCATACTTCTGCATGCATATTGCAAAATTATTACCACCTTGGCTTTAGCTAACACCTTAAGCAGCTCACATAATTACCATTTCTCTTTGTGGTGAGAACATCTAAGGTTAGTCTCTTAGCAACTTTCAAGTATATATTACAGTATTATTAACCATGATCACCATACTGTATACTAGATCCTCAGAACTTATTCATCTTATAAATGGAAGTTTGTACTCTTTGACAAACATCGCCCCATTTCTCCCATCCCTAGCCCCTGACACCCTGTCTGTGATGGCTCTGGTTTTCACTCAAGGGACCCTGCTCCCTTTTCTTCTCACAACTCCAGCACTCCCATCAACAAAGCATATTGTAATCGTTTCTTGTCATTGTTGGAACAAAAAGTACAGTCACTGAACCAATCAGCTGTGTCTTAAAAAACCTGTTATACTAGAAGCTTGAGCTCAGAGTCTAGTCCCATAATAATTATAGTTGTCTGCAGAAAGCAAATCTTACTCCCTAACCTGTAATGTTATATCACGGTTTTATTATGAAAAATCTCACTGTAAGAGAAATGCCCAAATATAGTTTGGGCTGAGATTACACTAAATATATGGTCAGTGACTTTTCAGCTTAAGTGATTTTGAAAAATCAAATTGGAAGTCAACTGGGGAAGGTGCAAAGGAAAAACACTAATACATTGATGGTGGGAGAGTAATGTGGTCAAATCTTTTTGGGAGGCATTTTTGCCATTGTTATCAAGAGCCTTACCTTTTGCATACCCTTTGCCCCAACAATTCTGTTAGTAGAAATGCCCCCTAAGAGAACAGTCATGAGCATGATAGAAGATTAAACTACAGTGGCTATCATTGCATTGTTTAAAATAGTGGGAAAATACAAATGACGTAAAATGAAATACTATGTGCTATTTTTAAATGATGTAGAAAAACAAAGAAATTTTCACAAAATATTGTTACAGTAGACAAACAAGTTGGCAGTATGATTCCATTTTTGTTTTAAAAAAACAACTCACTGACATACATAAAAATAGGGGGTGGATTGCTGCTGGAAGTATATTCACCAGAGTGCAAACATTGGTTTTCTCTGGGTGGGGGTAATATGGATGTTTTGTATTTTCTTTTTTTGTTCAACTGTATGTTTAAATGACCATATATTGTTTTGTTTTGTGTAGAATTGGTCTTTATACTTTCTGTATTTTTTTCTAACATTAAAACTTACCCAGTTAGATCCTCGATCTATTTAGAAAAAGTAAAAAGCCATTTTGAATGAGCTCTGAGACTGAGAAAGAGGGTAAGAAAAGAGAAGCAACATCAGCCTGAGGAAGAACAGAAAGAACCTGTTTTGGATGAGTCTCTTATGGGCTAGATGCTTTATTTCATTGTTTAGTTTACTATTCGTCAAGGTCTACTGCAGGTGGTAGTAGCCTATATTACAAATGAAACACCTAGATGCTGAGTGACTCAGGAAGGCCCATTGCAGACCATCATGAGGCAGGGATTCAAGCCCAGCTCTCTGGCACCAAAGCCTGAGCGAAGCCACTATACATCATTCTGCTTCCCCAGAGTCAACTCTGAGAGAAAAATAAGGCAAACGTTAAACAAAATTTTAATGTCTTCTCCATGGCCCCAAGAACATTGTTGTTTCTTAGTAAGGAAGAAAAAGTTGACTATATATGGAGTTTCACTTTCCCTGAGCTATAATTCGAATGAACTAAGGTTACAATTTCTCTCTGGGCTTAACTACTTGACTTGGTCATATATGTAGTTACATTCAAAACACTCTTTGGTTTTATGACTAATATAAGTCAAAGTCTGACAGCACAACTGAAATAATCTGTTTCTTCAGACGCAGAGTGAGAAGGGTTCATTCATTTCACAAATCCTTGAGGGCCTACTCAGTGCTGAGGGTGGTACTGGGCTCTGAGGTAAAGCAATCCATGATAGATAAGTCCCCTGCCCTTCTTGCATTCTAGATTTTCCTTCAATGTGATTCATTTTAGTTACTGATTATATTGCCTGTGATATGCTCAAAGGAAGGAAAAGAACATCTACTGTGCGACATTTTCCTTTGTGTCACAGATGATAAAACAATGGAGTTCATATTGAGTACAGAGTTAATTATTTTCCATGTCCCCATCCTCTTCATGCTCAAGAGATGAAAATGCCTCGTGACATAGTTTTAAAAAATTTTATTGTAACAGTTTAGGATTACAGTATTCCAGAAACTTCCCTTAAAGTGTTAAATAATAATATTGAATATTCTAGTAGCACTCTTGACAGAGTCAGGCCATTAATTTGAGATGTATGCATCTTTGATAGAGAAGACGTTATTTCTGTAGAAGTACTGCGTGCTAACTAATTGCGCCACTGGAGCTCTGTCATTTCTTTAAGCAAATACAAGTTCTATATTTTCTTCAAAGACACTTCTGACTTTAGTTTTTACCAATAAATCTTGAATCCATCTGCACTGATTTGAGAGTGATCTAGATTTTTCTCCAAATCTTAGCCAGTGTTTACCCAACATCATTTAATAATGATCCTTAAGGTTTCCTGAACGCTTAGTTCTCACATTGTGGAGTGCTTGACCCAAAAACAATTGCCTTAGGTAATCCTGACAGTAACTCACTGTGGGCGTCCAGTTGACATCCCTATTTTACATACTGGGAAACTGTCTTTGATAAAGTAACTTTTCATGTCCAAGGTCACTCAGAGGTCGGTGCAGACCAGGACTCTCATTCAGTCTGTCTGATGCCAAAGCCTCCCTTCTAACATGAAGTTACATGACATTTATGGGAAAAGCCAGGCTTTTCTTATTGGTTTATAAAGGGACTTTTATACTAAATTTCTTCAGTTCTGATTTTCAGTTATTTCACTACAAGCTTTTAATTGCTGTGTTTTCATAATCATGTATTTTAACTTCAGCACAGTGGTGCTACCCTCATTCTCTTAAAACTTTTTATTGGGTAGTCTTATATATTTATGTTTCTAGATAAACCTGGTTATCAATTTGGCATGTTTTCCTTCTCCAAATTAAAAACAAATTTGATTTGAATTGCATTTAATTTAAACATCAAGTTGAAGAGAAAGTGAAATATTTACAAAAATGAGATTTCCTATGTAGGAACATTGTATGTACCTCCCTTTATGCAATCTTGCATTCATATACTTCAGTAAATCTTTAAAATTTTCTTTATATGTATCTTGCCATTATTTTGTTATATTTATTCCTAGATGTTTTCTAGTTTGATAACAGTGTGCCTGGGACTTTTTCTTGAAAACAGTGCTATTGTTAAGTGTAGAGTATTATATCTAGCCACCATGCTGAACAATGTGATGATTTCTGGATTTTTTATGATGGTGGTTCTTTAGACAGTTCATCTGTTAATAATCAAATTTTCATTTCTCTTCAGTGTTTAGAACTCTTATCTGTTACTTTGACTGGAGATTCTAAAACAAAGTTAAGTATAAACCGTGATAATAGGAATACTTGCATTTATATTGGTTTGTGTTTTACTTTTAATATTTGCTTTCGGTTTCTGATATAAGGACTCATCTCAGTTTTCACAGGTATGCTTTAGGATAGTTTAGAAGAGTGCTTAATATCTAAAGAGACCATTGATGAACAAGGAGACACCTGCAGTACATTCTGCACAGGTGTTGTCTTGCTGGCCTGTGAAAGGTGACCTCCAATGAATGGCTGGGACTCCCTCTTCATACTTGGGGTTTCCAAACGATCTCCATTATGTTTGTAGTGTTTCAGCTTTCCTCTCTCCACTACAAAGTTTATTTTTATGACCTTAAATACTTGTGGTTTAGCCTTGCATCACATTAGATTAGTCTCTGTTGTAATTTAGTGGAGTGGAAGATATTATGCCCAGAAGCCTTAAAAGCTTTCCTGGAATTGTTCTCAGGCACTTGTCTTCTGCAGAACAGGAATAAAAGGATTGGGGTGGAGCTTGAACAGTGCCTATGGGTGTCTCTCCCACTGCACACCCTGGAATCTTCTGCAAAGCTGTGGTGGGGGCCTCACTAGTGCCTTAGTTCAGGCTGCATTTCGGGAATTAATGAGCTACTGTGCCCCTGGAAGTGACATCATGAAGTCATTCAGTTTTCATTCTTAGAGAAAATTTCTTATGATAACCGTGTTTCCCAAAAAATAAGACCTAGCCAGACAATCAGCTCTAATGCGTCTTTTGGAGCAAAAATTAATATAAGACCCAGTATTATATTATATTATATTATATTATATTATATTATATTATATTATATTATATTATATTATATAAGACCCAGTCTTATATTATAGTAAAATAAGACCGGTCTTATATTAATTTTTGCTCCAAAAGACGCATTAGAGCTGATTGTCCGGCTAGGTCTTATTTTTGGGGAAACACGGTATACACGTTTTAGGGTTCCCTTACTTTTTCAGGAGCATATTTCTAATGAATATCAAAGAGTAAGTAAAAGTTCTTCCTAGTGTTCAGGAAGTTCACTCCTATTCTTTGTTGTCTAACAGTTTTTTTTTGGTTTTGTTTTTAATTTTCTTAAAAAAAAAATACAAGGCCTGCTTAATTACATCAAATGCTTTTGTAAGCATGTATCAAAGTGATCAGATATGCTTTTTCCCCTTTAAATAAAGCATCTATCATATTAGTGTTATATCACTCCTGCATTTCTGGGATGAATCCTTTCTGCTTATGGTATATAATTCTTTAACATGTTACTGTGTTCAAATGGTTATTTCCTTATGTTGACTGCATTGTTATTTGTGATAATAGCATTTGTTAAACACATATTCTGCGCCAGGCCCTGAGACAAACACTGCGTCCATCATCTCATTTAATATTTTGAACAACATTATGAGATAGTTCTTCATTTTACAGATAAGGACACGGAGGCCCAAAGATTTCAAATAACTCACTTAACATCACACAGCTATGAGAATGTGTCAGGGCTGCTAGCTGAACCCAGCTCACTTGACCCCCAAATCAAAATATAATCAGAATGATGTTTGGTGACATAAAGCAGGTGGCACATGACGTGATTTTATGGTTACTGTCCTCAAACTATCATAGCCAAATGCATCAGTTCTCAGCATATAGGATATGCCTGTCTTTGGAAACAGATTGTCTTGTTTATACATTAGGGTGCCCGTTCTTAGAAAGTTCTAAAGAGACCCAGACAATTTTTGCCTCTACAAATCCCCCTCATTTGGTATGCCCAGGGTATCATCCCCGCCTCTTTAGAAAAGATGTTGAGGGCCTTGTGTTGCCAGCCTCGTGTAACCCATTCAGGTGGTCTTATGATAGATAGAGGTGTAAGGAGGGGAGAGAATTGATTGTTCGAGGGGAGTAAGGGGAAAAGCGGACACACACCCACACCGAATAAATGTAAGGCCAGTACAGATTAGGTCATGATACAATTTGAAAACCTATAATTTTCAAAGTTTGTGCTTGTTCAGATAATTTATAAGAGAAAGAAAAGCTACATAACTGTCTTTTCTTTCTTTCCTATATCTATGTAGAGATCTTAGAATCAAGATCCAGGGAATTCAGTGTCTCTTTGGTTTCTGTTTTCAAGTATATAATACATAATGTCCATTGTCCTGACTTTACCCGGTCCCCAGTGGTCTGTGACAGGAGCCAGATGCTCAGGTTTGAACGACACTGGTATTGTCTCATTCTTGCCAGTGTTTCTCAGAACCAGAACATCTAACCAGTGTTGCATTCCTTAACACCCCCTCCCCCCAGTACACTGACATCGAAGATCATGACTTGAATCCTTAAAGAATCTGAACCACTTGTCTTCCCACACACCTGTTCTCCGTCGGTGGTAGGCAGCATAATGCCCTCCTCCCCCCAAAAAAAGTTGTAGATGTCCTAATTCTCAAAACCTGTTAAGTTACATAGCAAAGGTAAATTAAGGTTGTACACGGCATTAAAGCTGCTAATCAGCTGACCTGAAGGAGCGCATCCTGGATTTTCCAGTTGTGCCCAGTGTAAACAAGGGTTCTTAAAAATGAAAGAAGGCGGCATGAGAGAGAGAACTGGAGAAATGGCTACGTAAGAGGGCTTGGCTTGGCGTAGCTGGCTTTGCAGATGGAGGAAGGGACCTTGAGCCAAGGAAAGCAGCCTACTTCTAGGAGTTGGAAAAGGAAACTGATCCTCTCCTAGAGCCTCCAGACGGAACTGCCTGCTGACACTGTGATTTTAGCCCTGTGAGACCCATGTCAGACTTGGAACCTACAGAGCTGTAAGATATTAACATTTGTGTTTATTTTTTGAGCCACTAAATTTGTGGTAATTTGTTCCAGTAGCAACAGGAAACTAATGCATCATGCTATTCTCCTAATTCCAGCATCTCGGTGCCCCACCCCCACCATTGCTCTTGCTGTAGCTGCCCTGCTACATAAACCCCACTGGTGACCATTACAGCAGGGTATTTGCTTATTACTTACATGGTCTGTCACCCTGGTATTGAGATTCCACCCTAGTGAACCCTTATTGCTGCTTCTTATTGCTTCTTTCAATATTCACGTTATTGAAACCTTATCTTGGCCATAGTAACTCTTCCAAATTTCACAACCCTTTAAACACTGCCCCCGCCCCCAATCCTGTCTTTACTCAATTACATTTTAGAAAATGACCTTATCCCTGCTTTACTGACAGGGTTAACACCTTCTGTCTTGAGATGCCTCCACTTTTGATCTCAGGAATTCTTTGTGACTTCCCGATTATCCATTTCCAGATTTCCATCTCTCATCCTCTGTGAAGCATTTGACAGTGTCTATACAACCTTCCTTTAACTTTTTTCCATGGCCTGTGACATTACAGTCATTTTCCTATCCTTTTAACTTCATACCACCACCCCACCCTCCATTAGCCACAATTCCTTCTCATTCCTCACATCTAAGCATTCCTCAGGTTCCATCCTCAAACCTCAGATCTTCTCTTAAAATGTATTCCCTTGGCAGTTGTAACATCATTTAAGACTTCGAAGATCACCACTAGAAAGGATCCCTTCACATCCAGCCTTATTGCCCCCCCTTCAAGCCCCAGGCATACATCTGAACATCAACTTCTTTTAGCCCCAGTGCACTGAGAGAGAGGAGTCTTCTTTCAATAAACTTGTATCTAAGACTCAGCTGAAAGAGCCGAGAACCTTGTGTTCCAGACACTTCTGGACTCTTCTGGGGTGAGGAGGAAGGAGGCAGGATTTGTGGGCAGGGCACCAGATCCACCTGGGTTGAGGTCAGTACAGGTCCCCGTCCAGTTCAGCCCCCACCTCCAGGATTTATGAGATACGAGACAGGTGAGGCTAAAAGGCCTGTGTTTCATTCCTCTAAGGTATTTGTCAATTTTGTCACAGTTACTTCCCTATTGGACTGGGAAAAACTGGCTCTGAAGACTTCTTTTCAGAGGTGAGGCAGTAGGAGGTTCAGTTGCTTTGCTGTGAATGGCTTCTGCAGAGCACCTGGCCAACTTTCCCCTCTGTCAGTAGATACTTTTACATCATTTGCTTCAGGTTCCCGTAAGCAGGGGGAGGGCCATAATTTGAATAGGTATAAAGTGTCTGAGGAGGCCTGATGCTGGAAGTAGAGGTGTCAGTGTCATTGGGAGACAGTTCCATCCTGGGGGATGGTCATGGGACCTCTGGTTCCATCCTGGGGGGTGGTCACAGGTTCTCGTCTGAAACACTGGACCTCCATCCTGAAGCACAGCAGAGTAACCCTTTCCCAAGGCAGCTTGGGTCTGCCCCGCTCTCTTCGGTGCTTGGTGGACTCTGCTGCAGAACCTGGCTAGGTAAGATATACAGGACTTCACTTACGGAGACATATGCTTGGCTATATTTAAAACTCACTGCAAAAAGGTATTTAGGAAGCTATATGAAACGTTATCTTATGCTATAATGATATGAAGACAATGAAAGTAGGTCTTTAGAATGTGCCAGTCGTGTCTCTGCTTTCTATATTGAGTCAGCTGTAAACCATAGTGTTCAATTTGTGGCATTGATAAGGTAGGTTCATGTGATTTTCCCGGTGTGATATATCTATGAAAATGTTGCCCACAATCAAACTTGTCAGGCTCATTAAACTATATTGGAAATTTATTCAAGCATATATACTGGGTATCATATGAAGACACCAGACATTCAAAGATGGGTACATTATAGGCCTTACCTCAAGAATTTAAAAATCTTTGACTTTGGAGGGAAGGCTTTTTCTTTTAATAATACTACCGTGTTTGACATTTTTCTGGCCTACCCACTTGTGCCAGAGGGAAGTAATTTAATTTTTGTATTAACTCAGGTATACACAGTTAACTTTATCCTGAAAGGTTCAGCCAGCACCTGTTTTTCTTTTGCAGCTGAGCAATATGGAAATTCTCATGAGTTGGGACCAGAGATAATTATGCACAGCTTATGGAAGGGTGTGAACTGGAAGCTGCCACAGATGGGAAGAGAAAGCTTAGGCTCTAGAAATAGGAAGCACCTGCAAAAAGGTGTGAAGACACTGTTCTGAAAGCAAGAAGACCGGAAGTGACACCTATTTATGATGACAGTGAGAAGGGCAGGAATGTGGAACAAAGAGAGTGGAACTGAGATAGTAAAAAGAGTGAATAACATTTAGATCACAAGAGTTGTAAAATACTATGATTGGTTTTTTCAAACAGGCTGTAGAATTTCCTGATCTACACAATTTGGAGACTGGAAATCTAAACATAGTCACTAGTCTCATCTTCCCAAAGTAACTTAGAGGTGACCATCAAAAATCATCTAGAAGGATTTTCAGGGTCCCTTTGGTTCTATGAATGGCTCATACTCAACACGCAAACGACAAGTACATGACTCTAATGGCAGCGTCTATTACTTTTTTCTTGGTTTTTAATAGTAAATAATAAAAAGGAAACATTTAAAAGGCAGATAAACCCCATGTGAATTAACTGTTCTTGTGTTTCTGTGTTACCTTCCTGTTCTCATCCGGTACGTTCATGTTTGTTATGTAGATGATGTGCTATTCCTGATCTGCGTGTGGGGCATGGGGTTTGTAGGACTTCAGTTGTAGGGGCCTGAGCTAATCACCTCTCAGTTCATGGCATGTCATCACTGGTCAGAGCTGGACTCCTTGTTATTTATTCATTAACTCCTTTGTATCCTCATGCCCACTCCCGTTTCTCTCTCCACTGTTGTGTTCAATGTGTATAGGTTTTTATTTGGATGTGACCTTGAAAAATATGTGTGGTGGTTTTGTGAGCATGTACTTTAAGTATACATAATGATATTGTTCTGAACATCCCATTCTGTTTCTCTTGATATCAACATGTTGCTGTGTATACTTCGAGCTTGTTATTTCTAATTACTGCCTAGATGCCTATCTAGATTCCTATCTAGATTCCTATCCTAGAGCATATCTACCACATTTTGCTTACCTTCCAGCTCCTCATTGCCACAGATGATGCTGTTATGTACAGCGTTAAGCAGCTCTCTTTATATTAGGTTGGTGCAAAAGTAATTGTGATTTAAAGATTAAAAATAATTGCAAAAACCGCAATTACTTTTGCACCACCCTAATACATAAAGTGTATCTCCTGGGGGAGGATGCATATCGGTGTGAGATCGCTGAGTCATACACGCTCCAAGTACTTAAATTGCTGGAGGGGCTGTGTCAGTGTAGCAGTTCACATCTTTCCCAACACTAGAATTATCCAGTTTTTTGCCATGATAATAGGTGTAAAATTATACCTTGTCTTAATTTTTCTGATCACATGCAAGTTAGAGTATCTTTTCATAGTTAATTCAATTTTATATATATTTTTTCACTTACATTTTTATCCATTACAATATGTCTCTCTGGTTTTTAATGTCTTGGTTGATTATATTAAGATGTATTTAACCATAAAAATTAGGTTCAGTCATATGCAGCTGCCAAATTATGTAGGTTTAGGTTGACCAGTTTTGACCTATAAAAATAGGAAAATCTACAGTGTGGCTTAATATGTTGATGGACATATAGGTCTTTCCAAATTTTTATTATTATAAATTATATTGAGGCAACCATGTGCTGTGACATAGAGCATTTTTATTCTTTTAAATTTATTCTTAGGATACATTCATAAGGAAAGGATTAATGAGTCAAAGAATGTACACTTTTATGACTATTGTTACATGCTAACAAATTTCTTTCTAAAAGGGCTGTATTGATTTACATTATACATCATTTATATCATAACTATATAAGCTTTAACTTCATCGTTAGACATTATCATTTAAACTATTACTTTAATAATGGTAAAACATCACCTCATTGTTATTTGTACTATGATAACAGTTATCATTAATCATTTATTCAAGTATTCATTGATGAACAGTATGTTTTTTTAGGAAACAGTTTGTTTTTTTAGAAGTATTGTTTATTTGTGCCCTTAGTCCCTTTTTCTATTAGTCTTTTTCAGTCATTTTCCAAGGGGGTTTTAATATACTGTAGATTACCCTATCCTCAATTCCTGAAAATGGAATTATTCATTAAATATATTTTATTCTTCAGATGACAATCAAAACAAAACACATGATAAAAAAGAGAAGAAGATGGTGGTTCAGAAGCCCCATGGTACTATGGAATATGCTGTAAGTATAAAGACGAAGTCTGAGTATTTGTTAATACTACTAAATTCATGTAACATTTCTCCCTGACACAGTCTGCCCCGTAGCTGCATTCTTCTTATGTACCCATTGAAGAAAGAAATTTCTTAAGACCTCTTCTAGGTCATTTCTCTTCCCTCCATATTTTCTCCTTGGGCAAGCTCATGTAAACCTGTGACTTGAATTATACATGATATGTCAGTGAAGACCAATGAAGATCTCCATCCCAGACATACTTTCTGAGTTCCAAAACCATAGATTTCAGTTGCCTACTCAACATATCCACTTAGACCTCCATGCTTGGTCTTTATTCAGGAAGCAGTGGTTCCATCATCCATACATTTCTACAAGCCAGAACCTTATCTTTGCATCTTCTTCCCATGACTCTCCACATTTGTTCCAACCTCTTGTGACCATCGAGCAAGACTAGGCCAGATCTCTTCATTTTATTCTGTCATAGAATCATGTTCTTTTACATAATTTATCAAGTTTAACATTATTGATTCACTAGTGTGATTTCTATTTAAATGTCATGTATCTTGTGCCTTAATTCCTATACCCATGGAGAGAGACAAGACCCCTTTTTGGTCACCATTGTATTGCTGGTGCTTGCAGGGTGTAGACCTCCAGATTGTTGAATCAATGGAGGAATAACACTGTGCACATGTCCATTATTGCACGTCCACGTCTTGCACCGTGTGCTCATCTCTCCCTGCACCATGAGCTCCTGGAAACCAGGCGCTCTGTCTGTTTATCCTAGGCCTGGCACAAAGTGGGCCATTCAGTTATAGATCTGTTAATTCACATTGAAATAACATTGTCGAGGAGTGTTCTCTGACTTCTAAGAAGAAATTAAGTGCTGCTGCCATTACCTGATTGTGTTTTCCTCATGTTTATTTATTTTCCACTGATTCTTTGTGTGCCATGCCAGTCTCTACTTATGCAAGCAGCAAGACCTTGTGTTTCTTCTGGAGTGGTAAATCTTCTCCAAGCTTCTGTAGAGTCACAGTGAAGAGTCCTGGCACAGGCATTTCATGCTCAGTGCTCTGTGAGCATCTCTAAATGTCTTTCTGTGGTTTTTAGGCCTAGTCCTTTACAGAAGGGATTTGGAGTGATTATATGTCTCACATTGCCACTGTCTAGTATATGCATACTGGTTGTTGATCCCATAACACCTTGCACAGTGCCTTACCTCATAGTAGGTACTCAAGAATTGTTGGGTTATTTGTATTAATAACAATATTCTAAAACCATGCGTGCATCCAGTAGTATGATTCACAGCCCTTTAATGAAATGTGAAATGTTGTTTACTAGGGGATGCTTCACATAGCGTATACTATACAATGCAACGAGAGTAAAAATCAACCCTTAAATTAGTTCATGTAAACAGGTGATCAAATTAGTAATGCAGATATGTCCACCTGTTTGATTTATGTTATGGAGATTAGTTTTACATGGCAATTTATTTTGTGGACTTCATTGGAAATAAAAGATGATTCATCACTTCATGTTTAGAGAACCATGCTAGCATGTACCAGGTTGCTTATGTTGCTCTGAGCTGTAGCTATTCAAGTATTCTGTTTAGTTTCAAACATTTAATGATACTAGAACTCCTCCCAGGATCTGTGATGTGGTTCTCTATGTATGTGTTATCTTTAAATCATGACTCCATGTTGATAAAGTTTTTCCTTTCCTTATACACAGTATCTTCTACAAGTTTTTTCATAAAAATATGAGCAAATTTATCAATCACTTGCTGTGAATTAAGTGCTTTCAAGCAGGAATTAAGATTATCTCTATTTAATGGATGAAGAAAATGACCCAAGGTCACACAGCTAGCAAGTGCAGATTTGGAATACAGAGCCAATAGTCTGGCTATAGTCTATATTCTCAGTCTGGGTCTTGTACTTACTATAAATTCTGAAAAACCCTGAATTTGAATATTTTACGTAAATATCTAATATTAGAAAAAATGTATTTTTTAAAACGTTTTTTATTTTTTATTTTTAATAGAGATAATTTTGCCCAAGATAAACATTGGAGCATATATTGTTTTCAATGATCTTTTTAAAAAAATATATATATATGTACTTATATCCTGACTTGTTCTAGAAGTGCTTTAAAATAATTTTGGTGTAAGCTGTAATTATGAACTTGATTAGCCTGAGACAGTTCATCTAGTTGCATCCAGTAGTGTGATTCACAAGCCCCTTTAATGAAACGTGAAATGTTTGCAAGGGGATGCTAACATGGATGGTGTCATTAAAATGACAATATTCCATGCTCAGCCAAATTAATGTTATTCTCTAAATCTTTAAAACTGGTGATACGTGTCCCAGGTGTACATGTTTCTTTTCTCTCTAGTGGAGGGGGAATAGGAATAAAGAGGGAAGTGAGAAGATCTGAAACTTTACAGTAAAAAAGCTCCACCCAAAGAGAAGTCTGCTGTCTCTGGTCAGGTCAATACCCCAAAATCAGGGTTACTGGCTGGAACTTGTTAGTGGGAGGTAACTTAGATGAATGTCGCTGAGAAGTCCCCATCTATAGCCTTGGGTCAAGACTGGTGGCTGTCCCTATAAGCAAAACTGGCTCCGCCAGGTGAGCCTTGACTTAGGTGGAGACTTGAGGTGGCTGCAAGAGATTGTAGACTGGTAAAAAGATACAGTTATGGAATTAAACTCACCACTGCCCTTGGTATCAAAAACCCACCAACTAGATGAACTGTCTCAGGCTAATCAAGTTCATAATTAGCTACAATTATTGGTAGCTAATCTGAATTTCAGATTTCCCTGCCTTTTACTGTATTCATTCATCAAATATTTGAGTTCTTCTATATGTCAGGCACTGTGGAAGAAAATGACCAGTAATAGGCCACCATCCAGTAGCCTATAGTGCAGTGAAGAGACAGGCCAGTAGACAGAAAAATGCGAAGAGAGAAAGTAAGTAGTCCCATGTCCCCTCTGGGTGTTACTGGGTGTATGTTTTATTTCTTGTCTTCTTACGGTTTTATATTATACCTCATGGACCTCTACTCCACACACCTAAGTTCTGCCAAAGTGAGTTTGGAAGTCTATGAGTGAGCAGTGAAACTGAAGATAAAGGAACCCAGAAATAAATAACATTGAAAACTTTTTCCTTAAGAATTGAGAATGTATTCAGTATTTCATAATACACCTAGATGTATGTATTACTTTTTTATTCAATTGTATCACAAATAGATTAATGTTGTCTATCAAAAGGAAGTTTTATTTTATTTTGTTTTGCTTTGCTTTATATATTGAATCTTGTTTGTTGGATTATTCTAGGCTGGAAGCCAGGACACCCTAAACTCCATAGCACTGAAGTTTAACGTCACTCCCAATAAATTGGTGGAACTGAATAAACTTTTCACACATACTATTGTTCCAGGCCAGGTAATGATTTTGCTGTTGAATACTTCTTTAGAAACTTTGCATTTATCTTTTATTGCCATTTTTAATGCCTCACTATTAATGTCACAGGATTATCATCAATGATAATGTACATTTGTTCAATCTTTCCTGTCCTGTTGATCCAGGAATTCTGAGAGCGTCCTACTATGTGAACTGCTCAGAGATGAATGCTTTGCAGATGATTGACAGTTTATCTACCTATCATTTATGTTGTACGTGTCTCCTAGGGCATCAAGAGAAGTTAAATTAACGTGACTATTTTCTCTGTAGAATACATCACACAGATATTCTTAGAAGGCTTAATTTAGAACTGCAGGTTTTAGTTTAGTCCACTCCTGAGGTATATTATGGCCATGGTTTTATTTTAAATTAGGCAGAATTTTTGTCATTTTTATTTTTACTTGATACCAGTTTGACAAAAATAGTCATTTCATCCAAAGGCGGAGACATTCATCAGGAGCATCAAGAAAAGGCCACACGATATTTTTTTCAAATTTTTAATATTTTATTTGTTAAACTGGATGAAATTGATAAATTGTACAATGTTGCCACTCTTGGTTAATACAACAAAATAATTTTAGTACCTTCTACATGATAAGATATTCCTGTATTTCTAGTTGAAAATTCCACTTAGCCAATAAATGTAAATGACTCAGTCATTGGCAGATCCTAGCTGAGGACAAGTTTCCAGTCCCAATCATAAAGTTGCTTGGTTGCCATGAGCACATGCTGGTTTCATCGTGGACTTACTAGAGTATCTTCCTGCATCCCTATGTTATAGTGACATTTAATTCTTTTAGGATAGCAATGGTGATATACTGTTCTTTGCATTTCTTTCAACGGCAGAACATGAAGCCAACAGGCCATAGTTGGCCAGTTTGTACTATTGTGCTTTTAGTATTTATGTCCTTTTCAAAAGGAGAAATTAAGATACTGTCAGTACCAGGTAATTGAGGGGAAATATACATTAAAACTTTTTAAAAATTAATACATTTTATCTCTAGGAAAATGAATAGATTTCAGTCTTTTTTATTGTGTTTCTTATAATCTGGGTCATTGCTGCATGATGTGTGCAACATTGCGATTTATAAGAGAAATGTTTTGGTAATCTGAATGACCAAAATATATTTCTCATTTATATTTGGTCTTCCTCCACAATTCCTGGCTCACAGCCCCTGAAACCCTTGGAATTTTCCAAGAGTTGAGAGTGATGAAAATGTCTTTTGTTACGTGAATGAGGTGACTTCTGGAAATTACCTGGGGATGGCAGCTGGTTGCCAGGAAAACCAACCATGTTATTAGAGGGTTGGAACTTTCAGTCAGTTGTACCCCATCTCCCCCGCCCCCAGGGAAAGGAGAGGTGCTAGAGGTTGAATCAGTCACCAATGGCCAATTAATGATGGCTATGTAATGAAGCCCCCATAAAAACCAGAGAGGACAGGGTGTAGGAGAACCTGGAGGTTGATGAATACATGGAGCTGCGCAGGGAGAGTGGTGAGCCTGAAAGGGCATGGGAGCCCCCCCTTTCCCATACTCTACCGTATGTATCTCTTCCAAGTAGCTCTTCCCAAGTTATATCCTTTTATAGTAAACCAGTGATCTAGTAAGTAACATGTTTCTCTGAGTCCTGTGAGCCATTCTAGCTAATTGATCAAGTCCAAGGAAGGGGTTGTGGGAACCTCGGATTTATAGCCAGTTGATCAGAAGTACAAGTGACATCCTGGACTTGTGATTGACATTCTGAGTTGAGGGGGGTGGGTGTCATTGGAGCATCCAGTCTATAGCCTGTGCCAGAAGCACAGGTAAGAACCTGGGCTTGAGGCTGTTGTCTGGTGTGGTGGGGGGGAGTGGGGTTCGGGGCAGTCTTGTAGGCAGTCTTGAACCCTTAACCTTTGGAATCTGATGCTATTTCTGGTTAGATAGTGTCAGAATTGAGTTGAATTATAGGATACCCTGTTGGTATCCAAGAATTCTTTGTTAGTGTGGGGGAGCCCACCTGCCACTTTGGAATTGGGTCCTGAACCCCTTTTGTTGTGTAACTGACCCACAGCCAAGAACCTGGCTGTATACATTTACTAATTCAAGGCTGAAAACTGTAGTCACTGGAATTTAGTAAAATAATTTAGGATGAATCCTTATTCTTTTCCTAAGTCCACAAATGAAGTAGTGGATTGGTACTGGATTAAGGTCCAATAGCCAACAGGTGGTATAGGGACTGTTTAAATGTGATCAACTGTAAGGGAACAGATGCCAGATATAAGCCTCCCAAAGCTTTGTTTCCTTTGGCCTTGGAGTAGCTATTTGACTTGGGCAAGTACCTTTCTGTTCTGGACCTCAGTTTCCTAATCTCTGAAATTAGGGTTTGGGCTGTATTATCTCAGATGTCCTTCCCGCCTTTGCTGTCCTGTCCAGCCCTCATATGACTTAACAGTTATGTGCTGCTAGTTGTCCCAGGACCTGGCTATCCTCTTGATTTGGCTGGTAAAGATAAGGAATTGAGAAGAGTGAAATTGACTGAGAGGCTTTCAGAAACTGTAGATAATATTTTGCTTTCAAGGATTTTTAAGTGGTTTGTCTTGGTGCTTGGAGGGGTAGGTATCCCTTTCATCTCAGTAGATCTGGTAAATCAAAACTGGCTTCATCTGTTCTGGTTTCAGAACATTTGAGACCCTTCTAGAGACTGAGTGGATGGTTACCTGGAGGTAGGAAAGAAAACTGGTATGGCTAGGTGAGCGACCGACCACTTATGTCAGGGGTCGTTTTCAGTGGAGCTTACCTGGGAGTTTATTGAACTAAATATCTTACTCTAGACTTTTTGATGCTTCAGAGCGTTTTATGGCCCACCTCCCAATGAGTGTTTCGTAATTTTGGAGCACAGATTTTCAGTAGTAATCAGTCCTTATCTTATTTCTCCTTGGCGTTGATTTTTTCCCGCCTTTATCTTAATTTCCTTGTTACCTCATTTTTTTTCTGGATTGAAGAGAGATTTAAATAAGAAAGTGAACACAGAGATATGGCTAGAGAGGTGGGAGAGAGTGAATAACAATATTGAACAGCTATTATATGTTATATGATTAGCTCTAAATTTTGTTTTATAACATTAGAGGTCATTTTAAGATTGTATTTGATATATGCCAAAAGGTGGCATGTCTCAAAGAGGGTTGAATAAATAACGGGATCAGAATAATGTTTCAGGAACCAGAACATTTTGCAAAAGGAGGCTATTTTGTACAATTTGGGGCATTTTTATTTTTGTTTTTAGATAACTCAGATAGTGATGGAAGAGAAAATACTGTGATGATTGATATTTCCTTGTATAGTTTACCATATAAGGACCTTACTGCATTGTCACTCAGGGCCTGCTTAGAGTTAGCAAGCCTAGTGTGCTCCATTTCTTCCTGACATGGGTGTTAGGTTTAGAAGCATGCCATGCTTCTCTGTCTGTTCCCTCACACCATTAGTACCCTTCCCTCCCTGTCCATATGCTGTGTACTGTTCAAGGCTTCATTGGACCCACCTACTTCTCATGGACTGTGCAGAATACTCACCCACCTTGCTCTCCCCTTTTGTGAGCTTCTGCAGTGTCTACAGGTGTATTTGGTACCCTTCGCACCGCACACATTTGTATTGCTGAATATTTTTTCGTGGATTAGTTTAGAAGACCCTGAGGTGCTTAGGAGTTCTGTGAAAGCCAATTAGGTCTTGGTCATTCACCTAGCATGAGAATGCAGAAAGTAACTGCTCTAAATATTGCCTAGTAGTTTGCCTGGTCTTGGCACTCATCCAGCTTTTCTGTCCCATTCTAAGGTTCTTTTTGTGCCAGATGCCAACTTTCCTTCCAGTACCTTAAGGTTATCATCATCCAGTCCCGGTGCTACTGTCTCTCCTTCATCATCAGATGCAGAATATGACAAACTGCCTGTACGTATGCCATTCATGCACTGAAGTTCATATTTATCAAGAATATATTGTACCATAGAATTCTGCAAGAATTCATCCAAAATTCCCCCCAAAGAGGTGGAGGTTAAGTAGTTTGTCATTAGTTGAGAGAATGCATTTTATCCAAAAGAAACTTGTTCACATTTAAGGTCTCAAAGGCAAAAACATGTACCTTGTTTCCATTAAAGTATGAAGTTAAACTCTCAGTGAGACCACTAATGTATTTGTACTACTTTTACTCCTTCTAAAGAATTTGAACCATGAGCCAAACCTGAATTGTTTCATTTAAGACATTTGATGAGCTGTTTTTATGCATTAATACATAGGCAGTTTTTTTAAATTTTCAGCTTGATTTGGATGTTTATTGTTATATGTGTGATATTTTTGAATGACAGAAGACATTTGCCTTTTTTTTATGTTCAAGTTAAATAGAAACAGTTACTTACAGGGAACTTATGTGGCTCCATTTACATAAATAATGTTTTTGAAAAGTGCTGCTGTTTGATTTTGGAAATTTTTGCTTTCTAAAGGACGCTGACTTAGCAAGAAAGGCCATAAAACCCATTGAAAGAGTCTTATCATCCACTTCTGAAGAAGACGAGCCAGGCGTGGTAAAATTTTTAAAAATGAATTGTCGATACTTCACCGATGGAAAGGTATATCGCAGTGTAATTTGTCTCCTTTTTTTTTTTTTTTTTTTTTTTTGGACACTGTAGAAAACTAAACTAGGTTCCAAAAGACTGAAGACAGGCTACATTAAAATATCTTACCCAAAGTTTCAGCTTAACATTTCACAAGCGTCCGTTAGCTTCCCCTGTTGGATGCCTGGAATTTTACTTGTTGAGGGAAATGTGATCATTGAATGGAAATATGATTGTGACCTTGGATTTATAATTTTATTTTTCAGTTCTTGGCCTATAAACCATTAGGGAGACAGTATAGTATATGTTTAACAGCAAATGCTGGATTCAGACTCGCTGAATTTAAATTCCAACTCTGCCTCCCACTAGCTCTGAGACCGTGGGCAAGGTATTCAAATTTCCTCACCTTCCATTTTCCTCATCTATAAAATAGGAACAATAATAAAATTTAACAGGAACAA
Organism: Rhinolophus sinicus; assembly: GCF_057876585.1. NCBI lineage: Eukaryota > Metazoa > Chordata > Mammalia > Chiroptera > Rhinolophidae > Rhinolophus > Rhinolophus sinicus. The sequence goes on along the minus strand of NC_142502.1, from coordinate 33,587,731 downwards.
TAATAAAATTTAACTAGTAGTATATTGTAATTGAAAGAGAAAATTCATGTAAAGAGCTTAGCACCTAACATTGGGAAACGGTAAATTCTCAACCCATTTCGTTCTGAAAAAGCTGATATTAAAGATGTCTGCTCTAGTGTGTTTAGTTTTTCTGTTGTTGGTATTTGTTACAAAGAACAAATTCAACTTTTAGGGAGCCTCAGAAGAAGGGGTTATGTTGACATAAAGTGAATTCCTGTATTCATAGAGACTTCATGCCAGGTTCCAAACAATAGGAAACTACATTATTGATACGGACTTGCAACTTTTGCAACTGAGAATAAGTAATGCCTGAGATGCCAAACTTTCAGCAAAGATAACCACTTAAGTCAGTAAGAATATGAAATAAAGTGTTTACCTAAAGGGAACCCTCTGTGTCCTGCTGTCTCTGGTGGATAATATCCTTATGGCCATCAGGGTTTATAATAGAAACTGACCAAGCTTCAGACTTTTAAATTCCCACCAAGCTGCTGGTTTGTTTTTTTGTTTGTTTTTTTTCCTCTTTCTTTTCATTTCCATAGTTTGGTACGTTGATTTCTGGCTGCAAAAATTTCATGTTCCTATTTGTATCAAATTTTGCTGGATGTAGGCTCTCTAAACACTTTAGAGAGAACTATTTAGGACCGTTCTTTGGCACTGTGAGTCCGAGACAGCTGCTCCCTTAACGGTACTATGCACTTGTTGGACATGGTGAATACGTGCTGAGTGAATTCACACATGGTGAATACATGCTGCGTGAATTGTAAAGCACTCAATCGGGAAAGCACCTGGGCCAACCCCTCTCATTTTACAGACAGGGAATTGGGGAATATGAGACACGTGTGTAACCCAAGATCCCACCAGAATTGTACTATCCCTGCTGCTGTGCCAGAACCAGGCTCGGTTGATGGCCACAGCGAGGCCAGCCTCACCACACAGTACCCAGACTTGCATTTCTTCAGCCTGTTTTTCCAGCCCTCTTAAAGGGGATGTGATTGTCACGTAGGAGACTATGGTTCACCAAAGTCAATGGAATGGCAACGTGCATTCATTAATGCCACTCCTGTCATGGTTGCGTTTCTGCCTGTAGTGATTCTGTCCTGCCCATTTCTCCCGCAGGGTGTGGTCGGAGGTGTAATGATTGTCACTCCTAACAACATCATGTTTGACCCTCACAAGTCCGACCCCCTGGTCATTGAGAATGGGTGTGAAGAGTACGGCCTCATTTGCCCCATGGAAGAGGTGGTTTCCATTGCCCTCTACAATGACATTTCCCACATGAAGATCAAAGATGCCTTACCATCGTAAGAGACATTTCTTGTTTATCAGAAAACATGGGGGGGGGGCGTCTTAGGAGAATTCAGTGTGTCTAAAAAGTAAGGACACTGGCAGGAACGAGAGATTGTGGAGAGGGGCATTTGAAGGAAGATTTATGCACTAAATTTTTAAAAAATTAGAAAAATGAAAGGAAATGGAAATGATCAAGTCAGTGGTAGGGAAGAGTTGAACATATACAAATGAAAGCAGGAAAGCAGACAGGCCAGCCCGTAGAAATGGTATTTGGCTTCTTTTTCTGCAAAGCAGTGCATGTTCTTAATTAATTTATGAAAGAAGAAATGAAGTTTCTCTGAAAGAATTTTAGTCTGATCACCACTAATAGTGTTTTATTGTCAGTTTAACTGTTAAGCAGAGTTATAGTCTTTATTTAAATTCTAGGATTGGCAGTCTGCCCAAATCATGTCTTCCCTTAATCCTGCATAGAGGTTTGAGGGGACTGGGGAACGGCCATTCCCGCTATAGCCAGACTCCCTTAAGTAGTGTGAAGAGGGAGTAATATTGGTTTGTTTTGACTCTGCAATGTAGATGAATATTACTTTAGTCCTGATTATTTTTTGCCATATAAAACTGAGTTTTTTGTTTTTTGGTTTTTTGTAAAAGAGAGAAGGAAGCTTCCCATGAAGAGAAAGATGGTTAAGAAAGCTTGGGAAATCGATTCACTCATAGGGATATTCTGATTCTTACTGTCATTTTGTCAGTGTGTCTGTTTCTGTGGTTATGGCAGCAGTAAAAATCTTTAGAGACTCTTAGTGATGGGAAGGTAGAGGTAAAGTGGTGGGTCTTAACTGTGCAAATGGAAACGGGTCGTTGAGACTCATGAAACGAAGGGAAGATGACTAGGGAATTAACCCAGACACAAAGTCCTTAGGGGGTTATGCCAGCAGGTTCCCCTGGACTCTTACAGTTTTTAGCACCCGATCCATTGGCCCTTAACCCAACTCCAAGCCGCCTACACTCTTACCAGGGCATGGGCACTAGGGTAGTTTTTCTAAAGCCTGCCAGAAGTGTCCAACTGAGAGGTTTAGGAGGCAGTCCTGCGTGATGATTAGGCCTGGAGTCACCACACTGCCGGGTCTCCCGGGCTCTGCCACTTATGGCTCCATGGCCTGCATGAGTACTCAATCTTGAGCCTCAGTTTGTTCATTGTAAAATAGAATTAATAGTATTCTTCAGCTTATATAGGACTGTAGTAAGAACTAAGTGCATTGGTATACCAAAACTCTTAGAAAATAGCCTGATGTTGAGTAAGTATGGGCTGTTATTATTGGAACTTTTAATTCATATCTGAAACTCTGTTCATTGTTTCATGGGAATCTTGTCATCTATGTAGATTGAGGTTCTAATGCATCTTCGTGCATGCCTCTTGTGTGGTCAGGATATGAAGGTGAATGGGTTATGGCCTCTGCCTTTGAGGAGCCTGTAGTCTACAGGGAACAACAGACAGATGTACAGAAATGGTCATCAAATAGCACGGCACATAGAGAAGTGCACTCAGTATTCTCTGAGGGCCATGTGAGGGAGTGTCTAACTGCTTAGGAATCGTAGATGGAGGCAGAGAAGGAAGTGAGTTTGGTTTGGAACATTGTGTTCTCTGTGATAAGAGGAAAGAAGATAAGAACAGGTAAAGATAGCTGAGGTTGGAAGTGGACAGCCAGGCAAATAAGGTCATTTCTTGCCCAATAATGACTTCTAATGGAGTAATGCTATGGCACATTTTCAGCGTAGGATGTTAAGTATTCTTTTCAATGACAGAAAGTGAAGGTCCATCTGTACAGAAAGATTTCTCTCATCTTGAGATAGTATTTAATGATCTGGGATACAGGGCTAATACCACAGTTGGGGACAGAGAGAAGAGTTAAGAATTGGCTCCTAATGTGTTAAAATTATTTCAGAGTTTTGCACTGATTCCTGCCTTCGATGCAGTTGTATAAAGACTTTTCAGTCTAATGAGCAATATGTGCATCAATGAGCAAAATAGATTGTGAGTGGAATCAATGTGAAATGAACAGTATTGACTTCAGAATTCCATTAATTGTTTAAAAGTTTAAAATAGCTTAAAATTTCATTATTACTGAAAGTTGTATGATAAATCAAGAAGTACAAATTATCTAGCTACAGTGTGCAAATAGTTTTAAAAAGTGTGTGTGTGTGTGTGTGTGTGTGTGTGTGTGTGTGTGCAAAATCTGTCCATACTTACCTTCTGGTTTTGTATTTTCTGCATAGGACATTTTGTAACTGCAGCTCCACAGAAAATAGGAAGGGGCCAACTGAAAAGATTATTGGTCATCATTAGATGCCTGGCCAAGTCTAAAAAACATTAATCAATAGCAGAGACGTTTGATACCACTGTATACTTTTTTGCTCCAGCAGTGCTTGGCAGCTGCAGTGCAGAAAAAGCAGATCACTAAATTAACCTCAGCTTGGATTAGGTAGAAGAACAAGAAGGGAGGGGGCAGACAGGAAAGTAATATTGGAGGCCGATTAGAGTGTATTAACCAAGTATGTGAAAAGCTGGGTTTCTTTGTTGCAGGACTTCTTGTAGCCTTTAATATGCCAAATTAAAATTTTGGTCCTAAAATGTAAATTATACCATGACACTAATTTATTTGACGCTAGGACTGAAGCATCTTTAACATCTCCTGGATGCTTGTGTTAGGCATTTTTGTGTATGCAGGTTCCTGCAGAACAGACACTGTCACAATGGTTTCTTAGCACATGACATTTAGGGACTCAATGAATGCTTATTGAATTGAAATGAATTATAAATTAAAGAGGCTTTTTCAAGCATTTGTCAGGGCCTAACAACTCCATGGGCTTTTATTTTCTATTGGAAAAAGGATGGGTGTTCCATGCAAGTGATTTATAAAATAACTGGGGAGATAGTCTTGTAATTTGAGAGCTTCCTGGTACTTTGTTGCTTTATTATCCAATTATTTCAAATCCAGAGTAATAAAGTATTACCTAAATATGATCTAGCCTTTTTAGAAAAGAAAATTATTTCTGAAATCTGAAAATGTTATTTTTAGACAAGGTTTTAATAGCTCTCTCTTTTAATTGAGTGTGGACGCTAAAGTGAAAATACAGATTACTCAAGATATTGCCACTAATAGTTGAAAACGTATGCTTTTTGACCATTTACTTTAAACTTTTGAGAACATGTTTAATCAGTATTTCTGTGCAACTCAAATCTGGGTATTAAGCTTCTGCTATGAAGGAAAAATAATTGACTGCAGCACAGGACAGTATGTTCCAGTTGATATGCCCATTGCTGTAAAGTAAAATGATATTGTTATAAGATGAAACAGTTTATAAACTTAGTTAAGAAATTTAAACTAAGTATTACATGTAAGAGCTTATGTGATTTGCTTGTGTGTAAAATTTTAAACTGTAAAATGGAGCAGGTGCTATATATCCACAATAATAGTGGAAGCTTCCTCTTGCATCTCCCTCGGGAGTAGAAGGATGTCTATTATTGGAAGCATCAGATTCTAAGCCAAGAAATCCAAAATTAGGGTTCAGGGTCATTCACTTTATAGAGCAGTTAAATGAGTAGCTACTCAGTCAACAAGCCATTCAAAATTAATGCAGTTGGTTTATGTGCTTTTTAATAAAAAGAAAAAGTTTTGATTATTTAAAGAATTTTAGTCATAGTACTAAAACATTTCCTCTCCTTCATGAAAATCAGAAACATTATTTCATCATTAAAAATCTGGTGGGTGACATCTCCATTTTCATAAATGACTTCAAAAACCATTCATGTCTTCTAGTAGGATATGTAATTCATGGTTCTTTGTTTTGTCACTTCTTATAGTTGATTTCTGTTTCATTTTTAAGTCAATTTCTTGATTTCACTTTCTTATTCTGAAATCATTTAAACATTAATTTAAGTTGCGGTATGTTTATGTTTTGGTTTTTAGTTGGGTTTTGTGTTGGCTTTTGCTTTTCCTCCATTTTGCTTTTGGTTTTGTTTTTAACATTCCATGTGCACCCACCATTTTTTCCTCGACAGTGACCTACCTCAGGATCTTTGTCCTCTGTACAGGCCTGGAGAATGGGAAGACCTGGCTTCAGAAAAAGATATCAACCCATTTAGTAAGTTCAAATCTCTCAACAAGGAAAAGCGGCAGCAGCAGAACGGAGAGAGAACCATCCCTTCAGATTCCACATCAACAAGACCTTTGGAGAAATCAACAGAACACACACATACAAAGCCCTCAGACAGCTCTGTGTCAGGAAAGTTAAAGACCCTGGAATCCCCTATGGAAGCAACCAATGGATCTACTATAGTAACTGAGGTCAGCAAGGAACCTTCTGACACTCATACTGCATTTGAATCTATAGCCAAAGAAAATTCCCTTTTAGGGGAAGATGATGACTTCATTGACTTGGAAGAACTTGCTTCTCAAACTGATAGTGGAATAGACAAAACAGACACCTCCAAGGAGTGCCTTTCTCTTGATCCAGAGGAGCTAAGGAAGGCTAAGTCACAAATCATCAGTTCTGCTGCGGAAATGCAGTCAGCCCTGAACTTTTCAGGAACAGAGAGTGATGCTGAACTGAAGGGGGCCCTAGATTTAGAAACCTGTGAGAAGCAAGATAAAATGCTGGAGGTGGACAAGCAGTCCGGTTCCCCAGAAAGCCAGGTGGAAAACACACTGAACATACATGAAGATCTCGATAAAGTTAAACTCATTGAATATTACCTTAATAAAAACAAAGAAGGGTCACCGTTATCCGATAACTTGCAGAAGGCAGAATTAAGTCCTGGCAAAAGTGTTGAGCCAGTGGGAATAGACATCACCCTTAGTAGTTCTCTTCCCCAGTCTGGTGAGCCTCTAACTGAGGGCAGTAAAGAACCAGATAAAACTGGGGTGAAAGAGACAGAACCCCATTCACTGCAACTTGGCTCTTCTACCGAAGAAAATATGGGTAAACAGTCTATAGACTCCTCTTTGGAATCTACTCTGGACAACAGCTGCCAAGGTGCACAAATGGATAATAAATCTGAAATCCAATTATGGCTGTTAAAGAGAATTCAGGTACCCATTGAAGGTAAGCCATATTTTTTAATGTCTTTTTATTCTGTTGTATAGTTCCTTTCCAAAACATGCATATGCAATAGCACAAGTAGTACAATCAGTTGAGAACAGTGTTTTCTCAATAGAGTATATCTTTACTGATACATTAATAATTGGGAAAAATTAGCAATATATGATATCTATTTTGGAGTTTAATGTTTGATGCAGATTTCTATTCCAAAAGTAGGTTGCTTTTTAAAAATTCTTTCTAGTAACTTTTCTTTTTTACCTTGAATTTTTAAATCTAAAGGAGTTTAAAATGTTTCTGAAGATGTTTCAGTTCTAAATTGAATTGCATTATGGTGTGATTGGGTCCTCAGTACCATTCATTAATGTGTATTCTGTGGATTGTCATAATTCTCCACTACTTGCTGATGTGTTGGTTTTTATGCTTATTCCCGTACATAGCATCTCATGTGCTATAGACCAACCTGAAACGTCCAAAGCATTTTCCTTTTGTGCTCAAGAGGTCTACAAAATTTAATTAGTCCCAATGTGATGATGATGTATCTGCCATGTTTTGGTTTTCCATCTCTAAGAGGGGATTGGACACTCTTCTTTGTAAATTGAAAGTTTTACTGTCACCAGTGTTATCAGTATTAAGGAAGATATTTTTCATGTGTAATTCAGATATACTTCCTTCAAAAGAAGAGAAAAGCAAGACTCCACCCATGTTTCTATGCATTAAAGTGGGGAAACCAATGAGAAAGTCCTTTGCCACTCACACTGCAGCCATGGTCCAGCAGTACGGCAAACGAAGAAAGCAGCCAGAGTACTGGTTTGCCGTTCCTCGGGAGAGGTGAGTGTGGGCTAAAACGGAACATCTGTTCATCAGTGAGATTCTAATTGCATCTTGATTTTTCAAATTTAATCTTAAAATACTTGATTTTATTCCTGAATAACAGATTTCTATTAGTTGTACATTTTAGGATTTGTAGAATATTATATGAGTAGCTTTCTGCTAAAGCGTGGTGTTAGTCTAGCAAATTTGAGGTAATCATTGGTACTGCGAGCTAACCACTTTCATAACTTTCTAACCAGGTGAATTTTAAATGAAGAGTTAGATATTCTCAAGTGCCTGTAATTGGAAATGCTCTTCCGTTGAGAAGAAAGAAATTCCACAGAGCAGCTCTAAACCCCTCAAAATGCTATAGAGAGACATGATTTTTAAAGTGCTTATTATTCTGGAGAACTAAAGTTTGCTTTGGCCTAATGGAGGAAGTATCTGTGACTCAGCAGCTTGAGAAATGTGACATGAGATCACCTGGATGGGTGGTTTGAGGGAATGTATACTTCTAGAGAGATTTGTATTTTAAATTGCAAAGAAGATATTTTATTGGTTATGTGACAGTCTTGGATAGCAGGAATAGGGGCCTAGAAATTCTTCAGCAGTACATCATCGAGGACACGTTTATACTAAAAATAGGAAACATTATTTTTAGAAAAAAATAAGTATTTTCCATTTGTATATATGACAGAATGAAAATGTCTTTAAAAAGGACTTGCAATTAGCTTTCAAAATTAGTAAACTCACAGATTTTTCCTTTTTCTAACTATTCATCAAGCATCATGATCTGGGCGGACCTTTTGGCACACCTCTGTCAAGAACAAATACACTCAGCGAGCCTCCTTAAGCATGACTTGTTAATAAAGCAAAATGAAATTCCAAGTAAGGGTACGCTTTCTGGCTGATTAGAACCCACAATGAGAATTCTCATCAGGAGCTGCCTCCTTTTAATAAATTACAGTTTAATATGAGAAATAATTAGAATTTTAATGAATTTGCTAATTTCTTTTCCCTGTCTTAGACCAAGTTCACATGAACGTTAAACGTAATTTGTTTTGTATTCATATAATATACTCCTCTACTTATACCTGCAACCCCCGCAGTATCTCATTGAAACTTTAAACTAGGGATATGGTGGAGATAAAAAGAAAATGTGTCTTTTATTATTATTTAAAAATGTTTCAACAGAAGCAATGTAAATTTGTGAAGCCCTGTTAAAATGAGAGTTGGAGAATCAAAGGTCACAGCTGGATAATACCTTAGAGATTTAAGCCAGTTCCTGCCCTTATAGGTGAGGAAGACAAAGCCCTGAAACTTTCAGCCACACTGTGGGTTATGTGGACTTCCGGAGTCTATCAGAAAAAAAAACTACCTATTATATGTGTCCCATTTTCTCTGGGAAAATGTATTATTTATAATATAAAGAAATTACGTGTTTTATCACTATCTTTAATGAGACTGTGTGCACCAAGGACTCTTCTAGAATAAATATAGCAATCTCACACATGCAGTTAATTATACTGTTATTCTTTAACCCAGAAAAAATCTGTAATGCTGAAATAGTACTTCTCTTTGACCTTTTATACAAGTGGTTTTGTGAGCTGTTTAAAGTAGGTCACTTGTTGAATTCTCTGATGTTGTATTTTATAGTGTCCCTGACTTATTTGTCTTTGGCTAGCAAATAACCTGGCATACTTAGTTTTCTTTTTCTTGAAGTGTTAACAAAGATTTTTCTGGGAGGCATTATATCTCATTGTGTTAGTGATAGATTCTTTGTGTTGATGTTTAGAAATTTTTGTTTTAATTGTTCCTTTACTTCCATGTCTACCTACACTAAAGGAAGCCACAACGTAGTTTAAGATTGGGAACAATGCAGAAATCCTATAGTTAATTCCCACCCAGAACTCCAAGGGCATAGTGAGAAATAAGAGAAGTTTATTTTTATTTTCAGTTTATGAAATTCTTCAGGACTTAAGGCTCAACAAAGTCCTTAAAGGAGCCAAGAGTGGCATGAAGTGATTTTCTCCCTCTGATGATGATTTCTGGATTCCCTTGCTGTATCAAACTGAGTGTTTCTATTTTATGGATCCTGGATGCATTGGCGTTTCAGCAGCCACGTGAGGAAGTCATCCTAGCAGTGGCTAGGTTTCAGTGTTCTTTCATAGACCTTCTAGATGGGACAACTTATTCTCATTAGCAGGTATCTTTGACTCACCAAAGCTCCTTGACACAGGAAAATAATATTTTGATGTTGACGTAATTTCACAATTGTGTTTCACTATGTCTCTATTATTCCTAACACTGTTTTTTGTATTATATATTTTTTATTGGTTTTCAACCAATTACTAAATAAACATTTATGGGTGCTACATAAGGAAGTAAAAAAATTCATAGATGCTAACAACATGTAGTCTTGCTTTGAAACAGCAACAACAAAAAGTAAGAAAACAATGTAACAAGTGTTTATAGAACCGTAGAAGTGTTTATAATTCCATAGAGCAATAAAGAAGCAAAATTAATGAGCTTGGGTTGCTATCCATGTCAAGGATAGCCAGAAATTTTTATCAATATTTTTTCCTTTTTTGTTATTAGTACTAAGAAACTAATTCTCCCAAAACATCCCTTCTTCATTTATAGTGTGCTCTATGACTTCCTTAATTCCATCACTGAATGAATAGTCTACCAAGTAAGAAAATGGGGAGGGCGAGACACAGAGGAAGCAATGATGGGAATCTACATGTATAGTCTGTATCTCCTTTGCTTTCAGTGCGTTACTTTTTTTTCCCTGCAACCCTTGTTAAATTTTAGATAGTAGAAATTAGAGATGTGAAGTGGTTAAAAACTGCCTAAATACGTAATAATATTTTTATTTAACGTAATAGCAGTTGCCAAAAGATCTAAGTCCGCCATGGGTCCAGAAAAGCTGGTCGTTTTTTGTCTCATTCATATATTGCTACTTACGACATGCACTCTTTCACTGAGGATTAAATACATGTCAACAAACCCTCCCTCCATGGCAGCTTGCAGAATCATGTACTTATCTTGAATCAGCTAAAGATGACAGTGGCGTACGTGTGAGATTTGAAGTTTCCAGAAGTTGGCTTACAAACCTGGAACATCCAGTTCTTTTTCTATTTTCTCTCTTGATGCTAATTTAAACATAAGGACGGTGGATCATTCATCTTGGGTTAATTGTCTAGTACAGGTTTTCTCAACCTTGGTACTATTGACATTTAGAGCTGCAGAATTTTTTGTTTGAGGAGATGTCTTGTCCATTGTAGGTGGTTAGCAGTATCCACGGTCTCTACCCACTAGATGCCAATAGCACCTCCCCAATTGTGACAACCAAAAGTGTCTCCAGACATTTCCAAATGTCCTTGGAGGGGCAAAATGACTTCACACTGAGAACCACTGCTCAAGTACGGGACTCTTAGACCATGGCCTAGATACCATTCCAAAAGTGATTGTGAGCCATGAGAGCGCACATTTTAGGATGTGAGTACTTAAAACTTTATTGGATTTGGTTATAGTCACAGTATTTACTTATCTGCATATATGTATTTTGTTTCCTTTACTAAACCTAATACATTTTGCAAAGTATTTCATTAAAATTTATTTTTAGCTTTCTTATTAATCTATACTTTTTGTATCTATAAAAACAACACCATTGCTCCTAAAAGAACGTTTTATCTGGAAAGTAATCCCACATTGATAGAGTACTATAAGCAATAAGGTTGTTGATAAGCATTTATTTTTGCACCTTCACATTGCACAAGCCTGTGTTAGAAGTTATCTGATGTATAAGAACATAGGACTGTACCCTGACCCGGAAGAGGTATGGAGTCTTCGGCTGCCCTGCTCTGGCCAGTGGAATAATGAGCCCCAGAATTGGGTGGAGATGAATGAGAATCCCTAGGAATTGTGGGCCCTTTTACCTACTTGAAACATAATTCCTTCATTTGAAAAATGGGTCATGATGAGTGTTAAGTAATTAGATCATATTTCAGCAAATAGTTATTGAGTGCGTACTTCCTGGCCGGCACTGGGCTATTTGGAGAAAAGTAAGAAGACTGGGACCTTACCCTGAGGAGCTTATGAAAAGCTGTTGAAAACAGTTCCTAGCACTTTATAGAGACTTAATATAGATTGTATTCCAAAGATTTGGATACCGTTCTATGTAAAAAAATAATTATTGTCCTTTTTCTTAACTTTAAGAGATAATTTCCTTTTCAGAACCAATAATTCCTTTTCAAATTAAAACTTTTTTTCCAATTATGCATGGACTATTAATCTCTGAAATGTTTTATAATAATTGATTTCATATCCAGCTTTTAAAATAAATAAGATGGGAATGGAATTAAATAGCAGGAATTATGTAGAATTTGCTAAGTCATGCATAAATGTTTAATCCAAGTTGAATTAATTGGCTAGTGTGATTTGTATAATAAGTAAGCTAATAAGAGAGGGAAAGCGGGAGAGGGAGAGTCCATGCATATTTAAAAAAACAAAATTTAACTTAAATAATTACAAGATAATTTTAGCAATATTTGATCATACAGATAAGCAGGGGGTGTGGACAGAACCCATTTTGCAGTCTGCTTTTTTTACCCACTTAATAAGTTGTACACATTTTCCATGTCAAATACTGTTATTTTATGTGTAATGAACAATATAGTTAGCACTCCCATTATGTTTCCTGATTGATTTAATCATGTTACTGCTTTGGACGTTAGGTTATTCCAAATTTTTTGCCATTATAAGCAATGCTACAGTAAACACCTTCGTAAAATCCTTCAGGTAGTCTTACCAAGTCAACGAATATGTTTCAGGCTTTTAAATACATGTTACACATGAAAGTGTGTGGCAATTTATACACCACCAGCACAAGAGTGCCCTTTTCACCACATGCTGGGAAATCTAAATAGTATGATTCATTATCAGTTTGGTAGATGAAAAAGGAAATAAATGTGACTTTAATTTTTTTATTTTATTTTAAACTTAAATGAGCATTGGTTATATAGCATTCTTTTGATATAAAGTAGTCAGAGTGGCCTGAGGATTTTTATTCTAGGTGACTCCTTTAATAATAAATTTATTTATACCTTAATATAAAAATATGTATATATCCATATATACATATATGTATGTGTGTCTATATACGTATATGTGTGTATATATATGTGTATATATATATATATATATATATATATATATATATATATATATATATAGTTAAAAATTATTCTAAAGTACCATGTTTCTCTAATCAACTTCCAATTAAGATCAGCAAGCCTTTTGCTTTACATAGGATAGTTTTGTTTTGTGCCTGCACACATTTAAAATAAACTCATCATATATGTTAAGTTGATTCTGTTTTAGAAAGCATGATATTACATAATATCAAGAATAATTCAACTTCCAAAGCACTTGATGATAGTTGGGATTGTTTTATACTTTCGAAATTACAGTGAGTAAGGTACCCATGAGCACACAGCTGTCCTTTTAAAAGGCGCTATCTCTGTGCTATGCATATTTCTCAGGTCCAGTTTGTGAGCAGCAGAATACATCTGGCAGTTTATAAATTCTCTCTCCAGAGTTTTCCGTGATTGCCCAACCCCAAATATAGAAACACGTGTTTAAGGTCCCATTTTTAGGAAGGGGGCCTTCTCTTTAGGTCAGTTTTCCCGCCAAAGATATTCAATGGAAAGCTCATCCCATGGACAAGTGATAGGTGTTCATAGTTATTAATAAATATGTTCCATAGTCCTTAGCTCTTTCTACAGTAGAGCTTTGTGCTCATAGTTTCTATTCTCTTAATAGGCTTCTATAGGAATGTCTTCGTTTTATTTTCAGTTTTTTATTATTTTTTTCCTGGGGCTGGTATAATAGAATATAACTGATTTTTTTAAAAAAATTATCTCTAACCACATTTTAATTTTGAGATTACTTAGATATCCCTATATGTGGGCATATATAGTCTTTAAATATTTATATATACATATTTATTTCAAGACTATTTTCGTCCAATCTCTGTTGGTTTTAAATTATTTACTATAGTAAGCACAAATTGGGATTTATATCCCTTTTTCACCTGTCCAGTAGAGGCAGCCATATATACAAAGATCACACACGTAACCTTTTCAACATCAAAGTTATTTTGCGTTGTTAGGAGTGATTAGTTGATGGCAGATCCTAGTTTGGACCTGCCTTTTAACTCTTTGTATTTTCTTTTTGTCCTTGAAAGTATCTACTCTTAGTTCTGGAATATTTAGAGTAAAACCTGAAAGTCATGAGTACTGAGCTTTTCATGATGGGCCATCATCATGAAAAGGTATGTCCTCAAAAATCTTACTCATTTTTAAATTAAGTTTCTTTGGACCCTGATATAATTCTGGTGTCTGAATCACAGTTTTATAAAATGCATTCGATTGTTCTGGTTGAGGACATACCTTTCCAAATATGCTTTTGTGATTTCTTCATCATCCAGAGTAGGATCACCACCCTTAAAAACTCAAAGGGGAATATCAAAGAAATTAACTCAATATCTCAACTCTCAATGTCCCTAGTTCTAAGTCAGAGCGGACTGAGAGGGCAGGGAGGGCTCAGTTGCTGCTCTCCTTGACCCCATGCACAGTACTCTGGATGGTACTTTGCAGGGGTTATCACACTTAATACTCATGATAGTTCTGTGAGGCATGTGGCATCGTTTCCCATTTTACAAATGCAGAAACTGGGACAAACTGAGTTTCAACACCTTGCTCAAACTGGCAAATATCAAATCTGGGACTTACACTCAAATCTATTTGATATCAAATCTAGTCTCATAACCACATACCAGAGCAGGCAGTTGAAACTGTCTTTATTATCCTCTTTATTTATGCTGACAGATCACTGAAATGGGAGTGGGAGAGGGATTACATCATACACTCAAAGTCATTTTCTGGCTAGTAAGGGAACGAAAGTTTGCAGCATCCCCAAATGTATTCATCTTCTTAGAATTTGCTAAAGTACCTTCCATCCAGCTAGATGTGTTTCAGTGATTACGGGCAGAGGAACTGACTGATATTTTATGGATGATACTGCATGGGTGCTCATTCATTGAACTGAGGTTGTCTAATCAGAACATTATGTGGAAATAAAGAGTTTGACTAAAATGTCCTTTCTCTGATATTAGATGTTTTAACTTTAGTTATAGGCTGGTTGTAGCATTGGCTCATTATTAGAATGAATTTCTATGGGCTACAGTGGTTATCTGGCCCAAAACAAAGACACAAAATTCTGTTTTCTGAAGCTAGTATCACAAGATCCAGGTAACGTATTTTACATGACCCTGAAAGGGAACACAGCACCTTGTACCTAAACTGCAATTTCCTATTCTCTAGTTCCTCCACTGTGTACCTTATGGCTTCAAAAATCTTGTGGAAAGGTATTTAGATCTTGCCATATTGCCACAGAATACATCTTAACCTTTCAGATTAAAGTCTAAACCCCTTGTTTGTGTTTAAAGCCCTTTGCACACTGACCTACTTTTTAGCTCTTTCTTGATCTGCCTAAATCTGCGGTTTTACTGAAATGGTCACTTTGTGGGTTTTGCCCAGTGAGTCTAGGACCTTTCTAGCTTGGCACCTTTTTAAAATACTGTATTCCTGAACTCAAGTGGTTCATCTCTCTTCTCTTCCTGTGCGAATCCTTATTTCCCAAAGCAATACACCTTATGATCATGTCTCCCTAGACTGGCAGCTACAGTCCTTTGCCACCCTGTACATGCTTGGTGAACAGGCCACAGGCACAGAGGCTGTGGGGGCAGGAATTGAAGTCTGACACTTTTTCTCCTTGTAGGAACTATCTATCTCAGTTTCTAAATTCAGAAATATTGGGGACTAAAGCCTGTGGAGGAATCTATTGTTTCCCAGATACAGAAGCATATGGAGTTAACAAAGAATTCATGGCTTAGATCACTGGGTGCCAAACTTAGCTTTGTAATAAAGTCATCTAGGAGCCTTTAAACATAGGGAGTCCCCAGGCCCTTCCCTGCACATCCTGCTGCTTTGGATTTGGGTTAGAACACTAGTATCTGATAGGCATTCTCCACATGGTGATACATATTGGGGCATTATTTTGTCCTTATGTCACTTTAACATTCTGTAACATTGGACATCATTAGCCATCCCATCCTCCATGCGATGCCCTCTTTCTTCCTATCTCCCCTTCCCAGTCTTTCCTTTCTCCATTTCCTCATTAAATGTTACCCTTTAAATGACCCTCTCTTTCTCACTATATATAATTGCCCACGCCTAATTAATTCTTACTTATATGCCAGTCAGTTTTAGTTGTCTTGAGTCTAGAACTTTCTACTGAGCCCCAAACATATATACCTAGTAGTCTTCAATATTTGCATCATCCATAGATAAAACAAGCTCAAGACAGATCGCGGCCTAAACTGGGTTTCTTATTTCCATCTTTGTCCCTGCCACTGTTGCTAGAACTCCTGCCACCTGTTTTCTCCATTATAGTAACTAGTCCCACCAGCCCTACATGTTAGTTCAAACATCTCCTCTAAGAAATCAGACTTTCCCTGTCTGGTTTAGATGCCCTCTGCTGCACTCTGGCCTCTGCCAAAGCACTCACTACACTCTTTTACAAATGTGGAATCCTTGTGCCTTTTTTCTACCGGACTTTAACCTTCTGAGGGCAGGGACCAAGTCTTATAATGTTGTGTCCTATATACTAGATACTTAGGATCTAGTATATAATATACTCCTAAATGTTAGTTGGATGTATGCATGAATAAAATATAGTCTAATAAATAAAAACGTTTAAATAACTTAGTCTTATAATTAAAATAATGCAGACTTTACACAACATTTAGAAAAATACCAAAAAGCAAAAAGGAAATAAAAAGCTCATAATTTTGTTACACAAACTAACTACCATTTTTATTTTTTAGCCTTTTGACCTTTTATTCTATATATGGATTAATATAATATATAATTATACACACACAGTTTTGTAAATTACTTTTACTTAAGAGCATCTTTCTCTGCCATTATTCTGTCTGCTTACATTTAGTAGAGCATGCATTACTTTTGTAATTAGAAGTAAACTCCTCAAAAACAAAATTGATTCTCCTGTTAAACTTGCTTTGCAATGGGAGGGCCTTCGTGAAGACTAAGCAAAATACTCTTAAGAACATTATCCTTGGAGGAAAAAGGATGAATAAAAGGAATTACAAACTAATCTAGTTTTCTAGCATGAAATCTTTAACCGTAGTTAATACTAAATTTTCTAATCAAAAGTCACCTGATTTTTAATGGGATTAGGGCAAAACTGAAATCTTTAATGACTGTTATTGCCAAAAAGACCATAGTGTTGAGTAGTCTTTAAAATACTGTATTTTCTAGAACAAATTAGGCCCTACTTATCCAAACCTGTTATAGTTCAGAATAAAAACTGTGACTTTTAAGTATCACACAACCTTATGTCACACTTTAATCTTATAATGATGTTGTAGGGTGAAAATGTCACACGAATAAAAGGAAAAAACTCAATAATGCCCCCTAAGCAAGCCCTAAGGAATTATCTTTCTCTCTTGTAACACCAGTTACAAGTTTCAGAAAACTGCTGAACAAATATAAGGCTAGTTGTTTATGTAAATATTCTCACTTTTTAAAAACACTTTTAAATATTTTTGAAGTGATACTGCTTCCTTTCATTCTTTTCCTGGTCATTTTACGTCTTTTGCATCACCTTACAGTTCTAGAAAGTCATCCTCATCTCCCCAGAAGCACTTTATTAGTCAGCCACGCTTCAGTAACTTCACTAACCAGCGTTGGCAGATGCCTTGAGTTAATCAGTGACTCTATAGCCAGACCTTAACTCATGAGAAGATCCCCCCCATTATAAGCGAGCTCTTCAGTGTGGTGGCTGTGCTTCCTGGGGGAGGAGGGAGCTCCTGCACGGTGGAGAGTTGCTCCTCACGCTTTCCCATTGCAGGATAACTAATCCCCGCCAATGGGTGCCGCACACAGTGTTTGGGAGTAAGTATGCAGAAACTGTCATTACCACAAACCTAAATGCCTGCAGGAGCCAGACAGGAATGGAGAGAGGGAAGCTCCATGGCCAGTGTTACAATTACCTGCTCCAGGGAACAGCCGTGAGTACCTGTGTACTTACTGCCTCCAACCCAATGTTGCTGTGAGGACACGGGAGCCTGGTGTTGCTAGGTCTTCCCATCTTTTCCAAAAGAAGCTGAGATATGAACTATGTGTGTCAAGTCTCTCCAATTTTTAAATATTAGCCATTGTTTAAATTTTTTCTTTTTTTTTTAAAGTACTGTTCAGTCCAAAAAGTATGTATCCGCTGCTGAGTCCAAGCAATGGGCTGCCAGCCTAAGGCATCCAGCATTGGTATTAATATAAACTTTTAGTTTTTCCTTATTTTTGAGTGATCCTTTTTATAACTGCAACTGTTGTCTTGATTAATGATTCTCAAAAGAACTTTGCTATTATTTTTGGTGAACCAGACAAAGAAACATATTTAGTCAGTACTTTGTAAATAAAGATTTCTTTTTATAAGGACCCTTAAAACCTTTTTAGAATGGGTGTTACACCTGGGCATTACTAAGCATTGGTTTCATTTGGAGTTGCAGAATACTGAATCTGGTAGAGCAAAGAAAAGGATCTTTTTTATGTTAGGACCTTGGATCAAGCCACTGAGGTGAGTTTTAAAAGGTGGTAGTTCTCTAGTAACAACCTCTGTAGTCAAGAGTGGTTTGCTGGATTGGGCTGTTGTGGCTATATTCAGAATGGAGTCTGAGGAGGTTTTAGACTGAAGTGCATTGAAATATCTTTAATTTATAATCAATAATACAAGGGAATATTGCGGCTGCGTACATGTGTATTTCAGTACTCTTTAGATCATATTCTTTTTTCTTCCCTTTCCCTGTTTTATTATTTCCCATTCTGTGAAGTATGTTTTCAACGTAATAGCTGTTAAATTGTTTAATGGCTCCTGCTTATAATTTTTAAATCAAGTGGGTAGTTCGGTTATATCTTGCTATGTATAGCTCCAATTTCTTTTACCAATCAAGTGACTTCTGATAAGACAGGAACTGCTCCTGGGTCATTTTGGTCAAATTTGTTGCTTAGTGTGGTAGCAAGATTTTAGATAAGCACATGGAAGGGACTTTTTAAAAGATCTGTTTGAAAGGAGAATGAACTTTCTTATACATTTAATGCTCCAGACACCTAGGTTTTCTTATCTTCATTTTAGAAGTTCAGAGAGATTAAGAAACTTCCCCAAAGCTGCCAGATAGTAACAAGTGGAACCATTTTAGGGAGTTCAGGTCTTGAACTTGGAAATGTGTGGGTGGTTTTGTTTTTGTACTTTACCTCATAACTATGTTTTTTAAAAAATGGAAAAAAGGCAACAGCAAATTAAATCCTCCCATAACTAGTAGTCTTGTTTGATAAAATAGACTGTAATTATACCTAAAGCTCATATACCTACAGTATGAATAGTAGAATAATGTTTTGTTCTAAGCATCAACTCCGATTTTTTCACCAGGTTTTATAACCCTAACCCCGACAGCTTTGTCCGTGATTGGCTTTTATTAAATAGTCAAACCAGGCCAGTGGGACTAACCATAAAGGAATTGGTGAAGCATATTGGTTGAGACCATGAACTGACCTGAGGTTGAGGACAGGTTCACTCCTAACATACCGTGTGGCCTTGGGCAATCTGTGTGAGCATCTGTTTCTTCCACCATTAAATAGGAACGATAATTACAGTGGACACCTAGTGGGGTTATTATGAGAAAAATAAAATGAGCTTGCCCATGCACTAAGTAAAAGTTGTTGCTGCCGTTCTGACTTTTTCTCCCACAGTCTATAGTGCTTTGTTTTCTCTGAAGTAAGGCTTGTTGCCTTCCAAGAACCGATTTCATTTGTCTTCTTTGAATTTCTTTTTCAGAGCTAACAACATTATCTGCTAAACAGGGATCTGTAACTTGAATTTGGTGTTTCCTTTGGGCTGAATACCCAAAAGAGCCTTGTGTAAAGGCCTTTGAGTTTATGAAGAAATCTGATTAAGCCCAAATTTGTAACTAGACAATCTAAACAAAGCCCGAGTGGCAGGTTTTGGTATTAACTGTTGCCCGATGGGTTGGAACTAGTTTTGTGCCTGGAGGAATATGTACAACAAGCTCCCGCACCCAACTCCCCATGTCCACTGCCGCGCCTGAGCTCTGGGCCTGACCGTCTCTTGCTGGATCACTGTTGTAGCTCTCTCAACCAAACCTTTGTTTCTAGTCAGTGCCTCCCTCCCCTCCCCCAACACACACACACACACACACACACACACACACACACACACACACGGCCTTCTTGACTGCAGAGCAATCTTTCTAAACTACAGATCTGGCCGGGCTTCTCCCCTGCTAAAGCCCTGGATGTTGCCTCCTCTGTGCCTGTAGCAGTGCTTCTCAAGCTTCAGTCATTCACACAACTTCCATCACAATACCCCCATTCTTGAATACATTTTGTACTACTGTTCACCTAGTAGTTGTCTTTGAAGGACTTAAATCACCCTCCCCTCCTTTTTTTTAGCCTTTTCCGGAGCAGTAATATCTGTGAAATCAGAAGAATAGCATGCTAGTTGTACTTGCTACTGATATTCTGTAAATAAGTATGTAACTATTAAAATGTGTCCCGATGTTCCCTCTGAAGTCACTGGAACTGCCCCTGCCACATTGTGGGAAACAGTGGCCTCAGGATAAGTTCCAAGCACTTTATCTTGTGCCCAGGACTTTCTGTGACCCAGTGATCCAGCCCCCCTGGCCCTTTCTTTCTTATCTTCTGCCATTCCATTAAGCAAAGAATAAATCTTGCTCTCCCATTCCTCTTGTCAAGAATTCCTCCCAGGCCTGATGAATCCTGTTCTACACACACAATCATCCCAGATGCCCACTGGCTTCTGTCACGTATTGTTAGAACTGAGTTAGGAGGTTTTATTGTTTCCCCTCAATCTGAGTGCTCTGGGGCAGGCCCTGGGTCTCCTGCATCTCAGCAGCCCTGCCCCTATTACAGAACCCTCTGTCAGAGGTCACCAATACCTGATGGCATTTCCCTTCTTTCTTTCTGCCATGTCCAGTTTAACCTCCTCTAGCATCACCCTGCTCTTAAAATGCCTCTCTTTTTGCACATGTGCCTTCTGGTGGAATGCCATTTCCCTTTTTTCCTGTAACTGACTCTTTCCCCTCCTTCAGCGCTCAGCTTGACCATGGCCCCTGGGAAGCCTTTCCTGAATAGCCTGAGATGATTCTCCCCTGGGCTTACCTTTGTCATCACTCTTCTTAAAATAAATAAATAAATAAATAAATAAATAAATAAATAATAATAATAGTAATATAAAGAAAAGCAGCAGCATGAGCACAGGAGCCAGAACGGATGTCGGAACAAATGTACAAGAGCATATGGCTGGAACAAAGAGTACATTTTGAGGATTGGCACATAACAAAGCTCTCAGGCAGCCCCAAGAAGTTTGAATTTATCCTAAGACCTATAGGGAGACCTTAAAAGGATTTTACACAATTGGGTGAAGTGATTAGATTTGCATTTTATAAAATTGCTTCTACTTCTTAGCAATTTCTTCTTGGCTTCCTCCCAGGACTACTTCTGTGGCTTTCTCCTTAAATATTAGCATTTGCCAAGACCCAGTTCTTGACCCAGTTCCCTGCTCACGTGCTTTACCACACCCATTGCTTCATGACCAGTGTGGCAATAATTACTGGTGATTGTGTTGGCTTGGCCAGAGACTGTAGAGAGCGTCCTGAGCCAACTGAGCCTGAGAAAAGCTCAGAGACTCATGGAGACCACAGGATGAGTCACTGCATATAACTTCAAAAAAGCCTCGCACAGGCTTTCAGAGGTCAAGATAAACTAGGGCTGAGATACTGTTCAGTTTGACAATAGGTCACTTTTGAGCCAATGAGCTTCACTAAATTAATGAGGGAGGGAACAGGATTTAAAAACACTGCCTCTTTTTAGACAGTATCTGAGGCGGAGTTAACAAAGGACATATACTGAAAGGTTAATAAAATCCGAATGGAAAACTTCAGGAATGAAAAGAAGTGGGGAAGGACGCTAACCCAAACGTGAACAATATACTCTGAAGGGAAGATGAGATATGGGAAGGGAGCTTTAGGGAGAAACAAAAGCCAGAGGCTTTCATTTTTTAAAGATGGGGAAATGCAACCCAGTTTGTGGATTAAGATGAAGGAGATACAGGGATGGAGAGAAGAACAGGTGGGGTGGAAGTAATGGAGGCAATTCACCAAGGAGTTGGCCTATTGAGAGTACAGAGGAGAGGGTAAAAACGGAAGAGGAGTTCTTTCTTCTGAAGAGAAGGATCACTAAGAGGGAGGGACGGACGGTGTGGGGGGAGTGCATTCTTAGGATGCTACAATGGAGAATCCTCTGTTCAGAGTGGGAGGCAGGTAGGGCAGCAATGTTGAGAGCTCAAGAAAGCAGAGGCCTGGAATAGCTGTGTGTGGAGTGTCACAGAAGAGAGCGAGAGGTGAGTAGGTAGTCCCATGAGGGAGATTTTTCTAGCCAACGGTAGCTACCTTTGATTTGTACTGGATTTCTTAAGCATGAATAAGCAAACCCAGCAATATCCATCAGTGCAAGAGAGGAGTTAGAAAAATGATTGTTTCTGTTTCTGTGGGCAGATATTTGCAAATGCAGCTGCTGTAGAAGCCTCTAAGTGGTGCACCTTTAAGGGGCTCCGATGAGGGTGAGATGGAAAGATTGGCCTGGAAGTGTGTGAATCTAGATGGGGCTAATGGCTGGGGAGAGAGGAGGAGTAAACGTCAGGGTGAGAGCAAAACTGATAGAGTCTTGAGGAAGGAGTGGGCAATGTGGAGGCAGAGGGCTAGGAGGGGAATTTTCAGAACTGGAGGCCTGTTTCCAGAGGGCAGGGTTGAGTTCTGGGAACTAACAACCAGGAAAACCCAGTTACCAAAAAAAAAATTCCAAGAATTACGTTAAATGCACTTCAGTAAGCTTACAGCCACTCTAATCTGGAAGGAAAAACGATGAAGTCATATCCTCTTCCCCTCTCTCCCCAATTAATTAGTAAAAAAAACATAAACAAAGGATGGAAAATTGAGCAAAAGTAGAGCTGGGAGGAAGGGCATTGACATGAACATATCCCATTGGGGTGCCCCGTTGCAGAACATACTTTTAAGGTTTCCTGTCTTGTCTCACCTGAGGCCTCCCAGGGTCCGGGTGACTTTGTGGGATGTAAGACAGACTCTATCACCCGAGAGAGGAGGGAGGCCCTTCAGGGCTGCTGCCCTGCCTACCACAACCAATGGAGAACAGTTCCCAGAAACATGGCTGAGCTGAGGTGTCTGCCCCACCATGTTCCCTAAGCACAGAGCACAGTACTGTGAGCCTATTGATGGAAGGTGTAGGAGGAGGAATGGGGAGTGGGCAGCATGTGCCCTAAGGGCCACCCAGAGCATGCCACTAATGTTACTTAAGCTTCATTACTAAAATGCAAAGCCAAGGAATGAGTTGGCCCATACTGTGAGACCTCCGACTACGGACAGGACCAAAAATGTACCTGTTTCCATTGAAGTGCGGCATTCATAAAAGAAGAGGCAATTAGATTGGCTGGAACATTTCCAGGGATGGGGAGTTTGGGCACGTTATTCAATCTGCCAAGTTTCAGTTTCTTTTTCTTTAAATTGGGCATAGTAAAATTTACCTCAGAGTTATTATGCAATGTAAGGTCAGAGTTATTGTGCAGTGTGAGATCCCTGAAGCAGGGAATCTCATCGTTTCCTTTGAAGTAGCAGATATATTTCATCAGCATTGCTAAAAACATAAGGTTGCTTCTGTATTTAATATTAAAATTTTTATGACTCTGAGCCTCTCTCTGTGATATTTTAAGAATGCCTTTATTCTCCTTTCTAGAGCCTTCCTTTTGTGGTAAGTCCAAAAAGCCTAGTTCTGGTTCACAGGTTAATGTGGTGTTAAGTGGAGGACTTTGTACTGTGGTTGAAAGAACCCTGATTGCCACATGAGATCTAGCCCTGGCTGTGATGCTGACGGTAGCCTTCAGAGCCCCCATTGTCTAAGGAGAGTTTGTTGGCTTAAATGATATCCAGAATCTCTACCAGCTTTTATGTTCTGGAATGTAAGCTCCACAAGGGCTGGTTCAGTGGTATATAGTGGCCATAGAGAGCACTGTCAAAGGAAGCAGTACCCTCCAGCCAGGGACAACCAGGAACATACCCGAAGTCAAACAGGTTGGGTTGACTTGTTGCAGTGAAGGAGAATGCACAGCATGGGACCATGGACCATCTCAGGAAAAGGATGCTAGGGAAGAATTACAGGATTTAGGCTTGTGTTAGGTGATTCAGGGGAGCACTTAACGGAAGTGGGACTTTGCTCTAGATTGGATGCTGTCGGGAAGCAGAAGTCATTCCATGATTGGGTGTCTTCTAAATCTTGCCTAGGAGGGAAGACTATACAGGTTAATGATGTAATTGGTAAAGAACAACAGTCACTCATATTGACTAGATTAGAGGGATGTTTGGTCATTTTTGTGGCTGGACAGTGTTTCTATTTTTGTGTTCAGATATGAGACCTCTTAGTGGTCTTGTTTTTTTCCATGATTCATCATGAACATAGTGGCCCTATCTGATGTTGTTGTTTCGTGAAATTGTTTATATTCCATAGGAATTGGCCAGGGCCTAGCTGTGAGTGACGGGCTAGCCCCTAGCAATACTGGGGCCTGACTGATAGGACCAGGCTAGATCCCAGGTATCAGAAACTGTTTTTCTCATAAGTAAGCTAGCCAACAAATAATTAGGAAACCATTTTATCCAGTGTGGATAGAGATGTAATAAATGTACCCTTTTCCAAAAGTTCAAGTGAAGCCTGTTTGGTTCTCAACTCTATTACAAAAGACGTCTAAGATGAACTAAATTTTAAGTGTTAGAAACTGAAAGAGTTAAAATTGTATACTTAAAATCTCTCTGAAATGGTGATGTAGTTCCTTTTTCTAAGTTAATTTTTAATAAGAAATTTCATACTACATGGTAAAAAGAGTTGAAAGATTCCAAGAAGCATACATATTGCTGGTGGGAGGGCAAATGATGATATCATCCCTCAAAAGGGTACACATGTGAAATGACTCACGTATCAAGTTATTCATCATAACATTCTTTATAACAGCACAGTATTGGAAACAACCCGTGTCTAGGTATGGAGGATGGTTATATAAACTATGGTAAATCTGCACAGTAAAGGATTGTAGCTATAAATGAAAAGGATAAGAAAGCCATCTATGCACTGATGTGGAAAGATATCCAGGACATATTGTTACGTGAAAAAAGCAAGATAGAGAATAATACTAACTTTGTAGAAATGGAAGACAAAACAAATATGTATTTATGTTTATATCTATATAATAGTACAAAACCACAAGAAGCTAAAAAGGTCATCTAGGGGAAGAGGGTGAACACAGAAGCGGTAGACAGGGATATGAGGGAGAAAGAGAAAGAAACTTCTAATTATTTGCTTTTTTAAATATAATTTTGGTGTTCAAACCACAAAAATGTACTACTTCTTCTTAAAGTTAAAATAACTTAAGATATCTGATGTAAAATACATCTTTTTCCCACCCCATTCCATTCCCCAGAGGTAACCATTTTAATCAATTTTTTATGTAGACTTCAGAATAGTCCATTGCATTAGTCAAGGATCTCCAGAGAAACATAACCAACAGGATGTGTGTATATGTGTGTGTGTAGAGAGAGAAAGAGTCATACTGGTTTTAAGGAATTGGCTTATGTGGTGTGGGGACTGGGAGTTACAAAATCTGCAGGGTAGGCTGGCAGCCTGGAAACTCAGGAAGGAGTTGATTTTGCATTCTTAAGACCGATGGCCATCTAGAGACAGAATTCCTTCTTGCTCAGGGAACTCAGTCTTTTTCTCTTAAGGCCTTCCACTGATTGGATGAGGCCCACCTACAATATGGAAGGTAATCTGATTTTCTGAAAGTCTGCTCATTTACGTGTTAACCATATTTTAAAAACAAACAAAACAAAAAATCTTCACAGCAGCATCTAGGCTAGTGTTTGACCAAAACTGGCCAGAACTTAACCAAGAGGACATATAAAATTAGCCCATCACATTCAGACACTATGTAATATATGTTTGTTTTTTTCAGTAGAAATGATAGCCTATCATACACACTGATACCTCGTCTTGGATGATACCTTTTTATATTTTCAAGGAATAGGAGAAATCTTAAAGGAAATACACCTTTAAAGTAGAGGAAAATTGGTAATTTTGTATTATGGAAGAAAAGACATGATCAATATAAAAAGGGATATAACAGCTTAGAAACACACTTGATAGTGATTAATGCTTACATTATATGGAGGATCCTGCAAATTGAACAGAAAAATATTAAGTCCATAGTCACAAAGAGCCAATTCATGAAAGAAAAGCTGCAGCCAGGAAGAAAGCATTTGAAAAAATGTTTAACCCACTAACACTCAAAGAAACTGAAAGTGAGTTGGGTAAAACTTAAAATATATATTAAACTTATTTTTTTAAAAAAACAAGATAAGCAACATTATTATGAAACTTAGATATAAACTGCAATGCTGGTGTCAAAGTAAAAAGTCAGCCTTTCAAAAGCAGTTTGGCAGGATAAATCACAAGTTATAAAACCATGCCCTTTGGCCCAGTAATCCCTTTTCTGGGAACTACTCTGAGGAAATAATTTAAAGATGATAAAAGGCACAGATTATGAGGATGTTAATTATAATGTTATTGGTACAATCAAAGAAATGGAAACAAGCTGAACATCCTGTGGACATAGGAATACAGGCTAATTATGGTTCATTACTTTCATGGAATGTAGCCATTAAAAATCACTATAAAGACGAGCAACATAGCATATGTGCATTATTTAATGTTATGTATAACAAATAATTATGTCTTGGCTCTGATTACAATGAAAAGAAAACTGTACATGTGGACAAGAACAGATAGGAATGTGGAAACCTAAGAACAGTTTGATCCATTGGAATATCAGAATTGGAGGTGATATTTTTTTATGTGTTTTAGTCCGATTAGTATTTGTCTTTGTTCGTGCTGCTATAATAATACCATAGACAGAGTGTCTTATAAACAACAGAAATTTATTTCTCACAGCTCTAAAAGCTGGGACGTCCTCATAAAGGCACTGGCAGATCCGTTTTCTGGTGAGGGTCCACTTCAGGTTTCATAGATGGCTGTCTAACGTGATGAAAGGGAGCTAGCTAGCTCTGTGGGGTATCTTTTATAAGGGCACTAATCCCAATTATGAGGGCTCTACCCTCATGACCTAAGCACTTCCCCAAAGTCCCACCTCTAAATACCATTACATTGGGGATTAGGTTTCAACATATGAATTTTGAACTGACACATTTAAGCTATAGAAATATTATTATAATATTTTTAAATAATTAATAACTTTAAAAAATTAGCAATGGATTAACATTGTCTCCGTAGGCTCAAATTGGAATGGTCATTTTGTAACTAGAGAAGATTTTAAGAATCATTTGATCCTGCCTGTCATCCACTCCCTTCACTGTGATGTTTCCAGAAGTGGCATCTAAGGTCATAGAGCTTGTGACTGACTCATACCTGGGGGCATATTGCAGGTGCCGGAACTGAAAGCTCTCATTCTCTGCTTAGAAACTAACTACATCAGTATTGATTAAGCCTGGAGAGATGCTTCAGAACCTTCAGAATCTGTAAAATCTGTAAAAGAGAACGGAGAAATTGGAAGCAAACTACATTCCCGATATCCATATAATTAGCTGTCTAATATTAAACAATAGCTAGTATTATTCACTTTGTAGTTATTATTAAAGGCATTTTATTAAAATTATAATAGTGCATCAATCTACATAAAGACCTATTAGAGCATTATTTATCTTTGTTCCCATCTTAAGCTTCAGATTGTTTTTTTCCCCAATGAATACAAGTATAGAAAAATGAAGACCCAATGAGGAAAAAATTGGTATAAATATTTCATTGTGTTCTATTTTATGTCCCATTGCTTGATCTTTTCCTCGGATTGAAAGACAGTTTCCCAGTGTCTGTGGACTTCTTTCATTTGTTAACTTATTTTTCAAGTTTGGAATGCACTAGTAGAGAACATCTTCGCAGTGAAAAATTTCCCATTTAGCAACGTGGATTTGCCGAGTAGGAAAAAGATGTTTGTATGTGCCTGAGTCCCTTCCATTGCCTACCGGGAAGGCAGACTTGGTGTTAATTCCTATGATGAACATGTTTTTCAGGGTGGATCACTTGTACACCTTCTTTGTTCAATGGTCTCCTGACGTCTATGGGAAAGATGCCAAAGAGCAAGGCTTTGTGGTAGTAGAAAAGGAAGAACTCAATATGATTGACAACTTCTTCAGTGAGCCGACCACCAAGAGCTGGGAGGTGAGCACTCAAGAGGGGGCTAGACTGTTGTGGTCCTGAAATTACAGTGTTCAGTCAGAATGTTGTGTCCAGATTTCAAGAGCTTCTTGGCTGGCAAGAACTTAGATTCCCTGTGTACCTTTGATGTCACAGGGAATACAACCTTATTCCTCTGTTTGAAGCTAGATATGTGTGTAAGAAAGACAACACCACCACCACCACTGGGTCATTTCACTTCCCTTTTCTAAAACTGCTGCTGTGTCCCCTTCACATACAGGATGAAATTCAAACTCTTTAATTTGGCCTGAAAAGCCTGTCATAGTTTTGTCAGTTAGTTCATCAAATGCCTCATGTTCTCTTTTTCTTCCCTGGCTCATTTCACTGCACAGACTTTTCTCTTTGGCAGAATATGTGCCATGGCCCACTCCCACCCCAAGTGCCTGTATTCCCACTTCTGATCTCAGCTCAGGTCACTCCTTTTGGCTCCATACCAGTGAAATTACTTGATATAAGAATACTAATTTTTTATAGAATGCCAACTTAACTTGCCAGCAATGTAAGGAAAACACTTCTCACAGTGCTTCTGCCGGCAGAAAATATTATTATTATTATTATTATTCCTTTCTAAAAATTTTTGCTAATTTGGAAACTGAGAAACGATACATTTTAATTTATTTTTGATTAATATTGAGGATAGAATGAAAATATGTGTATATTATGTTATATCATATATTATATTTTAATTATACATTAATTATATTATATATAATTTGTGTTTTTTTCTTTGACCATTTTCCTAAAGGAATCTTAATAGTTCCATCATACTGTTTGAGCTCTTCATGATTAAAGGTATAATTCTTTGTCTCCTGTATTTTTGACAGATTTTTTTCCTAGTTTACTATTTGTCTTTAAATTTGACTTACGCTTTTATGTTTTTAACTATAGTGCATTTATATATAGTTGACCCTGTAGTTTTAATTAAACTCTACTCATTCTACAGGTGATTTATTGATATAGGTAATATTTTTAATAGTCTGTTTTTTCTAGCACTGTTCAATGATTTGTGATGTTTCCTTCATCAGGTTTAAATGTCTTATATATGTTCTGTGCTATCAAATTAACTTATTGTCTAAATAAGTGATCAAGCAAATGATCAGAAGCATGGAAAACACTCAGTGGCTTTTCATTGCCTATAGCAATCATTACCCACCTGGCCAACCATCAGAACCACCACTTGGAAAATTACTTTTTTAAAAAACTGAATCCTAGACCTTCACCACTACAGACTAATTTAGTAGGTCTGGGGGAGAAATGTTGAAATCTGTCTTTTTAAAAGCTCCTAGGGGTGAGAAAAGGGGGAAGGGATTAAGAAGTACAAATTGGTTGTTAGAAAGTAGTCATGGGGATGTAGGTATAGCATAACTAATACAGTCAATAATATTGTAATAACTATGTATGATGTCAGATGGGTACTTGATTTGTTTGGGTGATAGATGGGTGGGGTTTGGGGGCAGGGTGAGAAAGGTGAAGGGATTAAGAAGTACAAATTGATAGTTACAAAATAGTCATGGGGATGTAACGTAAAGCATAGGGAATGTAGTGAATAATATGGTAATAACTATGTATAATTCCAGGTGAGTACTAGACTAGTCAAGGGGATCACTTCGTAAATTATACAAATGTCTACCCACTATGCTGTGCACCTGAAATTAATATAAAATCATATTGAATTTCAACTGTAATTGAAAAATTAAAAAAGGGGAAAAGGGTGAAAGGGAATAAGAGGTCCAAATTTCCAGGTATAAAACAAATAAGTCCTGGGGATGTAATGTACAGCATGAGGAATATAGTCAATAATATTGTGATAGAATAGTACGGTGTCAGACGGTTGCTGGACTTACCATGGTGATCATTGCTTTAGTTATATAAATGTTGAATAATTATGGTGTACACCTGAAACTAATATAATATTGTATGTTAACTGTATTTTTAATAAAAATCTTTCTTTTAAAAGCTCCTATATGATTTTGAAGAACAGCCAGGTTTAAAAATACTGTCCTCCAAGTTCTAAGCCCCTGCATGGCATCAGGATGGTTCATTTTCTCCACTTCTGTTCCCTCTCTCCAGCCTCATCTCTGCTTCCCTTACTCTCTATTCTCAAGCCGTAGTGAACGTAGAACACGGCTATGTGTTCCTGTTGTGCCCTTCACCTGCCATCTAGGTGGCTCCCTGCCTCCTTTGAGCTGCTATTACTATTAGCATTTGTATCCCATGGAATGGCATTCATTTATTTATAAATGTGTCTCCTGTCTCCTCACCCACTCCCTCACCCACTCGAGCCTGTGCCTGGCAAAACACCTGGCACTCGCCATCATATAGAAAGTGATCAGTAAATGTTAGGAGTCATGAGTGCCAGGTACTCAAGGGAATGCCATCTCACTGACACCAAATCCTAGTGATTCTGCCCCAGATTGTGTCCAGGCATTTGCACTGAATAGAAGTTCTGGCTAAGCTGGGACTAATCACGAAGTATCGCCAGAATCCTCCTTAGCACTGACCCCCAGGATGAACTGTGCAAGAGCACTCTAATCCCCTCAGCAGGACCCACGACCAAACGGTCATTTTGGATCTGGAAAAGTCACAGAAAGATCACTGAAAATTGATCCAGGGTACTCTACATTTCTTTCCAATCCCCTGACATCAGATCCGGGGAGTAGAGCAGGAGTATGCTTCTTAGTCTTTAAGATTAATACTCTAAAAAGTAAAAAGATTTACCTTTTTTTTTATTGTTTACTTTGCCAGCTGTTTTGAAACACTGAATCTAAAGTACCATTTTAAACCAGATGTTTTCTCATTCGTTTAAGTTCCTCACACCCAACAAACATGAACATGGTATTGAACTGAAATGCCTTTGTTCTAAGTGTAATGATCCTACCTTGGGTAAAAGCTCCTTTTCATTGTCCCCATGAGATTCAAAGATTCAAACTGATGTCAGGGAAATTACAAAAGTTTAAAATGGAGGTTTAGCTTTAGGGAAGGTGCTGAGAAAAAAAAAAAAAAAAAAAAAAAAAAACCTCTGAAAAGGCAGGGCTAGAAAGGCTAGCTTAGCTAGAGGAGAATAATGGATAAAAGTATAAGACAAAAAAAAAAAAATAATGGAGTTTGTTGTACTGGTAGGAAACCACCGTTTCAAAGGTGAAAGTGTCATTTTACCGCCTCCCAGCTATGCCTGACAGGAAGTGTGTGTTTGCTCAAAATCCTAATTTGGGTGTGTTCCTGTAGAAATGTTGAACCCTCTCCTAAGGGAAACAGAAACTCAATCATGCAGGAAACTAGATATTGCAAAAACAGTTGTAGCTCAGCGTGGCTATAAGTAACAGTGGTGTGGAGGCAGATAAAGACAAAAACCTGTTCCTCGTTAGAGAGCAAACAGACAGTTCTCACCACCCAGTCAGGATGAGAGTCCGAAGATTGCCCTTGGACATTCAGATTTTATATTGTGCCAGACCCGACCAAGAGCCTTTTGTGAAGGTATGTTGGAGTGCTGAGAGTTAATAAGGTAGTAGTGAATCTTCAGATATCTGCCATGCACTATGTTTTGAGATGCATTTTAATGAGAAAGGATTGTGCTGACATTTCAACCAGAGCAGGTAATATATTCGTTTTGGAGATGGGTGTGGTGTGGTTTGCTCCTTCATTTGGAGTCAAAAATCCATATTTGATTTTTTTTTTCTTTCTTTCCACAGCCTCATTTTATACCTGTGTTAAATGTAGAGTTCACCAAAAACGTGTGCTTTATTTAATACATTTAAAATGCTGGGTTTGTGATTCTTTGATAGTATTTTCTTAAAGTAAATTCCCTGTGAGTAGTTGGTATAGTGTACATGCTAATTTCCTTATCTGTAAATCTGGCTCAGACGTGGCAGGTACTTTATATCTATCACCCTGCATTTGGGAAATTGAGTAGTGCATTATCTGACAACTTTCACTAGATATAACTTAAATATTTTTCTCGAGAATGCAATTAAATTCATTAATATTAGTACCCAAGAATTATGGTGACTTAGTCCCTATAGATCTTCAATTTCAAAATAATTCAGTGACTTTATCCATATTTTAGGAGGGGCAAACAATAGATTTTAAAGATAAAATTTACTTTGGTAGCTCATAAGCATAGTTACAATGAAATAATAAATGTGTACAATATCATTTTATATTTCAGTAGTTTCTGAACTGTACGTAAAGAATTATAACCTAATTGTAATTTAGACTAAAGCTTTGTGTTTCTTTGACCTGTTGCTCCTGGTAGCTGTTACCATTTGTCATTTCTATCAGGGTTGGTTGCTATGTGCACAATCTTAAGAGCAAACATGAGGAGTCTTGATTAAAAAATCTATCTTACCTTCCCGATATTTCTATTTATAGACTGCCTGCTCTCAGAATGATCTCTGATTTGTGCCTTAACAATTCAAATTTAGATGCAGGTTAAAGGAGAAGAATTAAGGGCATTTCAACAGTACGAGTTGCTTGTGGAGGTATACATAATTCTCGCTCAATGACCGAGCAATCGACAGCAATGGTGAAAGTGGAAAACTTGCGACTATATTTTGTACAATGCCTTGGCTGTACCGTGTTAAATTCTGCATTTGTTCTGACATTGAAAAATGAGCCATTTCCCCAAAGTCCTGGTTCAATTTATGTCCAGCTGCTAAAACTCCACCTGTTACGGGCAGTTGTGTACCTGAGGTCATTTTTAGCAGCCGGTGGAAAAGCAAATACATTGTTTTTCTTGGCTTATTTGTCTTCTCCATTTCAGATCATCACCGTTGAGGAGGCAAAGCGCAGAAAGAGCACGTGCAGCTACTATGAAGATGACGACGAGACCGCCCTGCCGGTTCTCCAGCCCCACAGCGCACTCCTGGAGAACATGCACATCGAGCAGGTGGTCCTCCGGGGGGCTTAGGACGCGGGTCTTCTAGGCCTCACAAAGTGTTTCCCAACCCTGCGTGCATGTGCTCTTCCCATTCCGGGTGAAGGATGACCCAGGCTTTAAAGGACGATCACCAGCAGCCTAACCAAGGCCAGTGTCCCTTTCTCGTAACCTTTCTGAAAAGTTATGGCAGCCTTCCCTGCCGACTTCTCAGGAGGGCAACGATTTGGCCAGACATCACATCTATTATATCTCCCAAATCTGAACGAAGAGCCGTTTCTTGTTTTCAAAACAGTTTTTAAAGTGTCCTACCGCAGTCCTAATGCACTTAAAAAAGGATCCAAATTTATCCTAGTGATAATGGCCGAGGTCCAGTGGTTTTAATTTATTCAATGAAAGTCTTGTAGCAACTACACTTTACTTGCTTTATGAAAATTACCTACCACTAGGAAGAATTTTCTTTGTGTACTTTCTATTTTCTGGAAACCTGTTACTTTCATTTTATGAAATCCTATAATGTGGTTGGATTTGACCTTTTGTAAGGAATCTTTTCCCCTTGCCCCATCAGTTAGCTTAGAAACCTGAATTTAAAGACTTGAACAAATCAGGTTCAACTCCCTGAATTTACGAATGAGTCTGTGAAGGCCCAGGAAAGCCAAGAGATTTGGCCAAGCAGTTACAGAAATGGGGTTTATTCTGAGGCTAGGACTGATGTTAATCATTCTGAAGACGTCAGCATTTCATAGCCACCGTAGTTCGTATTTTTGAAGAGATATGCATTATTGGTATTTATGGCTAACTTAACATAGGTGAAAGATATAGGTGTGATGAGAACAGACTACATCAGACTACTAACATAAAGCACCATATTTTCTTCTTCTCACTTTTGTGGGCAGCTGCAGTTGTCAGTGGCATCTCTGAGCCCATGAGAGTTAGAACAATTGGAGAAGCATGAACTGTTTGGTGAAAGCCAAGTTGAAGTGTAAAAGGGAGAGTACACGTCTAATGCCTTCATCTTTATCAATCTAGGTGCTACAACTTCGAATGTATAGGGGCATAGTGACCCATAGTCAGGTCCCTGATGGCAAAGCATGCTCTGGACAGCATCCCTGCCAAGCTAACCACCGCCAAGGAATGAATTTCCCTTCTCTTTCTTGGTTGATAGTGGCAAACACTAGGCGGAGTAAAGGGGAGCAATGTGTAAGGCAGTTTGATTTTTGAGTTTGAGCCACAGGCACTTGCTTTGTGCTGCAAGTTCATAAGTGATTTGTGGGTGAACTGTAGATTTACATCTCCATCTTTGGATTCGCAGCTGGCCCGACGCCTTCCAGCCAGGGTACAAGGGTATCCATGGAGACTCGCATATAGCACATTGGAACATGGGACCAGCTTGAAAACTCTCTATCGGAAATCAGCATCGCTAGACAGTCCTGTCCTATTGGTCATCAAAGACATGGATAATCAGGTGAGGCTTGTTCCTCTCTTAGAAAACACTTTTTAATGAAGATTTTCAAACTTACACAACAGTATAGAGACTAGTATAATGAATTTCCATCACCCAGATTCTACAAATTAGCAGGATTTTTGCCACATATACTTCATCTGTCTTTGTTGGTTTGTCTTTGCTGAAGTATTTTGAAGTAAGTCCCAATTGTTAAGCCATATTTCAGAATGTATCTCTAAAAACGAAAATCGAGGATATCTACAAATGCAGTCACATTCTAAAGATTTGCTTTTTCTTACTATACAGTAGAAAGCTCTCATGATATTCTATAACCTAAAGTTGGAGAAGTTTGAGAAAAGTCAAATCTAGATTTGGAGATAGTTGCAGAAAGAAATTCTAGTGCCATACAGAACTTTCTCCAGGTAGCTGAAGCAGTGACCACAAACCTTGCTTTTATGAAGCAATGACCACAAACCTTGCTGAGATAGAGAGCCAGTCAAGGCCATGGTGGGTGATACCAAAAGAGCCCAATCTTTATGAAACCGCTGGGGAAATGCTCTGTGCAGTTGCTCACTGCACTTTCACCTATGTTACAGTCGGTAAAATCTGGATATTACTCCCTTCCACCCTACTCTAGTACTTCTTACTTCATTCAGCTTGGAGTGCAAGTAGAATCTGTCCAGAATTCTTATATATACTACCCAGTCAGGCTCCTGCTTCACAAAAGCAAGGAATCTTTCAAGTCTGTTCTTTATTCATTTCAGTTTGGCCTGTGTTGTATCAAGAAGAAATTCCTTTACATTTTTAAAATGTCGATGCCATTCTTTTCTCTCTCTGGGATTGAAGCGAGTTTTACTCAGCAACCATTCATCCATTCATTCATTCAGAACATATACTATGAGTGCCTATTAATTGTGGAGTATTATTAAGCACTGAAGAGCTTACTGTGAAGCCACATAATTGGGATAATTTTAATGGCAAAAATCTTTGCTTTTGTAATTTGCCTTGGGAAAAAGAGCAGAGAGATTGCGGTACTGAGGCACTGCCTATCTCAACTGTGATCTTTCCTGTGACTTTATTGCAGCTTAAGAATTGTGTGGAGTCGGTTAGCAATTATCATTTTTACTATTATTATTTCCTGATTGATGACATTTAATTATGATGTAAGGTGAATAGTGGGTAGAGTCAAGTTAATAATTAAAATAATAACAGAGGTTTAAAGTAGAATTACTTAGGGATTTAGTGGAATGTTTAAGAAGTTGGGTGCTATGTTTTAGATGAGATATGGCTAGATGGTTTTAGACCACACACGTACAACCTCATCATAGGTATAGATTAGTTCCTCTACTGATTTACTAGACGATAACTAACTTGTTGGGGAATGTGTTTGCCGCATAGAGCTGGCATTAATGAAGCACAGTTTCACCCAGCTTCCTATCAGTAGATGGTGTAAAGGAGGCCTATACCTGGAGGTTACACTATTTGCCAGGGAATGGGTCTCACTAAATCTGGTGCCCTTATGTCACTTGTGTTGTTTGAAGACTCCTGAACTTTCTCACTGTACTTTCTCCACCCCATCTACCCCCAAATGAAGAATGTAGCTTTGCTGCATTTGAAAACATGGTAGAACACCACTTATAAATTTATCTGGAAATGAATTATGTAAAATTTTAATATAAAAATATCACTTATGCAGAATGACAGTAATGGGGAGCTCTGCAGATTTAATATCCAGTGAAACATCCATAACTGGTAGAAATTATAAATACAGCAATCACTTAAAGTCTCAGGAAATTGTGCAAAGGGCATACAGCAAGTGAAGAAACATTTATTGAAGAAAATGTAATAAATCTCCGTAACAACAGTGAGATTCTGTGGCACTTGAGGCACAACTTGCTCCCTCCCCTCACTCTGAACCCCCAGTTCAGACTGACAGAAGCTTCACTCTGGGTACATGTAGACAAGAAGACAGGGCTTCCTCTCCCTCTAGTTCCCAGGCAAGTGCTATGATATGCCCCCTCTAGGGGCAGGTCCCCAGCACTTCGCAGCCCCAGCCCAAGATCTTTGTTTCAGAGGCTAAATTCCAGTCAAGTCTGGCCTACAGATAAAGGGCTCTCCTGCACCCAGCCCCTACTCTCATAGGGCAGATGCTCTACCTTAGGGCATGGCAGGCTGAGAATACAGTCTCTGCTGCCCTTGTCCCAGTTTGTAGAGCACAGGTCCCATGCCAGATGAGTTGAGCCAAGACCAGCCGCTACCCTGCCCAGCATCCTGCTCATAAAACAAGATTATTCATCTGAGGGAAGCAGGTAAATGTCCAATCCCAGCTCCAAAGCAGAATCCCTAGCTCCTAGCTCCAGGGGAAAATACTGATAATAATATATAGGGCTCTGAAGCTCTCCTCAAAGGAACTGACTTCATTTAAAATAATACAGGGAAGTTGAAACCAAAGGACATTCTAAAAACAATGCAAATTTTGGTGCTAAATAAAAGGAGGCAGATCGCTCCGTAAAGGCAGTAAGCTAAATTGTAGACCCTCTGGTTCACCAGAGAGAACCCAGGAAAGAGACAGCTAAAGAGAGCCTTCTTGGAGTCAGGATAGACTGGCCAAAAGAACTACTCCTGCAAAGGGGTCCAAATTTAATGGACTCAGACTGTGGAGTAAGTTATACCACAGGCACTGTGGAAAACAACAGAGCTATCATGCAGTTACGTCTGATACTAACTCAATTCCAGTGAGGCATAGAAATGTTAGTCCTATGTTGCTCTATTATATCACTCCACTTTTTGTGGTAATTTGTTATACATATTACATTGCTGTATAAGACAAACCCAGCAATCAATTGTTGTGATTACTACCTTATATAACGTTTTATCTACTAAAGAAGCTTAGAGAAGAAAGGAGAACAAATATACATTTACAGGTTTTGTTATATTGACCTTCCTTTTCCCACTTCTGGTTGTCTTCATTTATTCCATGGATTCCTTTCTTCTGTCTTTGCCAAATATATTAAATTTTTATATGTTACAGACTCAATTATATGCATATTGTTTTACACAATTGCTTTCTAAAAAGTTAATAGAAAAAAAAAAACTAAATGGACATTTTCTTACATAACCAAGGTGCTATATATGTAAAAAAATTAACAATAATTCCTTAATATCATCCAATCCCCAGTCCTTAAACAGATTTCCATGACTACTAAGAAAATTTTAGCAAAGAAAGAATGTAATTATTTAGTATCCTATGAAGAGTAAAAACTAAGGCAGGCTTTTCCTATTCATTGATCAGAAAGTAACCCACTTTTTTCCATATATGGTCATTATTCTTTTTGTTATATTTTAGCACATGCTTTTAAAAATAGATGCCTGTCTCAGCTGTGTTTTAGTTCTTTACTGAAACATCATCAGAAGAAAGGAAATGGATTTTTTTATGTTTTGTTACTGTTTTGTTTTTGTTTGTTGTTAGTGGAAAGGTGTGGTAGCAGGAAGTATAAAAAACATTGGTTAGAAAGAGTTTCTAGATTTCCACCTGCCTAATTTTCAGTATTTCAAGGAGCCAGGAACTGAATATAATTGGTAAAATAGAGATTCTACAATGATTATAATCCAATTAAAATAATTTTGAAAAATTATGACATTTTTCAGATAACCTCCATTTAAAACATTGTTTTTTAAGAGGGATTTGGAATAGAAGGTATATCAGAATCCACTAGGGACATTTTCAAAAAATATATGGTCACTCCTGCCAACGCTTACCCTTGCAAGTACTGGTCAGGATCTGAGCAGAAGGCTAGGAAGCTGAGGCAGTGGGCAAGCATGTTCTGAAAACACTGCTCCTTCAAACACCCAAGCAGGAAAAAATAGAAGAAGCATTGATTCAAATATACCTAAATCAGCTTTAAAGCCCGTACTATTATGGATTTTTTTTTCTTAAAAGCTATTTGAACTAAGTTATATTGAATCAGTCATGTTAAGGATATAGTTTCAATAAGCTACTGAGAGCTCATATTTACAAATCAAAACAGAAGGTTTATTGTCTCTGGAGAAATGACTGGCTACAGTTCCACTTATAACACACAACAGAGACATGACTTTTTCTCTCAGTTACTCATTTCTGTGTGCAAGATGCATCGTGTTGTTTAATGTTCCCAACATATCATCCGTATTCACTAAAGGAAATTTGTCTCCTTAGTGGAATTCAGAAGTCTTTTAGAATTGGACCAATTGTTGGCCTTTGGCAAACAAGTTTTCTGAGCCACTTGGGTTCCAAGTAGAGTTGGGGACATTTGCTTTATCTGTTTATTGGTGGTCTTTTTTATTTAAGAGCTCCAATTTAATAATGATCTTTGCTGAGAGAGATATAGTGAGATCTCAGGATTGTGTTAAAATATTTCAGAAAGCCTTTCTTTGGTTTAGATTTGAAAGTAGATAACGTGGCCAGCCTAGTGGTTCAGGTGGTTGGAGTGCTGACCAACTACTGGCGACCAACTGCCTCAAGGGGGGTGGGGGGTGTGCAAGGCTCATAATACCTTGGGTCAGGGAGCTGTGTCCTACACAACTAGACTGAGAAACAATGACTTGAACTGGAGTGGGACAGAGAGGAGGAAGAAGGGGGAAAAAATTGTAAAAAAAAAGAAAGTAGATAAGGTTTCTGTTTTCTTTTGACAGATTTTTGGAGCATATGCAACTCATCCTTTCAAGTTCAGTGACCACTATTATGGCACAGGCGAAACTTTTCTCTACACGTTTAGCCCAAATTTCAAGGTACCTAGATGGGAGAAAGACTGACTTCCCAATGCCATAGTGTCAGGGGTTGGAGGTAGGGGGTTGGATGTAGGGGGCTGTCGTTAGAGCAGCAGCTGTCCTGTAACCTCATCTGGACCTCCGGCCTTGATGACTATAGCACACAAACTGCTTAGGGTCCCTCCCTGGGTGTTGGGAATTGCTCTTCTGCACGGTCTGGGATCCAGGGAGGGATTGTAGGTCAGAGTCACAATGGGCCTGAGAGGCCTTTCCTACTTCAATCCCCTCTGGAGAGCTTGTCCTGGTTTGGGGGAGACCGGCCATCAGGAGCTTCCTCAGCCAGTGGGTAGTTACAGAGGTACTATCCTAATGTTCCCTGTTTGCTAATTCTCCAGATTAAAATGTCTGTTCTCTGTCTTGTGTTTCTCTCCTAAGGTCTTTAAGTGGAGTGGAGAAAACTCATACTTTATCAATGGAGACATAAGTTCTTTACAACTCGGTGGTGGAGGGTAAGGTTTTTGTTGTTGTTATTATTAATTTACCACCTGACCTGAGTGGGTCTGTTTTGACCCAGGTAACCAAAACCTTGGTGTCAGGTGATTTTAGCTAGTCCATATGTTTATATTAATTAGGACAGTGGCCTAACACATGACACTAAGAGTCAAAGATAAAATTATTTATTTATGTGTCTGAAGGACTACTACCACTTGTCTTTTAGGGAAGACAGGTCATCTAAATGAAATAAAGGAAATGTACCCTTTGTTTTACAAGCAGTCTAGTGTTTTTGTCTATCTATAGCATAAAGGAAAGAAGAATGGGACAAGGGAAGACAGAAAGTGGGCCACGTAAGATTGAAATGTTTTCACCTGTTTGTATTATTAACCTTTTCAGGGGACGGTTTGGTTTATGGCTAGATGCTGATTTATACCATGGACGAAGCAACTCCTGCAGCACTTTCAATAATGATATTCTTTCCAAAAAAGAAGATTTCATAGTTCAGGACCTCGAAGTATGGACATTTGAGTAAAATTCAGACTGCCTTAAAATACAGCATTAAAAAGATTGGGTTTAGGATCAGCCCTCCTCAAGCTGGCTGGAAGACAAAGCGCCAGCCTAGGCCCACATCCCATCAGAAGCTTTCTTTCTGCCGTCATCTCAGAGCATGAGCGCATTGCAGAGAGATCCTGAAAGGTACACGTGGAGGGCATACACTGATGAAAGAGATTTGACATCCAGATCGTGGAAAACTGTACTCTCACTTTCTTCAAACCCTTACAGTGAGGAATCAGAGTATTTATAGATGTATGAGTTGAATGCAATTTTTATTTTTGGTAACTGTGAAAAAAAAAAGATACTGTGGAAATATATACATGCCTTGTGTATTTATCAACATAATTTTCATTACCAAAATGTACAGCATACTATTGTTTGCCATGGAAAAGGTTAGTCTCATTTAGAAAAATTGAAAGTGTATAGCACTTGAAGGGAATATGTATATGATTTTTTTTAAACTGTTTTATTTATTATTTCTAGTATATTGTCTGAAATGTGTTGCCAGGATTTTTGTTTTTTTTGTGTTTTTTTTTTCTTGTAATGTGTCAAATCTTGAAATAAAGAAATGTGCTATGTTTTGGCAACAATTCCACTTGATTTATATAGTTTTATATTGAATTTTTTTTTGCCCTGATTGTTTAGGGTGATAGGTCTTAAGCAGCATATATATATATGCATAATTCTGAATTTTAAAAAACTCATCACCAATGTTCATTGATTTCACTATTATAGGCCAGCTTTCCGTTTAGTCATCAAAAAGGTACATTTTTAGTTACTTACTCTGAACATAGTTGTATAAAGAAAAAGAAGCCATTTCTCACAGTCAAGTTGATATTTACAGAAATGGATATCTTTATGAGCCTAGACTTAGAACAAACCCTGCTTTTGAAAAGAAAGTGGTTTGCTTCTTATAAAATCATTTGCGTTAGTAACAAAAACTCTATTTTCATAGTATTTTGCATAATTTACCCCAAGTTTTTACATTAACAAATAGGCCTCTGTTTTAAAAGGGACCAAGTGTTTTAATTTTGAGTGTTTTCATTTGCATATTTTACATCAAATGAAAAATGTTGAATCAGCCCAATTGTCTTGGTTTCTAGACTCTTGTTTGAGGAAAAAGCAATGCAAAGAAATGCATTCATACCAAAATTGGAATTAAAAGTAAAATCTATTTTTTAACATCAACTCATTTTAATACCATAAAACACTGTTTTATTAACTACAATAGTAAAACCTTGTTAAAAATTTAACCAATATTATTAATTGCCAGACTTTTATGAAAGCCAAAGACTGCAAATGGAAAAGAAATTTCAATTAATAGCCAAAGCTGAGAAGTAGTCTATCATAAATGACATCCCTAGTGATCTTGGAAAGAAGAGGTTAATAGCAAGTAGTATTTATACACCTGCATTTAGAAAAATAAAACAGTTCTCAGAATGCTAGCCTTAAGCTGGCTGAATGTCTCCTTTAGGTTTTTCTCTTATTTTAGACTATTTATGAAAGTGAACAAACAAATTGCCAAGTATCCTCCTGTCAGATTAATAGTTATTTAACTCAACTCACATTCCATGTAAGTTGAAACGAACACTGTAAAATCTTAGGTCTGTAGCCTGGGTGTGCTTTCCCCTCAGTTCTCCCACTGAGAACTCTAGATGAACAACATATTGGCAGTTTAACCATAATCTGCTCATTAAGTGATGTGTTGGTATGAGATATCAGGAATGTGTCATGCTGATTATGTTTACCATTTATGCCATTTGCAACCATATGCTATTGACAAACAAAGTGGTCTTTTTGCATATAGTTCACTCTTACCTAGGTTAGTCCATGATATTATCTGTACTTGTGAGAGCATATCCAGATGCTGTGTTCTCTATTTAAAACAGTATTGTCCAATCAGAAATGTGTGGCCCTTCATTTATGGATATTGAATATATGTAATGCAGTGCTAGCCCAATATTTTCAATAAAGGAATTTATGCATTCAGTGTGATTTTCTTCCTCATCGTTCATTCAACAGGTGTATTGGATGCTAGAGTTTACTTGTGTGAGAGGATGATGAAATATCCAAAACTTAGTAAAGTCCAGGACTCATATTTTTATTTTTATTATTATTT
Organism: Rhinolophus sinicus; assembly: GCF_057876585.1. Classification (NCBI taxonomy): domain Eukaryota; kingdom Metazoa; phylum Chordata; class Mammalia; order Chiroptera; family Rhinolophidae; genus Rhinolophus; species Rhinolophus sinicus. The sequence goes on along the minus strand of NC_142502.1, from coordinate 33,545,723 downwards.
TTATTGCCACCCTGGAAATTCCTTCTTCATTCCCTGTAGCCAGCGTCTTCTCTCATCAGTTCATGAAAACCCCTGTTGTTGTTTCTAGAGATAACTCCTGGCTCAAAATCTACCAGTTTCTGTGTTCATAATCCTTCTAGATGTTCTTTGAATAGTGACCTCCTCCTTTTAACATTTCTCTCTTGACCTACTTTCTAATTTCAATAATGGACCCCTTATCCTCTGATCAGTTTTCTTTGGCATCCTGTCTCCTACCCCTAAAGATGAAGACCTCAGGCAGTCTTCATAGCTTCTTACTTCCTCTGATCATGAGTCTACATCAGAGGGCTTGGGTGGGAGGGGACAACCAGACTCTTTTGAAAATGATTTAGATACTTCCCCATACTACGAGCCACCAGGGACACCCTAAACTAGTGTGAGAAGTATTATGGCCCTTCATGTGATTTCCCTTGTCTTAATTCCTCTTCAAGTTTCAGAAGCATGTGAAACAGGAATAATAAAATAACTACTTGTATTTTGAGCAAGACATTGAGAATCTCTTAGAAAGCGAAATGAAGATTCATGTTCTCAGAATGCCTTACCAATTTTTACCAATGTGATCAGATAAAGAAATATAAGGAGGTCAGAAGCTAAAGGAAGTTACAGAGACTAAAGGTCACCTACACTTGCCCCTTGTTTAAATATCAAAAGTACCTTTTAACTACTTCCTTCTGCCTAATCAGGTCACACTTCTTATTCAGTGGGAGCCCTAACCTCAGAGGTCTATCCTCTGCTCCACCTTCTTGCTTGTGACCATTATCCATAGTGATCCCCTGACAGAGGTGTCTTCACTGAGAAAATTAGGCTTTATAATTCACACCAAAATCTATCGTCTTTCCTTTAATTTCAAATCTCTAGTGGTTCAAAATAAAAACTAGATAGGACCTCCTTGGCATGGTCTATGAAACCATCAAAAATGGTGTTGCCTGATAGAATATCTTTGGCGACCTATTTATCTGCCAGATTAATGCTGCTCAATAGAACATTCTATGATGATGGAAATGTTCTAGAATTTGCATTCTATAGTAGCAGCTAGCTACCGTACTAGTGTTGAACACTTGAAATGTGACCTGGGTGATTGAGGAGCTGAATTTTTAATTTTATTTAATTTTAATTTATTTAAATTTAGCCACATGTGGCCAGGAGCTGCCATATTGAACAGCACAGCTCTAGATCAAGATCAATATTTGGCATAGCCAAATCATATTTCATCAGCAATGAACTCAGACTGTTACTCTCTCACTAGGAAGGAACCTTTAGTTCTAAGTTCTTTGATTTGCCTTTGCCGTTATGGATCTTCACACAGCTTTGCATCACCTAAAGTAATAGTGTGTGTCTCACTGCTTAGGTAGTCAGCTAATAAGGCAACCAAAAAGCTAAGTTCCCTGATAGTCTTTCCACACTGAAAACCTGGATCTCTGTAGGATTACTGATCCTCATCGCTAACAAAAGGTAATGAAAATCTCTCCCAGTGCCCAGGCTTTGTCTCAAGATTTCCTGCCTTGGCCATCAACATGTGTTTTGTTCTCATACCGGACTGCCCTCACCAGGTACCCATCCACAATACATGAGGGACCACCAGAAGGAGAAAATTTATTCCTTACACAGAATCATGCATCCAGTCTCAGATCCACCAAGGAATAATGGAACCACCAAGAATGCCTCAGGCAGTTCTAGTCAATGATAAATTTACTAAGCTACTCAGCTGGGATGCCCCATATCGATATGCACACCCAGAGAACCTCCCTGCATGTGTAGAAAGTTTTCAACATCAACCTGTTAGAATGAAGAGTGATCAAAAGGCATAAGAGAAGGGACCTTTAGATAATCATAATGTCCTATTCACCCATCAAAAGGGTCCATCAATGACTCCACTGTTAAGGTTACAAAAAGTAACCTGGATCTAGCTTAACATACCCTTGAGGAAAATGCCAAACAAGAAGCATATTCACATTCAACAAACTTGGATGATAAGGCATGTCTTCTCATGTCTCTGCAGCTAAAAAATCCTGCTTACTTTGACAAATTTTGAAAACATTGGAATTCAGCCAATCAGTTCCGCCTTCAATCCCCATAGCAGTCCTTCTTGGCTTAACTTCAATTTCCACTGGCTGATGAATCAGCCACATTTTACCTAAGAGTTGAATAAGATCAGCCCTTTCATCTTTGAAGAATCCAATTAACAATAAGAGTATTTCTACAAAGATATGCTATGTAGAGGTATGTCGAACTTGAGAGCTGTTAAAAGGTCCACTATTACTCCACACCAAGTAAGTCCCAGTCTTGTTCTCTTGCAGCATCTTGTTTTCCTTTTAGTCCTTCAAAGGGTCAGAAAAGTAGATAGGTTTGACCTGGGGTGTCCCCAGGAGAGGTGAGGGTATATTGTATGTGTCCCTTTCAGCAGGTCATTGAATCAGGTCACCCAGAAAGAAGTCAAAGCTTCTAAAGACTGCTCAGGCGGTAAAGCATGGTGGTTAAAGCATGGATCTTTTGGAGCCAGACATCCTGGACTTGAATTTCAACTCTAGAACTTAGTAGCTGTGACCTCGTTTCAGTAATTCAACCTCAATTTGCTTCATTTTCCTTATCTACAATGTGGGGATAATAATAACCATCCCATGATTGTGTGATGATTAAAGAACTTAAAATAGTACCTGGCATAAAGTAAGAACTACTAAGTGCTAGATAAAATAATGGAGAAATTCCTCCTTCAAATTGAGGAATCAACTAACAACGTGAAAGGGAAGTTCATCTTCTAAGACAAAAACTTATTTAATTTTGAAACTATTTCCAGACATGTTACAATGGTTCCCATCTGCTCTTTAGGTATTTTCTAACTGAGATTTTGTTTCTTTTTTTGTTATGAGAGTAATACATGTTCATGGTAAAGTTTTCAAACAGTATAGAAGGGAAGTCAATGAAAGACAGACATTTTCCTCCCTACATTCCCAGAGGTAATAACCACAAAAGTTCCTTGTGTTTTCCTTCTAGACTATTCCTATGCATTTATACTTATTCATATCTTCTTCATATAGACAGAAGCATACTATACATGCTGTTCTTCAGTTTGCCGTCTTAATTTAACAATATGCTGTACACAACATTTTGTATTGGTATACGTGGACTTATTCACTCTTCATTGCATGGGTCTATCATTGTTGGAACAGTGCTTCATTAATGGACTTTTTTTCAGCTATTACAAACAATTCTTAGTGAATATCTTTGTATAGATAAGTTTATGACTTTATGAATTGTATATGTCTTGCATATGAATTGAATATGAAATAATTTTTAGCAATGAGTCAAAGAGTATATATACTTTTTGTTTCAAAAGATACTATTATTTTTCCTTAAAAGTTATACTAGTTTATACCAACTGTGTATGAGTGTGTCAGTTAGTTACCTCACACCCTAACCAATACAGGTTATGTCAATCTTTTTAATCTTTGCAAAAATTGTATCTTATTTTAATTTTCTAATCATGAATGATATTGAACATCTTCCCACATGGGTTGGCTATATATGTATCTTCTTTCTGAATATTCTGTCCAACTCCTTTGTCCATTTTTCTACAGAGTTATTCATAATTTTATTAATTTGAAAGCAATCGTTGTATATTCACAAAATTAGTCTTGTCACATATATGCAATTTGCTTGCTTTGTATTTTTAAAATACAAGCATTTTTCATACACAAGGAGTTTCTTAATTAGAATTTCTTTGTAGTTATATTTATCAATCATTCCTGTTAAACTTGTGGACCAGAATTTTTCAGATCAAGTCAAATCTATTCAGCATGATTTTCATTCCTCACTTAAACACCTTCCCAAAAAGTATGTATTAACACCATTCTCCACCTTATCTAAAATGCATCCTCTTGCTTATTCTGGTAAATTAGACCCCCATACTTAATACCATTTAGAAATAACGTCCTCCAAGATCAATTTCACTTTGCACTGGCTTCTAATCCTGTTAACACATGTCAATGTCATCAGGAAAGGTCTTGGGACAAGAATCTTTCTTGTTCATCTTAAGTACCATCCTCCAGCAAGCAGGCTAGCGCAGAGCAAGGTTGATGGACTTCTGCCGAGATCCCCAAACCCTGTCACAATGCCTTGCTGAGGAACAATTGATATATTAACAATAATAATAGTGATGAGGAGGACAGGTAACACTTATTTATCATGACTTTCACCCTCTTTTTTATATGCATTCTCTTATTTGATCCTCAAAACCAAGACAGTATAATCATTATCTCTTTCACAGTTGAGGAAACAAATTCTTCAGGAAGTTAGGTAACTTCCTGAAGTCACAGAGCACATGAAGGTTAGAGCCAGGATATGTTTAGTTAGGACTGAGCCGAGAGCTGAGCTCTTAACCACTATAGAGCTCTGACATTGTCCAGTCTCTCCAACATCTTCACCACTTGGTTACCCACTCTGCTTAACCATCTCAGGCACCAAGATCCACTCCTCTACTGTAGAAGGCAAGCTCTTTAATAACTAGGAGCTCCTCTATGGCTAGTCAGGTCTTATCCACCCTTACGTCCCCAATTCTTGGCAGGCAGCACAGCACCTAGGAGGCATTTGATAAAGGCTTCTCAAGTTTAAATGAACTGAAGTGCATAACTGAAGGAAATGAACCCTAGAGATTAGTGGATTTGCGCAATGTTCCACAGCTAAGCACAGGGTTTGGATTCCAGGCTCTCCTGCCCTCCCTCCTATGCAATGCTCAGTCGCAAGTGTAAAAGCACAATTCTTACGATTGTGACAGAGGAAGGGACTGATCCTTCCTGTATCTGCTCAGATTCTTCCCTTTGGGCCTGAGGGGTGTAAGTAAAAGAAGACGTGGGAAGAGATTTCTGGGGGTAGCAGGGGTGGGGGGCTGCGGGATTGCCACTGGGATAAGAATTCCTTCATTTTCAGATCTCTTAGTTATTGGCATTCTAAAAAATGTAGACTGGAGGGGAGTTCCAGGGCCTCAGAGCTTTAGGGCAGTGCCAGTGAGTTGCATTCTGTTTCCAGAAGAGAAATCTAGAAAATGGTTCAGAAGATGGTTGAAGTGAAGCTCAAACTATCCACTGAGTTTGCAGTTAGGTGATGGGGTTGAAAGAGTGCAAAGGCCTATGATAAACTGGATTTTCCAGTCCAACGTATTGATTTAGGATGGAAGATTTTTCAGTCAAAAAAATTAAGATTGACATTTTATAAGGAATATCTTTCATCAGATAGATATTCTGGGTAAGGTAGTACATGTCTGGTCCTGTGCGAGCTTGCAGTAATGGTAGCTCTATTCTCACACCTCCACTTATTAGCAAGTTACTTAAATTCTCTGTGCCTCAGTTTCCTCATCTGTAAAGTCAGAGCAATAATGCCCTCCTCAAGGAGATGTTATGAGAATTAAATGGGTTAATATCTGTAAAATGCTATTGCACTAGACATTTACCTGTTAGAGACATGCTTTTCTCTCTTCCCTTCAACATTGCTTCTAAGATTCCTTCATGCTGTTATTGAAGCTGTATTTCATTTGTGTGTGTGTTTAATATTCCATGGAGTGAATATATCACTATAACGCTATTTATATTTTCTCCTGTCAGTGGATAGGGTTGCTTGCAGCTTTGTGCTTTCATTTTGTTTTGTCTTGCTCTCACCATTCTCCTGAGGCCCATGTGAAAGAGTCTCTGGATGGAACTGCTGGATCAGGGATATGTGACTATTTAGCTTTTAAGATGCTCCCACAATGTTTTACCTTCACCAAGTGATTGTATCATTTCTTTGCCCATCAGAATACATTGTCCAACATCTATCTGATAGAGTTACTAGTTTTTGCCAGTTTCAAAGGTGTGCAATGTTATTTCATTGTGGTTTTAATTAGCGTTTCTCTGACTACTAATGAGGACATGCATCTTTGAATATGTTTCTTAGTCATTCATGTTTTCTCATTTGTGAGATGTCTGTTCATGTCTTCTGCCTGTTTCTTCTAGTCTGTCTTCTGGGAAGAGGTCACACGAAATCTTTGCTGTTCCTGCCTTAAGAATAACTTACATTAGTCTATTAATCCTATCTACTTTTGATGGGGAGGACAAATAGTTAACATGACAAAAACCTGAGGGTCTGGGACCCTCCAAAGGTATTTTATCAAGAGTCTTCCTTAAGTTGGCAGTATCTAAGGAGAGGGGTGAAAAAGGAGGATGTTTATTGTTGTTGTTGTTTTAGATTTGGGCATGTGTTGGCACTTATTAATTTGGTTATGCAATTCTTTTTTTTTTTTTATAGAAGCAGCATCAAGAAGTTCAGCTATAATAAGAGTGAACGTTTATTGAGTGCTTGTGTGCTAGGTTCTATTCTAAGCACTTTACATATATTATCTCAAGTAATCTTCAGAATAACTTCTGATGGTCATTAGATGGGTACAATCATTATTATTTCCAGATTGAGGAAATGGAAGCCCTGAAAAATTAACAACTTGTCCAAGGTGGAATCACTACTAAATGTAGAAATGGGCTTCGACTTGAAGGAGTCTGACTCCCTAGCCCATGAAGGGTAACTGAAAGAGTTAAAGAGAGAAAGATCAAAGAGTCAGGAAAGTTTGAAAGTTGCTGGGCCAAATGCTTGCAGAGTGTGAAGAGAAATTGTTGAGGTTTTCAGAGAATCTGGGTAAACATAAAGTTAGGATTTTGCCACAGGAATAAGTTGTGTTAAAGAGGCAAAGGATACTGGATTCCAGGTTCTTGAGAAGCTGTGGATCAGGGAAATTGAGGTTGTTGTCTGGATAACAGCTGGAGTTTGGAGCATTTGTGAGCCAGGTGCTGACGCTTTCTGTGAATCGGGGGAGTGACCTAGTAACTGGTGCATGACGGTAAGAGTGCTTCATGCTATAGCATGAGTCTCAAAAGGGGGCAGAGGGTGGGGAGTTGCATACTGCTAGGAATGGAATAACCTGGAACTGGCAGTTACATGCTAGGAGAATGCCAACATCACTTCCAAATCTCTCTTAACCTGTTGGAAGGTAGGGTAAAAAAGCAGTTTTGTTTGTCAAAGCTTAAGGGAAGTGACATCTTTGGCGGAAGGCCAGGTTTCAGTTAAGGCAAGAAGGTGAAGGTATGGGGTTTTGTGAAGAGGTTGAGATTAGGTTGCTTACAGTGAAACTGCTATTTACAGTGAAAAGAGTTTCAAAGAGGTCAGGGGTGGAAAAGAATTGGGGGAAAGGAAGCATAGTGTAGTTTGGGTATGAGTAAAGATAACTTTTTTTTTCCTTTGAGGGTAACTAATAAGAACAAGAATGAATGATATAGATGTGATTTATTGACCTTGAGACTATGAAGAAATACAGATGTGAATTTGACAAGAAAATTGACATTAACTTCAAGATGATGGGGATATACTGATTTACACAGCAGCTGTTTTCTGTTGATTTGGGGGAAACAGGAAGTGCCTCTGCTGCTCCTAAAAGGGTTGCAAGATGGACCTGTCTGTCATCCACCACGTAAATAATCCTGAGTAAGCTGATTCATCTTCCTATGTCCCACTTTCTCCATTTCTACAATAGGGGTATTAATATCTACTATCTGAGATGTCATCAGAATCAAATTAATTTATGTATGTGAAAGTGCCTTTTGAATATAGTAAAAGCCAGACAAAGGTAAGTTATTACTACTGTGGTGTTTGTCACATCAAACTTTGCTTATGCTGAATTCTTTATTAGAAATGCAAAGTCCAAGTATAGCTTTGTTCCTGATAAAAAAAGTAGGAATTACTTTCAGTGATTTGTTTGAAGACATGGCTCTTAGGAAAGCAATATGAAAAAAAAAAGTAGACATGTTGCATTATATTCTGTAACAAGTAAACAAGATAATTTATCAGGGAAATAGCAGGAATTGGAAAATTCTTATAAGGAGAAGAGATTTATTTTTTCTTTTGTCATTTTGCTTCATTACAAATGATTAACACTTCCATTTAAGAACAACGGATCATGACTTCCCTAAAAGTCCTGTAGCAAAGTTCAAACAGCCACAAGTTGGGTCATTGGGTCACTTGCCAATATTTGTTCAAAGAGAGCTCTAAGTAGGCAGTTTAATAATCCGAAACTGGAAATTTTGCTTCTTTCCAAACACAAGGACTTCTCCCTCCTCTTCTTTTGCCAGACTGTTTACTCATTCGAACAGTAGAGGCAAATACACATGCAATATTTATTAGCAGGCAACAGCCACTTTAGCCTTAAGTATTTCCTTTTACACTGTTTTTCTTAAGGAGGGAGAAATGCAGGCATGCTTCACCTTCAGAAAAATCTAATGTTCTTGGGACACTGGTAAAATAGCAAAAAGTTTTCTAAATACGTATAAGTCAGGGAAGGTCTTTGTATTTCTGTTCAGGAAATTTCTATTTAGGATGTGGAAAAGGGGTGTCAATTGTCAAGATGATACTTTCTGAGATTAAGACAAACCCACCAACATGCTTACCATATCCTCATTGTAAAGTGGAAAGAAACACTACACTGTATCAGGCATATGGTCGTAGAAGCTCTATTGTTTACCTCTGCTAGGAGTACCAAGAAATCTGCCTGAAAATGCCCTGTAAGCTTCTGACATTAGGGTTGAACAACTAAAACATTAATGGAATGAGATTATTTATGAAACAGAGAACGATTAAAAGAAATGAAATTTACCTGGAATCCTGAATTTATAAAATCTGTTAGGATGTTTTCCTTGTGCTAAATGTAATACATTTTCCTTGTTGAAGATGCAAAATATACAGATAAACAAAAAAGAAAACGCAAAACATCAAACCATAATTTATCCATCTGGAGATCACAGTGCAAATATATTTGGTATATATATCCTTTCAGGCATTTTCTTACAAATCTGTGTGGAACTTTAACAAACGTGGATTGTTCTAGACATACCCTCTTATAACCTATTGAATATATGCATGTGTCAAAACACCGTGGTTAAGAGCATGAGTTTCTGTCGGCTAGGGTTTGGGTCTCAGCTCTGTCACTGACTAATGGGATGACAATGGGCACCTTTCTTTCTTCTTTTTTTTTTTTTATAAGATTTTTTAATAAAAGATTTTATTGGGGAAGGGGAACAGGACTTTATTGGGGAACAGTGTGTACTTCCTTTTTTCCAAGTCAAGTTGTTGTTCTTTCAGTCTTAGTTGTGGAGGGCACAGCTCAGCTCCAGGTCCAGGTCCAGTTGCCGTTGCTAGTTGCAGGGGGCACAGCCCACCATCCCTTGTGGGAGTCAAACCGGCAACCTTGTAGTTGAGAGCCCATGCTCCAACCAACTGAGCCACCTGGGAGGCAGCTTGGCTCAAGGTGCTGTGTTCAACCTTAGTTGCAGGGGGCAGAGCCCACCATCCCTTGCGGGACTCGAGGAGTTGAACTGACAACCTTGTGGTTGAGAGCCCACTGGCCCATGTGGGAATTGAACCGGCAGCCTTCTGAGTTAGGAGCATGGAGCTCCAACTGCCTGAGCCACCGGGCTGGCCAGGCACCTTTCTTAAACATTCTGCTGATGGGAATGGAAAATTTGAGCAGATAAGTGGCAGGATTTAGAGCTGGAAAGATTAGGTTGCCATTAACCATGATCAGAAGTCTGAATAACACAGGTTTGTAAGTAGGGAGACTAGCAGTTTCATCTATGGGACAGCTGAATGGAAATATGCATACAATTGGATTTTGATTTGGAAGAAGGTCTGAATAGAATTAGACTTGTGGGAACCATGGGCGTGTACTATTTAGAGCTTTGAAACTGGATGAGATCAAGGGAGTAAATGTAGAGAGAAGAGCAGGAAGTAAGCCCTGGGGCACTCCAACATTAAGAGTTTAGAGAAAAGATACAAAGGAAAGGGAATTTAAAATGTGATAAAGGTGGAGTTAACTCATGGGAAAAGGATGGTGGGTTAGTGCAGCTTGCTCAGATTGCAAGGAACAGGCACCTGAGTAGATAAACTTGACTGATACGTATTTACTTTGAGTTGGCAATAGTCATTCTCTGTGCTCAGACATTCCAGCATCTCTGCTTCTCCTGATCTTTACCAGTGTAACTGATGGTCTCTGATATTTGTGTATATGCCTTCTTTTTCTTGTGAATAATCTGGATTGTTCACACTTGTTGCCTTTAATTCATTTACTGCCATTCTCTCTTAAACCCACTAGAATCAGGCTTCCTCCCCAACCCCAACACTACAATGTTTGACCAGCTTTACCAATGACCTCCACTCAATTCCCAGCCTCCTCTTCTCATCCTATCAGCAGCCTTGACAGAAGTGATCACTTCCTTCTATTTCAAACAATCTTTGCTTTACCTCCAAAACACGACTTTCTCCTGGTTCTCCTCCTGGTTCTCACAGGCCTCTTTTTCTCAGTCATGTTTTATCATTGGCATATACAGGCATATCTTGGAGATATTGTGGGTTTGGTTTGAGACCACCACAATAAAGTGAATATTGCAGTAAAGTGAGTCACAACTATTTTGATTTCCCAGTGTGTCGGAGCCTGCCGACGAGACGAACGGTTCCTGAAGTGGGGAGTGAGGATTGAGAAAAAAATAGACAAGAGACAAAGATGGGATCGGGAGGGCGAGCAGTTCTAATTAGACTGCAGCCTACTTTATTTTTCAGCTTTCTTTTATACACACAGAAACAAGAAGGTTACATAAAGCGGCTGAGGCAGCAAGTACAGATTAGTTATGTTTTCTAAAAGTTTGGCCTTGACTGTTCTTAGACCTTTAGATATTTTCCCATTCCCAGGGTAGCAGGTGTCTGTTTGTTCTTTATGCTTATCGGAGTTCCCCTTAGTGATCCTCCCAAACTCTGCTTGAAGTTACATTTTCTTAACCCTTAATGCTCCGGCTCCCTACATATCCCCCTTTTTTATTTATTTATTTTTTTTTGAGATCGTGTCTGGCTTAGGTAGTCAGTACAGACATTCTCACTTACCCGTCATTGGATATCGATCATCAAAGCGATCGACTCCTGTCTTAGGTTGTAAAAACGCTTACTGATCATTACCCGTCATTGGCTACCGATCTCCTTTGGGGTTAGACAGGGGCAGTGGCTTTTGGTTTATTAGCCATGTGGAGCCTTATTTTGTGAATTTCTCCATAAATATCTGTGACTGTCCCCATCACAGCTTTTGTGATGCAGGGGAGGAAACACAGTATCAGGAGGATCACAACAAGTGGAATTACAAGGGGGGCCATAAATTGAAGCATTGAAGAGTATGATGGAAATCCATTGTGAAAGCTAGAGACAAGTTTGTTGAGAGTATCAGCTATATCGGTGTTTAAGGGAGAGGTCTCTTGCAGTGTCAAGACCTCTTTATGAAACTGGATAAGATCAAGAGTAACATTTTTTCTTACACGGTCTGTGAGACTCATACCTCATAGCAGAAAAATGTTTATTCCAATCACCCTTTGTCTGTTAACAGCCGAAGCATAAAGTCCCATGATGTCTTACCTTCTCAGGGTCAAGTCACCCATATTGTAACAGTTTTGTTGAGATAGGTGGAGAGAACTGATCTTCATTGCCCTCATGACTTCTCTCACAATCAGGTGAGAGAGGAAAGCCAGAGACAGCAATGGCTTTTCCCAGGCAGGGGGAAGGGGAGGAAAGGCTCCTTTTTGGATCTTCTAAGGCAGCTCATTGGGGGTCCCCACTCGGTTCCGCCTGGCTTAGGTTGTATCTCCCGTGAGATATCTTACCCGTCTTTGGCTGCAAACCATCTTTTGGGGACCAGACAGAGAGACATAAGGTGTAAACACAAGGATGGAACAGAGTCCCAGAAAGGCACAGTCTTACAGACTCTTCTTTCCTTAAGGAAAGGCATGGGGGGACAGTCGGCTAGGCTGTTGTGTGACTACATCTCCCCCTTTTTTGTTTTTGAAGCATGAGAAACACAGAACGTGCAGTTGTTTCATTTACAGCCCGTTGGAGGGCTATTTGTCCACATCTGAGGACTATGTAAAATAAACAGAACAATAAACAGAATAGCAATATCCCCAGCAAACCCTCTACCCAAAGTCTTTATCCATTTAACAGGGTCTGAAGTGGAAAGTCCTTCTGCAGCTGCGGAAAGTGAGAGCTTTTCCACACCCTAGGGGCGTGGATGGGTATCTATAGATGTCTCTTCTTCTGTGGGCTGTCGCTCATGGTATGGTTTAACACCGACCAGGAATTCACAAAGGTTTTTCTTTCGGACCTGGAGAAATATAAGCAAAGCCTCTTCCCCGTGTTATCTCGCGGGGAGAAGTAGGATCAGCTTTTCCACATAATATTTTAAACAAAGGTTGTAATTTACAGGTTGTCAACCGCAACTGAGGTCTAATCCAATTAATGTCTCCCAGTAGCTTTTGGAAATCATTTAATGTTTTTAAACAATCTCGCCGGATTTGTATTTTTTGAGGCACAATGGCCTGAGGCATTAAACAATATCCCAGATAAGAGTAAGGAGGCACTTGTTGAACTTTTTCTGGGGCTATAACTAGCCCATAATTGTGGAGCTTTTTTTGTAAATGAGCAAAAGCAGCAAGCAACTTTGGTTCACAAGAGTGGGCAAGAAGTATGTCATCCATGTAGTGGATGATGTAAATATCTGAAAATGCCCTTCGGGTAGGTTCTATAGCAGCTGATACAAATTTTTGACATCATGTAGGGCTATTAGCCATACCCTGAGGTAGCACTAGCCAGTGATATCTCTTAAAAGGTTCTTGTAAATTAACAGAAGGAACACTGAAAGCAAATCTAGGGCAGTCCTCAGGATTTAAAGGTATAGTATAAAAACAATCTTTCAAATCCAAAACTATTTTATATGTGTTTTTTGGTATGGCTGCAGGACAGGGCAAGCCTGGCTGTAAAGCTCCCATTAATTTCATGGTTTTATTAACTTTTTGTAAATCTTGTAATAATCTCCACTTACCAGATTTTTTCTTAATAACAAAAATGGGAGAATTCCAGGGAGAATTGGAGGAAGCAATGTGTCCCTTTTTAAGTTGCTCCTGTACTAGCGGCTTGGCGGCTTGAATCTTTTTCTGTTGATAGGGGCCTCGGGCAGTGGATCTAGCCCTGCAACTACACTTGGAGGAGAGCTTCATTGTAACCTAGGCTTCTATTCTGATTGAGCTTTTAATAAAGGCCCAGTCTGTCGAGCCTGAACTAACTGCATTTGAACAGAGAGGGAAGTGAGTGCAGCTTGTAATCTTTGCACCTCTGCTTCCAAGGGGGATCCAGTTTGGGTTGGTCATTTTTAGAGTATCTGATTCCTTTATGTCTAGGATCGATCACATCCCTAACCAAATTCCATAAGGAAAAAGTGTCTACCGGTACCTTAGAGGGTCCATGAGCATCATAATATCCCTGCAAATGCTCTTACCTTTTCCCAAGTTTCTAAGTTTAAAGTCCCTTCTTCTGGGAACCAGGGACATATTTGTACTACAAACTCTAAGAATCGAAGCAACTGTGCTTCACTGGTTTTAATTCCTCTAGTTTTTAGCATGCTCCTTAATATGTGGGTAAACAGCCTTTTACTGTTCCCCTGTCCCATTTTATTTTACTCCCGACTATGGTATCTCACCGCTTTCACCAACCTTATTCGACGCGTCTCATTTGCAAGCGGTGTCCTTCACTGATTCCCCAGTATTCAGGTCCCTGTTCGGGCGCCACTTGTCGGAGCCTGCCGACGAGACGAACGGTTCCTGAAGTGGGGAGTGAGGATTGAGAAAAAAATAGACAAGAGACAAAGATGGGATCGGGAGGGCGAGCAGTTCTAATTAGACTGCAGCCTACTTTATTTTTCAGCTTTCTTTTATACACACAGAAACAAGAAGGTTACATAAAGCGGCTGAGGCAGCAAGTACAGATTAGTTATGTTTTCTAAAAGTTTGGCCTTGACTGTTCTTAGACCTTTAGATATTTTCCCATTCCCAGGGTAGCAGGTGTCTGTTTGTTCTTTATGCTTATCGGAGTTCCCCTTAGTGATCCTCCCAAACTCTGCTTGAAGTTACATTTTCTTAACCCTTAATGCTCCGGCTCCCTACACCAGTGAATATAAAGCTTATGTTTATACTATATTGTAGCCTATTGAGTGTGCAGCAGCATTATGTCTAAAAATACAATGTACATACCTTAACTTAAAAATATGTTATTGCTAAAAAAAATGCTAACCATCAACTGAGCCTTTAGGGAATTGTAATCTTTTTGCTAGTGGAGGATCTTACCTTCAATTTGTAAAAAACACAGTATCTGTGAAGCACAATAAAGCGAAGTTCAACAGAATGAGGTATGCCCGTGTATGGATTTTAAAGCCACAGACTGTGTGAGATCTCCAGGAGAGTGCGTGTAGCTAAAGAGAAGAGGTTCATCAAGTTGTATACACCAAATATGCACAGCTTCTGTGTGTGTGTGTGTGTGTGTGTGTGTGAGAGAGAGAGAGAGAGAGAGAGAGAGAGAGAGAGAGAGAGAGAGAGAGGTGAAAACTTAGACGAAAGCTCATTTGTGATAAGAGAGGTTTGGAAGAAAAAAGGAAACAGCCAAGAGATTGAGAAGGAGCAGCCAATCAAGGAAGAGGAAAGCTAAGAAAGGATGGTACCCTGGACACCAGAAGAAAAGTTTATCAAGGGGAAGAGAATGATCATTTGTTACTGAAAAGATGAGCACTGGGAAGTGACCATTAGATTTGGTGACACTGAGGTCATTGGTCACCTTAACAGAATACTTGGATGGAATGGTGGCAATGAAAGCCTGATAGGAGATTGTGTGAGAGGAGAGGGAATGGGAGGGATTGGGAAGAGTACAGATAATTTTTTGGGGGGAGTCTGGTTGAAAAGGAGAGCAGAGAAATGGATAAGTGATGGGAAAAGCAAGGACAAATGAAGCCTTGTTTTAATTATGGTATAATACTCAAAGGTGGCTCTTAACAAATGTTTGCTACTAATAATAGTAACGTGATTTACACCCGTATCCTAAATTATTTTCAAATAATGTGATATCCTGATGCAAGGATCATACAACACATTCATGGTTTTTTACAGTCGTGTTTTTAACCAAAAAAAGAAAAAAAATAGCTAAAGGAATGAGAATGATGGGCAAATTCCCCATTAAGCAAGTTTATACGTTATTCGTAGTCAGCGACTGTGTACTAAATACTAGCAAATAAAAAACTTGACCTCTAAAATTGAAAACATTATTTCTAAAGCAATAACCAGATCATTCATTGCTTCAAGCTTATTCTAGTTAGCATCAAACTAGGTAAATGACATTACAAAAGCATAACTCAGTCTCTGTCTTAGAAGCACTAAAGCTTCTGTATTTAAATAAAAGTGAACCATCTGATCACTTATATTGCTTTACATACTATCACTACCTATTGGTAATAATCGTTACCATTTATTGAGAGCTTTGTGCCAGGCTTCCAGGCTTTAGTTCTCACAATAATGTTTGCATTAAGCATTATTATTACCCTCATTTTATAGATGAAGAAACAGAAAGCCTCAGCACAGAAAGAAAAATAACTTAGCCTAAGTTCACAGATGGTATGTTGTTGTCTGACTTTGGAGCCTGCTCTGAAGCAGGGCTGCTGTTAGTTCATATGGTGCTGTTATGAAATTAGAAAACAGAACCCCATTTTTCAAGTAAAATGTAAAGCTAGTTATTGTCATACAACCTGAATGACTGTTTCCCAGGGGAGCTATCCAGAGCACCACTGGTAGCAGCTGTATCCGTGCATACTTTTGCCTTCTCCCACACTAGAATACACACTCCATATAATTTTCAAATACTTTGTGTTGCTCCTCCCATTTCCACAGTAGGAAATTATATCAAGTTCACAGTAGGGGAATAGGAAGCAAATCTTTGAAAGTGCCAGGTAGCTGAGAGAAGCAATCACAGGTTTCACTAGGAATGTAGTCAGAACAGGTATAACTTGTGCAGGTGTGTATACCAGTATGTAGGTGAATGGTTTTCTAAGTGTGGGTGTGTGATGATATGCACCCAATGTGGGTTTTTGTAGGCGTCAGCTCACCACTCTCTAGAACTTGGCCAGGAGGCCTGGAATCTCCAGGCCTGCCTGTGCTTTTATATAAGTTAGTATTCATCTATGATGGCAATTAGCACATTCATATTTGTGCTGCTCTTGTACAGTGTGCAAACTGATCACCCCTATGCAGCAACTCTACTGCTAATCATTCTTTTGTTCATTAGACAATTGTTAAGTGTCTACCTATATGCAAAGCACTGTTGTACTAGGCACTATGGGAGATTAAAAGACATCCTTTTTTTTTATCAAGGAACATAATCTCTAGTAGGAAAATATGCACATAAATAGGATGTAATACAAAGTGATAAATTCTACAAGAGAAGTATTAAACTGTGTGAATTCACTAGAGGAAGTGCTTATTTCTGTTTGGTTAATTAAATAAAACTTAATGAAAGATTTGGCATTTAAGGAGTGGTTTGGAAGGTGGAATTTGGATGTATAGACATGGAAACAAGAATATTTCAAACAGAGGGAACAGCAAGGATAAAAGCACACAAGAAGGCATGGCAATAGAGGATACTTACATTGAGCAAAATAACCTTCCGATTCTGAACCCTGCCTTGAGCTTCTGAGCAGCTATTACTGTGGTTCCCCAAACCATTGGCAAAATGGAAAAGGAATTAAAAATGTTTCAAATACACATGTGTGGGGGCGGAGCCCCAGAGAGTAGTTTCCAGGCTCTCGGCCTCACATAGACAGGTGCTGGCTCAGGTAGTAAATGGCCATCAACTGTGATTGCATGGCCATCAGCTGTGGCTAGTTGGCCGTCAGCTGTAACCAGTGAGCCATTGGCCACAATATAACTGCTGTGGCTACGAGGAGGAGGAGAGAGGAGGGAGAAAGAATGGGGCTAGCAAGAAGATGGCGGCTGGGCTGGCAAGTGTGGATGGCGGTTTGCGGACAGTGTGGATCCAGCCTCCAGTGAGAGTATAGTGCCGCCAGAGAGAATATAGTGGTGTGGCTCCCCTACCTATGGCTCCGTGGGTGTTCCTTTTTGGCCTCACCATGTCCTGCGTTATGAGGGGAGCGGAGACCCCGCGGGCCGTCCCGCACAACAAATGGTGCAGCGAGCAGGGTCCCCCGCATGACAACATGTACAACTACTTTTAAATATATGTTTTTGATTAATACGATATAAATTCATTCAACAACATTACTGAATTCATAATCGGACTAAACCAACAAAACTCAAGGGTACAATTACTATAATGAGCTAGTCTAAGAAAAATTTTAGTGTTGAAAAAGGAGTTCTGTGTTCCGAAAGGCTGGTGGGTCCGGGAGTTAGATCATCTTTACCCGAATTCTGTCACTATCAGTAACTAGTTGTGTGGTATTGGGCAAGTCTGAGTTTGTTTCTTTATCTCTGTTGTCAGGATTATTTGCTTGTTTTGACGATTAGAGAAATGCATGGAACACTATAGTTTAGATGTTCAGCAAAAGCTAAGTATTATAAAATGACAAGCTGGTCAAATCAGCATCCACCTTCAATGCCAAGTTAAGGAATTGGTACTTTTTTGTGTTGGAGAGGCGAGTGCGATAGTTACTGAAGGGTTTGAGTGACAGGAGAATCAAGGAAGGAAACTTGTTAGGTTGTTTACAATAACGTGCAAACAGGTTATTGCAGCGATCTAGGTGAGGCATTATTAGGCCCTGGTAGTGAATTTCTGTGATGTATCAGAGTATAAAGCACAAGACTCCGCATTTACTGTGTATGAGGAATGTGAGACCCGGGCCCCTAATTTGATCTAGTTGGTACCGTTAACAACAAAAAAGGAAACAGATGTTTTGAACATTTTGAGCTAAAGCATCTAAAATTATCGGGCTGCAAACGCATACACAAAGCATCAAACATGGTCCATGTTAAAAAGAGCTTTAGAAATTTTATTCATTCTCTTAAAAATGTACGAATTTTTAAAAACCTTTTTTTGTTTTTTGTTTTGTTTTGTTTCGTGACAGCTTAATACACTCTTACAGGCTTTGGAGCAAGGCAGTTAAGAACACCCAACAGGTTTCACTTGCCGGACGCTAGGACGCGCTGGTGATGTCACCACGACGCGGGACGTGCTCCTGCGCCTTGGAAGACGTCCTGCGTCACTAGCAACACGACGCAGGGGGCGGGGCGACTCCCGCTGCCGTCGGCAGCTCCTGCAGGTGACTCCCTCGTGCGTACTCGTGCTCCCCCTGGTGGCCGCCGCCTGTGAGGTCGGCCGCTGGCGTTGAGGCCCGACACCAGGTCGCCCTACCCCGAGCGCCAACCTGGATCGGCGCCTTGCGCCCGACTCTGCTCCGCCCAGCGCCAGGCGAGGGGCGACGCCTCGAGGTAAACCGAGAAGGTGCAGGAGGCGGGTTCTGTCCAGGCCCAGTCGTCCTGGAGAAGCCGAGGCTCTGGGCCGCAGGGGGCGGGTGGGATGGCAGAGGCGCGGGCGTATTGTAGTATGAAGTCAGATCCCTACTATGAGGCAGCGGCGACTGCAGAACCTACGATTTCTTCATCGGAAGCCGCTGGTGTCGCCGCAAAGTCACCGGAGCCCGAGGACTACAATAGCAAGTGCGTGTTCTGCAGGATCGCTGGGCAGCAGGAACCGGGCACGGAACTCCTGTATTGTGAGGTGGGCAGCGAGTGGGGACCCGGGCGCCCCTGGGAGCTCCGGGAGCTCCGGCAGCGAGGCCTCGCGCCGGTGCGGACCTGGGCAGGGGTCCTGTCAGCGCCACAGAACGCTCTCGGGTGGGGGGTGGGAGGCCTCGTCGGTGTGGATCCGGGTGGGGAGGATCCTGCGTGTGGATGGGGCTGGGGGAGTTTGGCGGTCCTAGTGTTGATGGCGGACGTGCTTCTCTTAGGACCGAGAGTTTCTCCAGCGGCCCCTTTTTTTTGTTCTAAGCGGAGGAAATGTGGTGATAAAGCCAAACACTTCTCCCTGTCTCAGCAGGTGCCGATGCATTTGGCAGAAAATAGCATTTATAGCCTCTGTTTTTATTAAAGGGGCTCCCTCCTCCACCTTTCTAGACATTGATTCTTAATTCTGCATACTGTAATACTGATATCGAGGCGAAAACGAGTAGAAAATAGGTAATAGTAATTGTGAAAAGTTTGTTAGATTGAAAATAGTCTGGGGCGGGGTGTGGGGAGGTAGGTCTGAGGTCAAACTATTACTCAGGAGCCTCTGATTTCCACTAGAGGGTACAGTTCCTACAAGTATTATTAATTGAAATGTGCACATTTTCAGAGCACTAAGACTTTGTCCACATACTGAAAAACGTATCTACCGTGTTTCCCCGAAAATAAGACCTAGCCAGATAATCACCTTTAATGCGTCTTTTGGAGCAAAAATTAATATAAGACCCGGTATTATATTATATTATAGACCCAGTCTTATAGTAAAATGAGACCCAGTATTGTATTATATCATATCATATCATATCATATCATATATCATATCATATCATACCCGGTCTTACAGTAAAATAAGACCGTGTCTTATATTAATTTTTGCTCCAAAAGACGCATTAGAGCTGATTATCTGGCTAAGTCTTATTTTCGGGGAAACACGGTAAGTAGAGATGTCCAGTAAATGGTTAGATAGTCTGGCACTCTGGAGAGATCTGGATCTTTAGCCCAGATTACAGGAAGTGTCATTTTATAGATGGAAATTGAAAAGAGGGGAATTAATGAGATCACCTAGGAATTATATGTAGAGTAAGAAGTGAAGGAGGGGATCTACGTAGACCCTCAAAGAACCCTAACAGTCATAAGGGAGAGGAAGAGGAGGAGGACAGAGAAAGAACAGCCCAAGAAATGAAAGGAAAACTCGGAAAGCTACAAAAAGGGAAGTATGTCAGGAAGAAAGGAATTGTCAGCAATATCAGCAGCTATATCAGCCTTACCTAATCACGTCTGGGTTAGCTGACCCTCCTGCATGCTTGTGGAGAGGCCAAGTTAGATCAGAACTGGTTTTGTCCCCCAAATGATGTTCATTCACCTCTCAGAGAGCAATCGCAGTACAGTGGTGAGGCAGAAGGCAGATTGTAGTTGCCTGAGAAGAACCTGGGGGATGAAAAATTGAAGATAGCAAATATAGACAACTTTTGAAGGACATTTGATGGGCTTGGGGAGGAGGCAAAGGGAGTGGTAATTGCAGGAGGAGTTGGGGGTTAAGAGAAAGCTTTTTGAAACAGTGAAGACTTTGGTGTGTTTAAATCTTCATGAGAAGATGCAATGGAGAGAGTTTTAAAATGGCCCAGGGATGAAGAGCTTTGTCCCTGGGAAAGAGGAAACTCATTCATCACTCAATATTTGAATGAGTGCCTTCTCTGTGCCAGGTACTTTTGGAGGAGGTAGGATACAGCGTTGAACAAAACGTGCAAAGATCCCTGTCCTCTTGGAGGTTACATTCAGGTCACAGGAAATAAACAATAAGCAAAATATTAAATAAAATACATATTTTATTAGGTGGTAAAAAATAAAAGAGGAAGGGGGTTCAATTTTAAAATTTTCTTCAGGAAAAGTTGCGCTAAAAAGGTAGCATTTGAGTGAAGGCTTGAAGGAAGTGAAGGAGCAAATTACATGGTTATTTAGAAGAAAAGGCTTGAAGAAGCTTCTCTCGAGGCCAGGGGAGGATCGGGGAACCAGAAGTCTTGTTGTTGTATAGTGAGGAGGGTCAGTTGCAGTTGAGGACATTCAGTTTAATGTCTGCTCAGCTGTGTGATGTTTTTTTAAATCCTTCCAGCAGCAGCTGAATCTAGTTTCAAATAAGGTGGGCAGTTTTGTCCACCCAGTGTTGGGGTCTGGCCATGTGGGTGCAGTGGGACAAAGGTAAGAATTTATGGCTAGAGATTGGCCAAAGTGATAGTCCATGAAATGTTTTGTTGAATAGGGGAAGAAAGTGGAGACAGGAAGCAGCTGACAGGTAGAAAGAGTAAGTACATCTGTTGTCTCTATAAAGGAGGCCTCTGCTGAACTGATCCATGGAATCAGAGGGAACCAGCTCAGTCTCTTCATTCCATCTTTATTTAACTAAATATAAAATTAAGTGAGAGAGGTAAAGTGAGTATTTGTATATAATGGCTGTAAAAAATGTTTAAAATGTAACTCCTGGATATGTAGATGCTAGATGATGTTCTTGTTATAATTGAGGCACATGCTGCTTTGGAAAGAAATTAAATGTAAAAAGAATTTATCAATCTTGCTGTGATTCTGTAGTCAAACTTTAAAAGTACGTATTAAGAGTGAAAAATCCTTAGGGTAGAGATGGAGAAATATATAGTGAAATAAAAGAAAAGCCTGGGATTGTTGGTAATGAAGTTTTAATGAACTTTATTCCTAATTGTTTTCCTGAAATTGACTTCATGTAAGTCTTTTTTTTTCTCTGGAAGAAATAAGCATCTCATGAAGGAAGCTAGTTTGTTTTTATGGATTTAATGCATAGACACAAAATTCCTCAGTGGGGGATTAATTGTGACGTGAGTACCATTTTCATCAGACTGAGATTTGTGATGTTTAAGACATAACCAGAACAACATTAGGTAATTATTTTTAAAAATTCACTAACAGGGGCTGGCCCGGTGGCTCAGGCAGTTGGAGCTCCATGCTCCTAACTCCGAAGCCTGCCAGTTCGATTCCCACATGGGCCAGTGGGCTCTCAACCAAGGTTGCCAGTTCGATTCCTCGACTCCCGCAAGGGATGGTGGGCAGCGCCCCTGCAACTATGATTGAACACGGCACCTTGAGCTGAGCTGCCACTGAGCTCCCAGATGGCTCAGTTGGTTGGAGCGCGTCCTCTCAACCACAAGGTTGCCGGTTCGACTCCCACAAGGGATGGTGGGCTGCGCCCCCTGCAACTAGCAACAGCAACTGGACCTGGAGCTGAGCTGCGCCCTCCACAACTAAGATTGAAAGGACAACAACTTGACTTGGAAAAAAAAAAAAAAGTCCTGGAAGTACACACTGTTCCCCAATAAAGTCCTGTTCCCCTTCCCCAATAAAATCTTAAAAAAAAAAATAAAAAAAAAATTCACTAACAAATGGTATGTTTTTTCCCTTTAGAATGAAGACTTAGTTTGCTTCAAAGATATCAAACCAGCAGCACCTCATCATTATCTTGTGGTGCCAAAGAAGCATATTGGAAACTGCAGAGATCTAAAGAAAGATCAAATACAACTGGGTAAATTGATGGCAGTATTCTTCATGGTTATGTTGAATTGGCATCAGTGATGGTGTGACATTTAAAAGAACAAGTCTAGCCAGATATTAGGAAAAGGAGCATTCTGACTTTTTGAAACTTTCATTACAAAAAATTTCAAGTGTATATAAAAATAAAGGAAATAGTATAATCTCCATGTTTTCATCACCCAGCCTCAGCATTTATTAACTCATGGGCAATCTTTTTTCATCTATTAACCATCTCCCACAGTGGATTTGAAGCAAATCTCAGGTATCATGTTGTTGTTGTCAAATGCTGTTGAGTTGGCTCAGACTCCTGGCAACTCTGTGAATGAGTGACGTCCACAGTGTCCTGTCCTCACAGCCCTGTTCAGCTCCTGTAGACTCACACCTCTGGCTACTTTTGTGGAGTCACTCCATCTCATATTTTGTCTTCCTGTTTTCCTGCAGCTTTCTGTTTTTCCCAGCATTATTGTCTTTCCCAAAGAACCCTGCCTTCTCGTGATTTGTTTCATGTTTAAAATCTCTAAAAGATAATGCCTCTTTATATTTTTTAAATGTGGCTCTTCTTGACTCTGAAAATGAAAGGTGCTATGAAAAATTATATACAAATAAGTTATGACATAGTATATGAGCTCATATTGCCTAAGAGTAAGACCATATTAGTACCTGCCTTGTAGTTTCCTGTGTAGATGAATACCAAAGTTTAATTATGAGATTTTAGTGATGGACTTTTAGCCTCTGGAAAGATTCTGAATTTTATCTCTTACAGGATTATTTGTCTTTTCTTACTCATGATTTCTGACTTGTCAGCTCTCATTTACTAAGATATATCTAAGTTCACTTCAAATCTGCTGCCTTTGTTACCAGGGTCTGAGATTAGTTTGGTCAATACTTTAAGGTAGCTAGCAAGATGGATAAATTGGGCCACATTTTTTGAAGGTGAATAAGAAATCTTTTTGATGGAAAAATCTTGATGTAGTTCATTAGTGTTTAGACTACAGTATTACTAGTTTTTAAACTGTTTTTTTCTAGCTATTGCAAAGTTCCTTAGTCATCTGAAGTTCTATCAGTACATTTTACACTCATTCCAACAGATGGAGGCCAAAAGACCTGCAATATTTAGTAACCGGCAAAAACCACACCATAGCCTTAAGTACTGATATACTTTTGTATTCCCTTTTAAACTGTTTTTCGTAAAGAGGGAGAAATGTGTTCATGCTTGTTTTCCTTTTTCTAGTTTTTCTTCTTATTAAAAGTTGTTATAACTTTTGCAAACCAAACGTTACTAATTTTGAAGCAGCGTGGTAGGTTTTTGGGATTTTATTATACTGTTCTTTCTGATTTTGTGTACATTTGAATATTTTCATAATACAATTTTTAAAGTTCTTGCAATTAATATTTTATACAGTCTATAAAATTGGGAAAAGAATAAGCATATGGAAGAGCTCAATAACACTATCAAGCACTGTGATTATAATTAACGTTTATAGACCTCCACCTAATTATAGAATACACATTTTGTTAAGAGTACATGCTCACCAAGATAATAAAATATATCTAAATACATTTCAAGTAATCAAAATCTTATAAAATATGTTCTCTGACAGTGGAATTAAATTAGAAAAATAGTAAAATCTTTAATAGCACTAAATATTTTTAAATTAACACACTTTTAAGTAACTTCTCAGTAAAAATGTCACAGAAGTCAATATTTTGGATTGATTGGTTTTAAAAATACAGCATATCAAAATTTGTAATATGTAGCTAAAGCAATGAATGCCTAGAGGGAAATTTATAGCTTTAAATACTTATATGAAAAAAGGAGGTTTAAAATGAATGATGTAAATTTCCACTTTCACATGCTAGAGACAAACAAATCAGACCAAAATAATACCAAAATAAATATAAGGAAGGTAATAATGGAGAGTAGATATCAATGAAATAGAAAAGAGATAATAGGCTTTGCTCCATGTATTTTGGATTTGATTTTTTTTTCAGCATCCAAAATCTTTTTAATAATATTTCATTGTATATACATGTACCACCTCTTCTTTAGCCGTTCATCCAACAATGGACACTTAGGTTACTTCCATACCCTGGACATTGTAAATAATGCTGCGGTGAACATTATGTCTTTTTGCCTTAGTGTTTTGGCTTTCTTCTGATAAACATCCAGAAGTAGAATTGCTGGGTCCTTCTTTGTCTCTTTTTATAGGCTTTGTTTTAAAGTCTATTTTGTCTGATATAAGTGTTGCTACCCCAACTTTTTTTTTGTTTTCATTTGCATGAAATATCTTTTTCCTTGCCTTTATCTGATCCCTCTCCTCATTTTTTTTTTTTTTTTTTTGCTGTTCTGATTGGGTGTTTTCTGCTACCTTGTCTTCCAAATTGCTAATACGATCCTCTGCATCATCTAATCTACTGTTGATTCCCTCTAATGCATTCTTTATTTCAGTTATTGTATTCTTAATTTATGACTGGTTCTTTTTTTATGTTTTCTGTCACCATTTTTATGTTTCTATCTCTTTGTTTAAGTTCTCACTGAGTTCATCATCTGGCTTTTTCTGGAGTTTGGTTCTGTTCTTTCATCTGGGACATGTTTCTTTATGTCCTCATTTTGGCTGCTTCCCTGTGTTTGTTTGAATATGTTAGCAAGATCTATGTCTCTAGGTCTTGATAGAGTTGGCTTCTGTAGTAGGTGTCCTGTGGGGCCCAGTAGAGGAGTCTCCCTCTTCACCTAAGCTGGATGCTCCAGGTATGTCACTTGTGTGGGTTGTGTGTGCCCTCCTGTTGAGCCTTGATTGCTGTTGGCACATCAGTGGGAGGGATTGACTCTCAGGCTGCTTGGCTGTTGGATCTGATTTTAAGTGAGTACGTAATTATGATTGTCATCTCTTCTCAATGAATTGATCCTTTTTATCACTATAAAATATCCCTCTGCATTTCTAGAAATTCTTCTTGAGTCCGTTTTGTATGATATCAATTTAGCTACTCCACCTTTCTTATCACTTATTGTTTGCACTGGGTATCTTTTTCTGACCTTTCAAACAAGTTGAATATTTATATTTAAAGACTTGAAGATGGCAATATAATTGGGTCTTGCTTTTTTTTTTTAAATGTAGTGTGAAAATCAGTTTTTTAATTGTAGTATTTAGTTCATAAACATTTAATGTAACTGTTAACAAGTTGGATTTAGGTCTACCATCTTGCCATTTGTTTTCTATTTGTCCCATTTTTTTTTTGTTGCCCTATTTCTTCTTTCCTGTCTTATTGTGGTTGATCAAATCTAATTTTTTTAGTATTCCACTTTATCTCTTCTCTTTTTAGGTATTCCCCTTCATATTTTTTCAAGTGGTTGCTCTAGAGAAATTAAAACACATGTCCTGTAATTATCACAGCCTTTTTAGAGTTAATATTATATCAATTTATGTAAAATATGAGAAACGTTACAATACTTTGTTATTATTGTCAGATATAGTTCATCTATATACTTTATAGTCCCATAATGCTGTTAAAATTATTGCTTTAAACAGTCATATATGTCTTTTAAAGAAATTAAAAGGTAAAACAGCCTTTTATATTTACCCACATTTTGGGGATCTTGGGAGTATCTTAAAAGAAAACAAGCAAGATACAGTCTGGCTTGAAGTAACTTGAGCTGTTTTTTGACAGTGTGGTACTGGTCTCATTGTGGAAGTTCGGCAGCCTCCCCGGCTCAAGGCTGGCTTAGAGACGTAAACATTAGAGACAGTGTTATAAGCCTCACTGGAACAACTCTCCTATAGATGTTCTCACTTCTTCCTCCTTCAAACACTTGATTATAATATTCAGAAACAAAAGAGGTCTCAAGTTTGGCATTGTGCTTTGAAGATGCCAGGTTACCAAAATGTTTCCAATGGGGATCATATTCCCCTCTGAAGGCTATAAAGCAGTGAGACAATAAAAATGCTCAGGCACATGGACTTTGGAAGCCAAAACAGTTATACAAACATTTAGCTAGTTAAGGCTAGGCTGACACAAAGGGCTATCATATCCCTATATGGGGCTCAAAGGCAAACAGCATTTTCCTGTCTGTCTTTTAATTCAAAGAAATCTCCTTATGATTAGAATTAGATCTCAGTAGGATCAGATATCCTAAATAGTCTCTTGATAGTACCTCTCAACAGTTATTGAAAGTCAGTCTATATGTGATATTTTGTGATAGGTTGAACTTTCATTTCAGTTGTTGATAAGCAAACTTCTCAATAACTTAGAGCTATTGAATGTGTCTTTAAATGTTTACACATTTGATATGATTTTAAAATCATATCAAATGTATAACAATTTAAACGTTAATCTAAAAGTTAAGATTAGTAACAGTTAAGTAAACTTAGTGTCTCTTGGAGTGTAATGTAATTTCTTTTCTGTTTTATAGTTGAGGACATGGTTGCTGCTGGAAAAACCATTCTTGAAAGGAATAATTTCACTGACTTCAAAAATGTGAGGTATGTATACGTCCAGATAGAAACCAATATTCACAATTGGTTTTTTCTGAAATGTTATTTTCTTATGGAAAATGAAAGCAGAGGTGGCAGATTTCATGATTTAAATGAAATTTCCTGAAACTGAGCATATACTTCATTGGTAGTATAAATTTAATAAAGAAGACTTCATCCCATGTTTCAACGTCTTCTAATAATCATCACTTATAATTTAGACAGAGAAGTATATTTAAGCAATGGGTAGTTACCAGTCCACTTTCCTCAATATGTGCATTCCTGTAAAATTGTGTATATATTGAATTTCTTTAGAAAATATTTTATGTGATTTAAAAATACGTTATTATACTTCCAGCATGAAATTAACTTGAATTGGTTGCCTGCTGAACTGGACTCTGGCATTTGTCTAAGTTTGAGCAAAAGCACAACATGTTCAATTTGGCAACTGTTTTTTCTTTTAAAAAGACTTCTGACTTTGCCTTGTGGGACCAATGCAGTACCAAGGCAGGTATAGTAGAGATGACTTCTAACACCTCTGAACTGGAATCCAGAGACAACTGAATTCTAATGCTATCCCTGCTATTTGCTGTGTACTGTGCATGTACCAGCAGTGTTACTTTAGACAAGTCTTTTAACCTCTCTCAGATAATTCCTGCTCTGTCTGCGTGTAGGCTCAAATGAGACTGTGTGTGAAGATCCTCTGAAAACTGTTAAGCAGTATCCATGAGTGATAATGACAAGGAGCAGATGGTATTTGAGACCCTTTGGCCAAAAGCAGCACATTTCCTTCCCAGTCATAGCAGTGCTTGTTGGAAGAACGGACATTAGATTAGGAGTCAAGAGCCCTGAGTGTAAATCTTAGCTCTACCACTGCCTAACTTTGACTTTCGGAAGTCTCTTAAAGTTTGAGGATCTTGGCTTCCCCATCTTTAAAATAAAAGGGTTGAGTAAACCCTCGATTTGCTTCTAGCTTTTAATTTACTTGAATTCTATGTTATATGACTCGTGTACTTGAACTCTGTTATATGACTCGTGTTTCACAGAGGGAAAATCTAGTCTCCTTTTCTACTTGGTGAAAATTTTTCAATGTGTTGCTCATGTGACTTTACCTTTTCAGTCTTATATTGCTGCAATATAGCACTTCTGTGCCTTCCACACTCCCACTCACTTTGTCTTTTTTGTGTGTGCATATGAGACTCACTTCTAGTTTGAACAGGCAAATATTTCTAGGCTTTGATTATTGTTACACATGTACCTTGCTTCACTCAAAATAAATGGACTTTTAAAACTGTAAATTGTTTTTTAAGTGCTTAAATCATATTTAAAAAATTTTTTTTAGTCACAGTTATCTAACTTTTTTTTAATTAAAGTTTTTGTTCTTTGTTTTTAATTGTTTATTGGGGTGACAAATGTTAGTAAAGGTACATAGATTTCAAGTGTACAGGTCTGTAATCTAACTTATTTTCATTGTTAAACAAGATGCTTTAGTGATGATAAAGTTTTTTTAACGGTGATATAATTCATTTCACTATTGAAATGTCGTTTGGTAAGGGACTGATGGCTTTTATTAAAGAAGAAATCACGCCATCTACTGGCTATGTCTTGCAATAATGGAACCCTACTTGTGCTTGAGTGTCCTATAATTTTTTTAAAAGATTGATTGCAGAGGCATATCTTAGGAGAATTAAAGCTTAATATGATAAGGACAGAAGTGATAAGACAGAATGCCAACTCAGAATTCATGAAGATTATACTGAGCTATTAAGATCTTCCCTGATGAAGAGTTTACGTTACTGTGAACTTACACATGAGAACTGTGTGAATACTCAAAAGTGTATAAAGAAAAAGAGTAAAAGAGATGTTTGAGTGGCAATCTGTTTACTTTAGGTAGCCTATTTTGGATCTCTTTAATATTTATGTGTTTTATCATGAAAAATTGCTTTAAACTTGTAGAACTGATCTGTCAATTATCTCTACCTTTCTGTTTTAGAATGGGTTTCCACATGCCACCATTCTGTTCCATTTCCCACTTGCACCTTCATGTTCTGGCACCAGTCGATCAGCTTGGCTTTTTTTCAAAGTTGGTTTATAGAATGAATTCCTATTGGTTTATCACAGTAAGTGTTGTTATTATACTAGCAGCATACAAAAATATTTAAAATATTTGTCCTTTTGGTTGTAGTTTTTCTTTTCTTAGGAATAGCTCTCACAGGCTTGATCATGTGTTTTAACATATTGGTTGCACATATCCAAACGAATATTTTTAATTTGGGGGATTTTCCAGTTTATCAGATCTGTAGAGAGAGAAGCTATGGCTAAGTCTCACCATTACAAGTAGAAGATCTGATATAGAAGAAAATTGGCATTAATAGTTCAGAATTCAGAATCAAATCTGGATTCAAATACTAGCTTCATTAGTTACTTGAGAGACCATGTGCAAGTTACTTAAACTTTTTAAGGCCCAAGTTCTTTATCTATTACCTGTAGATAGGTAATAGTGCCTACCTCTAGGGTTGATAAAAGGATTGATAAAATTTACATGTAAAGCACTTAAAACTGTACCTTGCAAATAGTAAGTACTCAGTAAGTGTTATCTGCTGCCTCTATCATCAACATCACTGTAGAAATTGAGTTTTTGGAATTTCTGATAGTTTATACTCCTTAGAAAAGTGCTGCAGTAGTAGCATTATCTACCAGATCTGAGGTTGAAGCTTTGCGCCTAGAAAATTGCAAAATTTTGCTTTGCTAAGACAAAAGTAGAATAGAATTCAGCTGATTATAGGCCTGTGGCCTGACAGTTAAGTCTTAGTTATTTAATGACTCTGTCCTTCCAGGGCACTTGACTACTAATTTACCAGTCCCCTATTTTATGTGTACATGATAATACCTGTAGTTGCTATAGCTGAATAATTATAAAATTGCAAATTAAATAATTCCCATTAGTTAATGCATATTATTATAGACATAGTATATAAGAAATTAAAAAGCAACTGATTTCTAGAAACTTCGTATTTGAAACTATTATCCCTTTCTTCAATTTGTCTAGATATTTTATTTAATTAAAAATATATTTAAGAAAGGTGTGTGTGTGTGTGTGGTGTGTGTGTGTGTGTGTGTGTGTGTGTGTGTGTGTGTATTTGAAATAAAGTGGGAGATTCTTCAGGATAGTTCGTTTGGTCTCTAAAATATCAGTGGGATAAAAAAGGATTCTTGTTATTTGTATTGGATCTATGTGATCCATGCTTTTATAATTTAAAAAAATGAAAAATATGGTTTTGTAAAATAATCACAGGGACATAAAGTGGAGTATGGGAATATATATTATAGTCAATAATATTATAACTATGTATGGTGCTAGGTGGGTACTAGATTTATTGGGGGTGAATACTTCATCAAGTATATAAATGTCTAATTACTGTTTTGTACACATGAAACTAATATAATATTGTATGTCAACTGTAATTGAAAAATAAATTTTTTAAAAAAGGAATGGAATTCTCACCCATGCTGGAACATGGATGAACATTTAGGACACTATGCTTAGGGAAATAAGCCAAACAGTATATGATTCCACTTATATGAGGTACCTGGAGTAGTCAAACTCATAGAGACAGAAAGTAGAATGGAGGTTACCAAGAGCTGGGTGGTGGGAATGGGGAGTTCTTGTTCAATGGATGTAGAGTTTTCTGTTTTGCAAGATGAGAAGTGTTTTGGAGATGGATGGTAGTGATGGTTGCACAACGGTGTGAATGTCTTTGATACTACTGAACTGTTTACCTGAAAAAACGGTGAAGATATTAAATTTTATTATGTGTATTTTGCCGCTATAAAAAATCTAAAAACAACAGAAAACAATACATTTTTGGATGTTTTTAACTGTATTTCATTACGTGATTTTTCAGTTGGAAAAAAATGAATGAAGAAAGGTATAAGGTCTGCTAATGGTTTATCCTGGGAATCTGAACTCTTCTTAAATCTGTCAGTAAATATTGAGATTTGGAAAAAAATCAAGATAAAGATATTAAAGTTTATTTCGAAATTTCTGATATAGTGTTTCAAATATATAAGATGATTGAGAAAATTATCTGAAATGATACAACTAGAAAACTTTAGTTTACTTTTAATTTTTTTAATAGACTTTATTTTTAGGGCAGTTTTAGGTTCAGAGCAAACCCAAATGGAAAGTACAGAGTTCCCATATACCACTATCCCTACACACTGACAGTCTTTCCACTATTAACATCCTACATCACAGTGATACATTTGTTATAATCCATGAAACTATATTGACACATCATTATAACCCAAAGTCCATAGTTTACATTAGTGTTCACTCTTGGTGGTGTACATTCTGTGGGTTTGGAAAATGTATAATGACATGTGTCCACCATCAAAATATCATACAGAATAGTTTCACTGCCCTAAAAATCCTCTGTTCTGCCTATTCATCTGTCCTTTGCCCTTAATCCCTGGTAACCTCTGATGTTTTTAATGTCTTCACAGTTTGCCTTTTCCAGAATGTCATATAGTTGGAATCATACAGTATGTACCCTTTTCGGAATGGCTTTTTTCATGTAGTAGTATTCATTTAAGGTTTCTCCATGTCTAGTTTACATTTTAAAACTTTAGTATTTATTTTCCTTTTCTTATTGAGACTTTTTAACGAATATGCTATGTGGATAAAAATATGTCTATATACAATATAGAATACCTTTACTATAGTTTATAAAACTACTACATTTAGTTTTTTTGTAAGATATTTTTAGGAACAGAATATGCAGTATTCAGCTCTTTTGCTGTTGTTTATTATAATGGGGATGCCAGTAGAATTATTTCATACAGGCTCTGATAACTGGAATAAAAAATGTTATATTTTTAAAATTACAGGCCGATTATTTGATTGAAAAACTAAGAACATGAAAATGTCAACAGTGGAAGATTGTCTTAATCTTGGCTCAACATAAACTAATATGATGGTCCCTTTTAAGTCAAATTACAATGTAAGGTTTGTTGGGTTTGTGAGAGGCTGTTACTGGATAGCCTTAAATTTTTTCTGATTGTCTTTTTCCTGAGATCTGTGATATAGTTACATGAATACTTTGTCATTTACTTCTTTGTTTTAATGGTTACTTGTCTAAGGTATAAGATAACTATAGACAAAATCCCATTAAAACAAATTCTGTCAATCAAGAAGGGCTCTGTATTAAACAGAGTTCAAATACTTTCATTTCTCAGTATATCGTCCATTATAATAGTGATTTAGTATGAAGAATTAACTGGTATAGAAAGTACATTGTTGGAGCCTTATACTGTGAAAGAGAAAGAGAAATTAACTATTTCTTGACAGTTCCATAATTTTGCACATAAAATATCAAAATAAATAGTACCATATTACACAGTGATCCCTTGTCTTGTTGGTGGAAGGAATTGTGTAACTTTTTATTCAGATTTCAGATGGTGTTTTCACTTCTTAAAGCCTAGCATCTTTGTAATAAATTGGTCCTGAAAGCTATATAATACATATATAATAATTTCTAACAGTGAATTGACAATAATAAGCAATCTGGCTACCCCAGAGAATTCACTGTAATGGAATTTTACCTGTAACAACATAAATGGGGGAGAAACATAAAATGTGTATTAATGTATTAAAATTGGCAGAAACTGTTGCTTTATGGCTTGTTTATTGTACCAAAGGAAAATTAGAATTAAAAAATGATTAGATCTAGCTTTTATTGTGAAAAGGTCCGGGTTTGAAAATAAAGATAGCTAGTCTTGGATGAGAGAATTTATTTTAATAACACAATATTAATATTATTGGTATATTATTTTATGAGACATATTTAAGAATTGTCTTTTGTTGCTAATCGACACTAGCAATAGTGAATGTGAATGAAGAGTAGGTACTAAAAGCTAATCCTACATTGTGCCAGTGTATATTACTACTATCTACATGAATAAAGTGAACATGAGGATTAAAGTATTGATGTTGGAAATAGGCTTAGAGGGCTAGTTTTCTTCCTGATTTTTTGGCTTGATATTAAACATAGTTTTAAGTAATAAAATGCTAATTACAATATTTAGTTACAATATCTGGAATCAATATTGTTTAGTTCATTCATTTATTAATTCAGCAAACATTTGCTGAGCATTTAATGTGTACCAGACACTGCCAGGATCAGGAAATACAGCGTGAAAAAGGACAGTCTGCCTTCAGTCGCTAATACAAGGGTCAGACAAAACCAGTGATTACATTTTAGTGTGTTAAAAGTGCTATTTTGTCCACAGAAGAGTCTGTGAAGAGGGAAACACTTTTGAGAGCAGGTAGTACAACTGAGTATTTAAGACTCTTATGTTAGGCAGGTAGACAGTGGAAATTGTCTCTCTAGGCTGAGACCCAGATGTACTTTCCTTGTGTTCTGCTTCGATTAATTACTTGAAATAATTTCTTGAAATGAATGTCCAAATTCTTTTATTCACTGGAGGTGGAGAAAGGAATTTGAAAGTAGGGGGTATAGACTTTCAAAATTAGATTTACGGTTTTTCTGCACTACTTTAAATAGCTTGCTAAGTATCCACATAGATTAGCACTTACAAGTTTTTATAAATCAGTTCAACTATGACCAGCTACAGAACAGGAATATTCAACATGTGCACCATGTTGTACTGTGTGAACTAGCAATGATGTAATTGACAATGTTATGATAATAACATGTACGGTATTTAAGGAATTCTCAAATGCCTTATGGACCTTTTAAAAAATGTGATTAGCTAGTTGATTTAATTTATATATGTTTATACTTTTACAATAAGTTTTTCTTTGTTGGAAAACCCTTGGGACTTTACATTTTTAATGGTAGTTCTCTTTTACTTGTACAGATTAGTAATCAAATTACTACAATTAAAATTAATTCAGCTTTTTCAGTAGTTTAAGAATTTGGTAACTCTCTAGGTATTTTTAATATTAGCTCAATGCAGTTAATTCATAACCTGTCTTAAAAATGTTTAAAGTAGTATCGAGAGCATTATTTATGCATGTTGTGATACTGTTTGTTTGTAATTGAAGAATTGTAAAATTATTAATCATGAGCTATTTCAAACTGTGCTTAACGAAAATAAAGCTAAATAAATGTGGAAAAATACTGTGTCAATTTTGCAGTTTTGAACTTTTTGTTTGTTTTTAAAGACTTTATATTTTTAGAGTGGTTTTAGGTTCACAGCAAAATTGAGAGGAGGGGGCAGACATTTCCCATACACCCCCTGTCCCCACACATGCACAGCCTCCCCTGGTATCAACATTCCCCACCAGAGTAGTTCATTTGTTACAATTGATGAACCTACATTGATACATCCTAATTACCAAAGTCCATAGTTTATTTTAGGGTTCACTCTTGGTGTTGTACATTCTATGGGTTTGGACAAATGTATAATGACATATATTTATCATTATAGTATCATACCAAGTATTTTCACTGTTGTAAAAATCCTCTGTGCTCTGCCTATTCATCCCTGCCTCTCCAAACTCTGGAAACCACCGATCTTTTTACTGTCTGCATAATTTCATCTTTTCCAGAATGTCATGTAGTTGGAGTCATACAGTATGTAGCCTTTCAAGACTTGCTTCTTTTACTTAGTAATACACATTTAAGGTTTCTCCATGTCTATTTATGGCTTGATAGCTCACTTCTTTTTAGTGCTGAATAATAGTGCATTGTCAGGACGCATCACAGTTTTATCCAGTCACTACTGAGGGATACCTTGCTTGCTTCCAAGTTTTGTGAATTATGAATAAAGCTTCTATAAACACCTGTATGCCGGTTTTTGTGTGGATGTACGTTTTTAACTCCTTTGGGTAAATACCAAGGAGCACGATTGCTGGATCATATGGTAAGACCATGTCAGTTTTCTTTAAAATTGCCAAACTATCTTCCAAAGTGGCTGTACCATTTTGCATTCCCACCATCAATAAACGAGAATTCCTGTTGCTCCACATTCTTGCAAGAATTTGGTGTTGTGTTTGGGATTTTGGCCATTCTAGTAGGTGTATAGTGGTATCATTATTTTAATTTGCATTTCCCTGATGACATATGATACGAAGCATCCTTTCATATGCTTATTTGCCATCTGTATGTCTTCTTTGGTTAGATGTCTGTTAAGATTGTTGGCCTATTTTTAATTGGGTTGTTTTCTCATTGTTGATTTTTAAGAGTTTTTGCATATTTTTGGTAACAGTCTATTATCAGCTGTGTCTTTTGTAAATATTTTCTCCCAGTCTGCTGCTTGTCTCAGTCTCTCAACATTGTCTTTCATGGAGCAGTTTTCAATTTTAATGATTTCCAGCTTATCAGTTATTTCTTTCATGGATCATGCCCTTGATTTGTAGCTAAGCAGTTATTGCCATATCCAAGGTCACCTGTATTTTCTGTTATCTTTTAGGAGTTTTATAGTTTTGCCTCTTACATTTAGGTCAATGATCCATTTTGAGGTAATTTTTAAAAGGTTGTAGTGTCTGTGTCTAGATTTTTTTTTTTTTTTTTTAATGTGGATTCCAATTGTACCAGCACAGTTTGTTATAAAGACTATTTTTACTCTATTGTATTGCCTTCGCTCCTTTGTCAAAGATCAGTTGACTCTATTTATATGGATCTATTTCTGGGCTCCCTGTTCTGTTCCATTGATCTATTTGTTTTCACCAATACCGCTGTCTTGATTAAGCTTTATAGTAAGTCTTGAAGTCAGGCAGTGTCAGTCCTCCAAACTTGGTCATCTTCTTCAATATTGTGTTGGCTATTCTGGGCCTTTTGCCTTTCCATATAAACTTTGAAATCAGTTTGTCAGTACTACAAAATAACTTGCTAGGATTTTGATTGGGATTGCAGTCAATGTAGAGAGCAGTGTGGGAAGGACTGACATCCTAATGAGTTTTCCTATCCATAAACTTGGAAAACCTCCCCATGTATTTGGTTGTTTGATTTTGTTCATCAGAGTTTTGTACTTTTCCTTGTATAGATATTACACATATTTTGTTAGATTTATACCTAAGTATTTCATTTTGGGGCATATGAGTGTAAATGATACTGTGTTTTTAATTTAAAATTCCACTTGTTCATTGCTGGTATACAGGAAAACAGTTGACTTTTGCATATTAACTTTGTATCCTACAACCTTGGAATAATGGCTTATTAGTTCCAGTTCTTTTATTGATTCTTTTGGATTCTCTACCTAGATGATCATGTCATCTGTAAACAGTTTATGTCTTCTCAATCAGTATAGCTTTTCATTTCCTTTTATTGTCTTATTGCATTAACTAAACCTTCCAGTATAATGTTGAAAAAGAGTGGTGAGAGGGGACATCCTTGCCTTGTACTTGATCTTAATGAGAAAGCACTGAGTTTCTCCCCATTAAGTATGATGTTAGCTGTAGGTTTTTTTTTAGAAGTTCTTTATCAAAGTTCAGGAAGTTGGTAGCTAGTCCTAGCTTACTGAAAGTTTTTAACATAAATGTGTGTTGGATTTCGTCACATGCTTTTTCTGCATCTGTGACATAATTTGATTTTTCTGTTTTAAACCTGTTGGTGTGATGGGTTATACTAATTTTTGAATGTTGAACAAGACTTGCATACCTGGGAAAAATCCCACTTGATAATAATGGACTTTCTTAATAGTACTAAAATAGGTTCGAATGAAAGCTGTTTAATAAATTAGCTGATCCTGGTGTATAAAAAGTTCACTATCAGAGATGTAGACATAACTCTTCTTCATATAAAAATCCAAGGTCAAGAGCACAGTCTTTTTTATTGCAACATTCATACATTTCTAAATATTGATGTCAAAAAGTCATCTACAAAAGTTGATGCTCATACTTTCATTAAATACCCATTATTACAGTTCACTATAATGAAGCCAATACCTATTGATTCATCTGTTTATGAATCAGTTTTTATTCTAGCAATATAAATACAAAAACTGATCTCTGATTCAGCTTAAATAAACTTGATATCTTACAATCTTGATCTCATTGCAAACAAAATAATCAAATTAGGGACTGGCCTAAAGAGGACAGGCATCCTTAATTTTGGCAGGCCCTACATTAGGCTCCTCTTGGAAAACTTTCTATTTCACCCAGTTGCTGAGATACGGGGACAATTGTTCTGTAGCCTAGCTCAATCAGGCTGCCATCTTATATCTGCCTGGAAATGTATGGCCCTTGATTATTTGAATTGTGGTATCATTAGAGTTTAAGGGTGAACAGGAGAGAAGGCTGAATCTACAGACTATGTTCCTTCACATTTTTTTTCTATGCACAGAACCAGTTTCACAGGCAACAAATTAGTGGACCTAGTTTGCAACTAGGACTTCAGATTTGCTCAGGGGAGTCTTTTGATTAGAAGACAAGATCTACTTTTCTCCACTTTTAGAGATCCTGCTTTTTGGAAATTTGACCTCAAGGAACCAAGTTATTAAATGAACTGCAGCTGTTTAAGTTTGAAATGGTGCCTCAGGGTCCCAGCTTGTTCACTTTTCCCCCCCAAGAGCACCCAGTGTTAGTTCTCTCTTCTCTTTCTGAATTATCTCCATCGCATGAAACTAGAAGTCCCACAGGAATGCATCACTATAGTGAAGTTTCCATACTTCTTTTATAATTTTTTCCAATAAAACTTTATTCTTCAAACTGTTCAAAAGCCCCTTGTTTTTTTTACTTATTTCAAAAGTCTTCTAGTCTTAATACATATGAAGACAACTTTTCTCCCTCCTATTGATGCACAAATCCCTATGGTTCTCTGTGATACACAATCCCTTTTCAAGCGTTAGATGCTCAGTCTGATACAGATGTATGGGAGTTTTTACGTTATACATGACCTCTGCTGCTAGGAATTGTTAACTCTCTAGTCATTTTCTTTCTTCACTGACTCTGTGTCCTACTAGTCTCAATACCATAGTGGCCGGTTATAACGAGAACTCAACATTCTCCTTTCCAACTCCTTGTCCTTACTTCCCAGGAATACCTCTCGTTTTTCAATAATCAGAAGCCTCCAATGCTTGCACAATAGTAATCTCACTTGAGGGGCTGAGTCTCTAAGAGGTCTGCCCTGGTGGATGAAGCATGGATGGAGCTTTGGATCAGTTCCGAGAACACAGACTATGAAATGCCTTGCCACTTCCAGTACAGATTAAAAAAAAAAAAAAAAATTGCAAGTCTTTAGTTGCTAATTTGAACACCACCTTCCAAAACCCATACTCTCCTGCTGCTACTTAACTACCCTAGTAAGCCTAAAACATTAAACAGTTCTGGCTACGAGGTCCTTCCAAGACAGTGAATGATTTCAGAGTAGTTGCACACTAACCCTAATGGGCTACACAGGGTTAATTTCTACTTCACCAGACCATGCATCCAGTTGTTTGAGATTTGTGATGTAGACACTCTCCTGCTTATTTCTGGAATGAAGAATTAGTGGGGACTTAGTCATGAACCTTAGCTCAAAGGATCCCATGTGAAAAACCAGTGAAATTTGAATTCATCTGGGTTCTCCTAAGCCCCGTAGTCTCATTTGCACAGCATCATATTGATCTTGGCATGAAAACCAGCACCTCTTTAAAAAGTTGCCTCATCAAAATCGCATGTGTTTGGTAATTTGCTAGGTTTGAGGGACGGGATACGTCAAGCACTGCACATCCTCCCCCTAGCATTTCCTTGATTCCGTCCCACTTTAGTCTCTTCTCAGAGGAAACAGCTTTTCATGTCTCATAGAGTACTTTTATCCCCTTCTCTGAAGTCTAGTGGCCAAGAGATATCTATGTTTCCTGGAGATTCACTTACTTCAAGTGAAGTTATCAAGACACTTTCCTAACAACGGTAGATTGCCTGCTAAGAGGAATTCTCACATGGTTATTTTCAAAGAAGAAAAATCTCCTTACATGCTGTTTATTGGCCCCATACAATATGCCAGATGTTATATTAAACACTTCATGTGCATTATTTCACTTGATTGTAACAATACCTTGAGGGAGACAATATTTTTCCATTTTAGATAACAGACTAAGCTAAGAAATTTGGTTATGAGCAGATAGATGGTAAATAGTGTAACTGAGGTTTGAACCTAAGACTGACACCACAGCCTGTGTTCTTAAACACTACTACTAAGCGTCATGTATATTCCTGGCACGTGGTACTTGGAATATGTAGGACACCTACTCTTTTGTACTTTGTGCAATATTAAGGTGGACTGTAAAAGAGCTCTCAATAATGCAAAAGATTCAGTACTCTCAAAAGCTACAACAGATATACATAGAATAGACAACGTATTAAAAATTATGAATATGCTACTACTTATGTGTTACCGTTAAATCTGTGCCAGTGTGAACTGTTAGAAGCAACGTCTCTTGTTTTAATATACAGTTGGCTGTGAATTGGTCTTGTGAGTACGACATCACAAGCTACTGATTATTAAATACTTACTCTGAAGAGGACATTGTTTTGCTTTCTGTGAGGTACAGAATAAACCATAAACGATTATCTCAATCCTCAAGAGTTTATTCTAATTGGCTTACAAGGCATGTATCCTTGAGAAGTTATTTCTCATATCCTTGAGAAAAATATGAAAAGTATACTAAATGTTAAACGAGCGCACCAGGTATGTCAGTCCGCACAGAACTGGAGTGGTTAGAGGGGACTGTACAGAAAAGGTGAACTCAGTCCAGTTTTGACGAACTAGGGTTTGAAGAGCAGTGGAGCAAGTTGGAAGGACATCCGAGGACCACTGGGAACGACACTGTCTTACCCCAACCTGCTCCTGAACTCACCGCGGCCCCTCGCACGAGCTACTCGCACTTGGAGACCTGCACCAGAAAACGCATAGCCCAGGGACGCCAGCACCTAAGCCCGCACCGAGGACCCGCGGGACAGCGCCCGTCCCGCCGCGCTTCCGTTTCCGGCCCTTCAGGCCCCGCCTCCGCGGAAGCGGCCTGTTAGGGAGAGAAGGGGCAGGACGCCGTGCGGACCGCCGCGCAGGCGCACCTTGACGGCTACAATGGCGCTGCCGGGCCCTTTGAACAGGTATCTGCTGCTCATGGCGCAAGAGCACCTGGAGTTCCGCTTGCCGGTGAGTCCGCAGCGTCCTCCACAGCTTCTGACGGGAGAGGACGGCGCGGTGGGGGCTGGTGTGCAGGTGTAGACGAGCCGCGCAGCCTGCGCGCCCGGGGATCCCGGGAGGTGTGATGGTCGGGGATATCACGCGGCCCCAGCCCCTCGGCCCCTGGGACAGGTATTAGCTCGGCGGAGGGTGTGTGAGAGACGAGTCCGAGACAGACTTTCTCAGCTTTACTTAGCGTTTTTATTCATTCCTCTCCCTGTGTGCCAGGCACCGGAGTAAGGCAGGTGAATGTGACCGGTCCTCTCCCTCCAGGAGCTGTTCTCTAGCGGAGAATAGACAGCGGACAGACATGCTCAGTGCAGTGTTTTAAGTGTCAGATATGCGAGTCAAACTCCGTGGGGGAGGGTGGGGAGGTAGTGGTGGGTGGTAGGCCTTAAATGATGGAGAAGTTGGGAAAAGCGTTTTATTTATTCATTCAAGAAACATTTTCAGAGTACCTGTAATTGAATGTGCTGGACATTGGGGATATAACGGTGCCAAAGACAGTTTCTGTCTTCCAGGAGCTTACTGTTCAGGCAAAGGGCAGAGCAGATGCATGAACATAGCATTATGAAATAACGTTGGTAAGTGCACTGATAGATGCGCAGGGAAATATGAGAACCTATACAAGGAGGGAATCTAATCACCCAAGGGGTGTGGGATGTTGGCCTTTCGGTCGGATTCCATGAACTGTAACTAAAGGATGAGTATGAATTAGCCAGGCCAAGGAGAGAAATAAGTAAATTAGAATTACAAGTGTGGGGACAGAGCCAGGAGTGCAGTTTCCAGGTTCTCGGCCTCATGTGGAAAGGTGCTGGCTCAGGTAGTAAATGGCCATCAACTGTGATTGGATGGCCATCAGCTGTGGCTAGTTGGCAGTCAGCTGTAACCAGGGAGCCATTGGCCACTAATATAACTGCCTTGGCTACGCTAGCAGAAAATGGGGGCTAGAAAGAAGGTGGTGGCTGAGCTAGCAAGAGCGGATTGCAGCTAGCAAGTGAGGTTGGTTGGCAGAGACAAGTGGACAGCGGGTTGCGGATCGTGTGGCTCCTGTTTCCTGTGTCTCCAACCCAGCTGCCGGTGAGAGTCTAGTGGTATGACTCCCCTATCTATGGCTCCGTGGGCGTTCCTTTTTGGCCTCACCATGTCCTGTGTTCTTATGTGGGGAGCGGGACAGGAGACCCCACATGAGAACAAGCTACTCTTACTACTGGATTACGAAATATTTAGCAGAGAGTGACAAGAAGAGCAGGAAATGTAGATATGGGTCAGAAAATGCAAACCTTGAAATGAACATCCTGGAGCTTGGAAGGAGGAATTTATTGAAGAGTTTTAAGCAAGAAAGTGACAGAATCAGATTTTTCTTTTAAAAGTACTTTGGTAGCAATACAGAGGATAGATTTGAGAGGAATAAGTCAGAATCAGACTAGTTAGGTGTCTGTTGGAATAGTCTTGTTAATAGCTTAAAAAAAGCTGAACTAGGGCAAGGGGTAACAGGATGGCATAGACTGGGAAAATAGGTGATAAAATCATCAGGGCTTGATGATTGATTGAATGTGGGAGGAAGTGGGATGAGTCAAGGATGAGTCCTGGAGTGGATATGAGTGTCTCCATTTAAAAAGAGCACAGGCAGATGTAAGATTTAAATTTTGGTTATGCTGAATTTGATGTGCTTGTGTAACATTAAGTGGAGATGACCAGGAAGCAATGAATATGAGTGTGCATATAGCGTGATGGTCTGGTAATAAATATTTGGGAATTATCTGCATATGAACACCAGGAGAGAAAATGAAATTATCCAGAGAAAGCATAGCGTCAGAAGAGTAGTGCGCCAAATACAGGTACTTGGAATTATTGTTATTAAGGGGAAGTGAGAAAAAAGGAGGACATGAGGAAGATAGGCAAGTGTCAGAATAGGAAGGGTGTGAGGCCACAGAAATCGGGATGGTAAATTCGCTAGAGCTGTTGTGTAGAGTTTTAGGGCAGGGAAGCTTTGTTTAGTGGTCACTGAAGAGGAAGGGGAGCTAGAGTAGACTGCTCTCAACTAGAGCAT
Source organism: Rhinolophus sinicus (assembly GCF_057876585.1). Lineage (NCBI taxonomy): Eukaryota > Metazoa > Chordata > Mammalia > Chiroptera > Rhinolophidae > Rhinolophus > Rhinolophus sinicus. Next base: position 33,503,833 of record NC_142502.1, on the reverse strand, counting down.
AAGGATGGAAAGTAAGAGATTGGTTAACAGTTTGAGGGAGACCTAGGGTCAAGGGAGGACCCCTCCCCGCCTTGGAGAGATTGGTAAATTTATAGGCTGAAGAGAAGGGGTGAATGGATATAAAGGCACAGGGAGGGGAGGTGTTGGTTTTTCAATAGAAAGGGAGAGTGCGCAAAGGAGTTAGGATGGATGTGGGGGAGCTGGGTTTGCTGCCTAAGGGCCTGTTTTCTGAGTAATGAATGAGTCAAGTTTATTTCTTGACAGATGGGGACCAAGCAGTTTTATGGAGAAATTGAGAAAAACAGTAAAATTTGAAATAGTCTTTGAGAGCAGCAGAGGGAGCTGACCAGTTAAACAATTGAGTAGGGAAGAACACAGGTGTTAGAACAATGCTGAAAACCCAGCTGAGGGTGAAGCTCATGTATTTGTAATTGTGCTAATCGATTCTGTGATTTTCTTCAGTTGTGTTCAACTCACTGGCCTGAGGCCTTATGAAGGAAGATTGTGGGACAGATTGAGGATTAGTGTTTTGCTAGGCAGGTGCATTGGCAAGATAGGGCTGCAGAGACATAGAGTTTCATAGAGGAAATAATAGTTTAATTAGATCTTAATGGATAAAGAAGATGTTCTATGGGTGAAGAGAACTGGAAAACCCACTTCAGTGAGAAACAATAGCAAGTTTCTATTAGCAAGAGGCACAGGGAGATAGTTGATTATGGTGGTGTGGGGGTGGGGAGGGAGGATGAAGCTGTAGGCAGTGAGGGTAGAGATGTGGGTAGCATCCATAATTTGGAGTATTTTGAAACCATGGCAAGGAATTTGGATTTTATTTTAGATTTCATGGGGGAACCATTGACTCTATTTCCTTTTTAAGTGACAAAGTGGCAAGTGTTTTTTTCTTTTAAACCAGGAAGTGAGTAGTAATCATTTGTGTTATAGAAAGGTAACTCTGGAGTAGCAGAGAAAGGATGCCACTTAGAGGATGCTGGAGTGGAAGTAGAGGGAGGCCCAGGAGGGTGAGTGCCAATGGTTAGGAAGTGCAATGAGAAGGGCATAGTTAGGCTGCAGTCTTAAAAATAGCATCCGTGGTACTTGGTGATTTGACCTGTTTCTTCTGAAATTCTTCTTAGTCAATGTCTTACCCAGTTTAATGTCTTAAAAGCTCAGTTCTGTTTTATGTTCTTATTGTTCCGGGACTACAGCCCCCTTAGTCTGGCATTCAAGGTCCATCATTGCATGGTTCTCTCCTCTGTCCTCATCTTCCCCACACCCCTCAATGCAGCCCACACTGATTCTCCATCATTCCTTGAATGATGCCCTCTGTTTTCCTGCTGAGGCTTGTACTCCCTTTTGTCTGGTTGGGTCTTTCCTATTTCACTCTTTAATCTACTGATTTTATTTGTTTAGATTTACCTACATAGTTGTTTATTTTATTTTCGGTTTATATATCTTATTTGATGACTTTTTCAAATCTGCAGTTTCCTTTTTTTATAGTTTTTCATCCTCTGTCAAAATTCTTGGTTTTGTCTATTCCCTTCAATATAGAAAGCATAGTTATGTTAAAGCATGTGACTGATGAAAGGGATTCTGTAGGTCTGTTTCTATTGTGTATTGTTTCTTTTGGTTCTTTTTCATATGTGTACTGGGTTATTTGTTAAATCAGTGCCAAATGTTGTATCTGAAATTTATTTGAAGAAGTAGGAGGCCCAGGATGATGTAAAACCTCTTGAAGACAGGAGCACACATGAGCTTTAACAATCACTTGAGCTCACTAAGATCACTTGAGCTCATTTTCTGGCATTAAATTCAGTTTCTGTTCTGATTCACACATACTCCTAGGATTTGTAGCTTTTTGGGATCCCAGTCTAAACTGGGTGGTTTATCAAGTCTCCTTTTCTCCCTATGGGTGGGTGGTCCTATACTCTTTTTGTCGCTCTAGCTTTATTAAGCCCTCAGAAGGGCTGTCTGCCCTCATAGCTGCTTTTGGAATTGGTAAATGTCCCTGTGAGCAAGTGGCTGCACCTTGGACTTTCTGTCCTTTCTTGGATCTTGATTTGGTAACTCTTGTAATCACTCCATGCCTTTAGCAGATGTCCGGTTTTTCTAGTTCTTCTCAGCAGGAGGCTTAATCTGAATTACCCAGTTTGCCATCCCTGGAAGTCAAAGTTCTCTCATCTATATAGATTCTCTCTGTGTTTCAGGGCTTAAGTCAGTTTCTATTGAAACTTTTCCTCTAAAACTGAAGTAATCTTTTCCTCCCTTGTACTCTAATATTATACTTTTTTGCTCTTGCTTCTTTAAGAGCACGGTGTTTTACATCTCTCATTTCAGTTACTAGGTTAAATGTTATGTTATTTCTACTAGACCTTAAGCTCCCTGAGGAGAAATATGAATTTATCTTTACCTAGCTCAGTGCCTTGCACATATTAGTTGTTTAATAAATACTGATTTGATTGAAATAGGATCCCTTTGGGGAAGGTGATCAAAAGGACATTCTACACTTCTAGCCCCATCAACTGTATTAGAACTGCTGCTCTGCAGGGAAGCTGTAATGAGTAGCTAGCTGCCTTTATGATTTAAAATGAGAGATTAGGAATGCAAGTGTGGTCCAGTTTTACCTCTAGAGTTATACAGGGCCAGTTTTAGTTGGCAGCTGCCTTATTGTACTAAAGTAAATTTCAGACACCTGGGTTTTATTGCTGGTTCTGAAGCAAACTAAATGGATAAAAAGGTGGCGTAAAGAACTGAAAAGCTCATGTGAATTAATGCATCAGGAATGCTTTAGATCATGCCATATTTTTATAGCCAATGTCCTGTATAAATTTTTTTGTTCCTAATGTAGAAACATTCTCAACTGGAAAGTGAATTTGCCATAAGATGAATAAAAATTTTGTGTGTTGCTATTTCAATGTAGGTTGATGGAGTGGTTTAATACATGTTTTGCTTTCATATTTGAAACTTGGGTCATCACATTTATTCTCACTTTTAAGTCATTGCTTATGTTTTGTGTAGTAGAGCTTATACTGTGCCATAAGCTTCCAATAATTCTTCATTTTTTAAAAAATCTCTTAGAGCCTTTGTATTTTAGCCTCTTGCTGATTTTTGACAGTGTATTATACCAGAGCAGCAAACTGTTTTAAATGTAAAGTTGATTTCACAATATGCTTTAATATAGAACGAACAATAATCTATACTAGGTAGCTGAACCTATAATTTCAGTTTTTCTTTTAAGTACTATGACTCTGTCAGGCTTGCTCGATTTCTTGAGCCACTGGGCTTCAGGGACAGTGTTCTGGTTATCGTCATCTTGCTTCCTTTAATATCACCCCAGGTTCTGTGCTCCTCTCTACAATCCTACCTCACGAGGCAGCTATGATTCCTGTTTTACAGATGAGGGAATTGAGCGTCCAAGGAGTTAAGTTTCTTGTATAAAACCACATAGCTGTGATTTGGAAGAACTGGAAACCAAATTGCGGTCTGATGCCCAAGTCCAGTGATACCTCCTTTTCAAATTTGTGTCACCCATGTTGTGAAATGATTTGGGGATACCATCAGTGATTTACTGGTAGTCTATGCTACACCTTGGTCCGGACATAAGATTCACCTGAATTCAGCTCCTTTTAATTCCGGGTATTAAAAGAAAAAGCTCTGTTTCATGGACAGAAGCAAAAACAGAAAAGGCACTAGTTGCTTAAACCTCCCATTCTTTTTGGTCTTGAGGTGGAGGACCTTCCTGGTCTGGGTATACTTTCTCTCATGGTGGTTGTGGCTCATGATGGGTTTGATGTTAAAGGCTCCTTCTCCTAGTTGAGAGGAAAGAAGATTGTAGGCACCCAGCAGTGGGGACACTTGTCTCTCATTAGGTTGCCTCTTCTGTAAGACCTACATGGAGGAGTGGGATTATACCTGCTTTGTATTATTTGAGGAGACAAAATTTGTGAGTAGTGCAAATCATAAAATTTGTATAGTCACCTTGCATTTATCAGTACAAAGTGATTACTTCATAGAATATACATACAACCTGAACACATTTCAACATTGGATATCTGATGTTTTTAAAGTAGCTCTTGTGTTCTGTTTCCAGTTCTGTAATTGATCTAGAAAGACGAGGAGGTTAACTTACCGTAACTTGTGCTTAATGAATTCACAGTGATGCTCCCTAGTTAATCACTTCTTTTTCTTTTTTTAATTCAACATATATTTATGTATCTAATTAACTGAACAAGACAGCAAAGTTAATTTCTAATGGGACTCTTCACTCTTGCCTGACATTTGGTAAAATTATTGGTCTTTTAATCATAAATTTATACATCACTAATGATTTTAGTTTCTAGAGCAAGAATGGTTCTAAATATGGCTTGTAAGTCAATATATTAAAAATACTGTGCTAGTAATAAAAAAATTTAAATAAATTTAAAGTACATTTTTTAAAATCAGTTGACAAAAACGGTACAACATCCATTTGAGCAGTAGTGAAGTGAAATTGATATTCTCTTGCATTAAAATTTAGGACAACCCTTTAAGAAAGTACTTTGGCCATATATACTGTAAGAAGCCATAAAAGTTTCATATCTCTGGATAAAGTAACCCTACTTATTGTGACTCTGTCCTAAAGAAATAATCCAAACTATGGAAAACAATATATTCATGAAATGTGTATTTTAGCCTTATTTGAAATTGATGAAATTGCAAACCACCTAAAATTTCAGCCTAAAGTATATTGTTTTCTATTGAAAATTTGCAATCCTGATGCCAAGGAGGAAAATGTTTATGATATTAAGATTCAGAGGGAGAAAAGAAAATCCTAAACGTGCTTTAAAAATGTTATTTCTTTTCTAAATATCCTCAAAATCATCTGTGTAATTATTCATTTTATTTTTATTGATCCGATATCAATCAGATTTACTAATCTATAGATTTTGTGATCTGTCTTTTTTTTTTTTTTTTCCCCCCCCAAAATCAGGGCAATTTCTGGTCAAATCTTTTGGCAAATTTCTCAGAAATTATCATTTGTGACTGTAAAATTTTTTCAGAACCTGGAGTTGTAACCTGTCTGGCATTGAAATTTAAATGCCTTAGGTAGATCACCAACGCACTCTTTTTATTTTTTAATTGTATTACACCTGTATTTTTTACTAGACTTTGAGTGCTCTGTGTTAAAATGTATTCTCTCTATAATATTTTCAATATAGGAAATAAAGTCTTTGCTTTCACTTTTTGGAGGCCATTTCACCAGTAGTCAGGAAACTTATGGAAAGGTAAGTTAAAATTATTTTTCATTGGATTATATGTAATTCACTTATAAGTAAAACCTTGGATTTGAAGAGAAGGACTGAAAATCTTAAATTTATATTAGTACGGTTACTTGTAGCTGTTTCTAGGGGCAATTAAATAAAAAGCATATTTTGGAAAATGTTGTAGTTTTGGAAAATGTTATAGTTTTGGAAAGGAATTTAGATTTATTTCTAGTATTTACGTATTTTATTAGATTACAGACTTTAATACAACAGTTGTGCCAGAATTTGTATGTTTCTTCATTGAAAAAAGGGTGTCTTCCATTGATGAGGTATAATTAGAGTTAGAATTTAGAATTTAGCTAGATTTGAGGCTTATATTGGTATTCATTTTAAATTTGAAATTGTGCATGTGTAAGATTGTAAATTTATGAGCCTTATATTTTGTATTTGATAGTTTATCACTGTATTAGAAAAGTTTGGAAATGGGGGGAAAAATCATTCCCAATTCTTTCTTCTTGACATGACTTACCGTGTTGCCCTGAAAATAAGACCAGATTTTATATTAATTTTTGCTCCATAAGATGCATTAGGGCTTATTGACAGGGGATGTCATCCTGAAAAATCGCGCTAGGGCTTATTTTCCAGTTAGGTCTTATTTTTGGGGAAACATGGTGTTCCTTAGGGATACTACCTTCCAGTCTTTTTCCATAGACTTTCCCCCCCTCAGTTGTAATGCTACTTATAAACTTCTGCAGTCTCTTTTTCACTTGGTAATATTAATATAACCACATGTTGCTACATAACCTTCTATAACAGTATAATATTTTCCATTGATTAGCTTTACCATAATTTATCTAATGATTTCAATTAATTCAGGTTGCTTTAACTTTTTTTGAATAATAATACTAAGACGATCATCTTTTTTCCTATTTGCATTATTTTAAACTTTTTTGTAGGGTAGTGTAAATACTGGAAAAAGAAAGACTGGGTGTGGCAGGGAGGATTTTTTGGAAAAGATGAGAGGAAAGTTCCTGATGTTGAACTTGTACTCCTGAGGGACTTGCACTTACTGAGGACGGAGGAGAAGAGGGAGAGTGTGGGTATAATAGGGGGAGGATGATGAACTAAGATTAGGGTTCCTGCTGGGTTTTGCTGTGTTCTGGAAAAGTGCCTGTAATCTTGGGTGTTGAGACAGGGGATTGGGAAATCCCTCTGATACACCTGGAACTTTTTTTCTTTGATAAAAAAATACAAATTAATAATAATTTACCCTAAGATTTTCATCATAATTATTTCAGGGCTACCACCATCCCCCCTCAGGTGGCCACAACTACCTAGAAAAAGAGGGATCATTCAAAGAACTACTTTACTTAGAAGTTAGAAATAAAATAACTGTATTATAAGGAATGATTAGCAACAATAAAAAAATTTCAAGATTATACTTTGGGGTATTATATGAATTAATTTTTTTGGTTAAACTACATAAGAGAGCAAATACAAAATTAACCTAAAGTTTTAATAACCTTAAGTTTGCTGATATTTTTCTTTATAGAATCACTTATAAGTATTCTGACATTATACTATATTATCCCAACAGGTTACCATTAATTGCTCTAATAGTAAAAAAGTAATTTACTTATTTACTATTAAAGCAATTTTAATTTTGGTTTGAATCAGATCATGTATTCTTACATAAAAGTAGGAAATAGGAATCTCTCCTTATTGACTTGAATAAAAGCATATGAGGTCATAAAACCGCTTAGAAGTAAGTTGTGTTTTGTTTCTTTCAGTCTCCTTTTTGGGTTCTTAATATTGCCTCTGAAGATATTGCCAGAAACTTAATGAAACGGACAGTGTGTGCCAAGTAAGAGAAACTTATGATATTCTCCTGCATGAGTATGTACCATACTTCTCATAACTACTCTCTCCTACTTTGTGCTATATTGGCACAAAGTAATAGAAGGGGTTGGTTGTTAGGGGGAGCTCAAGTTAGATTGCAATTACCTGCCTTTGCCACTGGATGGGGGTGGGGGAACAGAGGAAAGTTACCTGCTGAAACAGGGTAAGGGAATGTCATTGGTGAAATACAGAAACACTTCTTTTGGAATAATTTTTTAAAACTTCTATATTAACCAGCAGTATGGTGTAAGATGCTGATGTTATTACATAGGATAAATGGTCACATTTAATTATGACCAAAGTATTGAAAATCTAAAAATGTTTTTCTTATAAGTAGATGGTTTTTAGTTGAATGAGCAGAAAGGTGACAAAAACTGAGAACTGCCATCAAATATATTTTACTGTTTATGTAGAGGAATTCTGATTATCGTATCTTGGTATGGATTAATATAATGATGTTTCTCGTTTATCCTACTTGAGTGTTTTCTAGATTTTGTCATTGGCATATTCTCTTTTTTCCTTTCATTTCTTTTTTTGTGTGTTAATTATTGGAAAATTTTCTATCTTTGGGTTTGAAAATTAAACTAGTTTCAATCAGCATGTTAAAAAAATGAACAACTTATGCTATTTTTAGTTGCTTTTTTTCATGAACATTTTGGCAGATTGCTGAAAACCTTCCTTAGAAATCACAATATTTAATAATGCAGTACAAATAAGAGTTTACATGTGTCTAGTTTATTAACATGGTTAGCAATGCTTTATAGCATGGTATGTAATTGCTGTATTATAGAATAGACTATAATCCCACATTTAGTTAAATTCATCCTATTGAAAACTAGCCACAGTACTAAATCTAATCTCTTAAATTGAAGCTTGGTAATGGGTCTAAGTTATTCAATAAAAATGACTAGAAAAAGGAACATAATTAAAAAACACACCCTTGAGTAATTATTACTTTAGGTTAGAACATCAAAATTTATGGCCCTAAGAGGTGTTTGATTTCCAGAGATAAGGCTTATTAGGTTTAAATAGCTATTTGAGGACCCAGAACTTGTACACTTCCTTCAAAGCTCACATCTTCGGATGCATATGTTTGATGAATAGTACAATTAATAATTATGTAATGATTATATAATATATAATAATTTCTCACTGCTTTTTATTCTCTGTATATTTTGCATAACTGAAACTATACTTTAAGTGACAGCTAAGTAGGAATAGTATTACTGTAGAGGCCGTCTCTATAAATTTAATGGAAAGAAAAGGAGGAATTCATTTTCAAAGGATAACATTCACGATCCTAATTGTAGCATTAATTGTTCTGGAACTGAAATCGAATATTATAAGTGTAGATTCATAACTAACTTAAATTCGGTGTTGTTTTTTGTGTGTGTATGTGGTAGGATAAGGATTGAAAATTAATTTTGTTGACTTATTTTTAACGTGCAATAATTTGACCAGACCACAAGAAAAGTGAAAAATATAACAAACACTTAGTATCTACCTTGTTAGATCTCAACATTTTGAGTTATTTACCACAACCTTTTTTTCAAGAGAAAAAAAAAGTTTTCCAGAAACCGTTGATGCTCCCTGTGCACCTTTCCCAATTCCATGCCCTTCCTTCTCTCAAAGGATAGTTTCTTAAAGCATTTTTATTTGTCAGAAAGGTTTTATTATTACTGCTATAATCAGTGAAATACTTTCGATTATTGTTGATTTTATATTAATAAATTGACCATGCTTATTTATGTAACACCCGTGAGAAATGTGACAATCCGTGTAAACTTTATAATCTCTAAAATAGGGATCACAATAGTGCAATTTTATATATGAGAAGTGTTTATTCTGAAAATTTAAATCAGTAAAGCTATTACTATAAATTAATGTTCCTGTTATAACTGAAGCTTTTTATTTTGCCTAACTTTATTTTAAACATTTTAAATATAAATTTGTTAATATGTTATATAATTCTGTAAGAGGATATGAGTGTTATTTCATAAATTATTGGTTCTAGGTTGTTATTATAAACATTAGTTCCTATGTTATACTATGTAATAGTTCATTAGGGATAATTATGATCTGGAACTGTATGTACCTTTCCTGAATGGTCTGGGATTTCCAGTATTTTATTTTATTTTATTTATTTACTTATTTATTTATTTATTGCGTTTTTATTTTTAAGAAGCATTGTATGACAGTGGTAAGAGCATGGAGTCAGATGGATTGGATTTGAGTCCTAGTTTCAGTTGCTATATGACCTTCATTTTTCTGTGCGTCAGTTTCCTTATTGGTTAAATGGGTGATAAAACCAGCAGCTACCTCATAGAACTTCTTTGAGGAATAAGTGAGTTATTAATATTAAATGGCCGTAGAACAGTCCTTGTTCTTTGAGTTATATTAAGAGTTAGCTTTACTATTTTTCAGTATTTTTGCTTTTCAAGGTTTTTCCCTTTCCAGAAGTTGAGTTACCTATATATTCCCTCAGTTTATGCTTCCAGAAATCTTTCTTTTCCCTGAAGTTTCATGAAGACAGTGAACTTTGTTCTTTGTTGTGTCCTAGTGCATAGAACCATTCCTGTCATCCTTAATAAATACTTGTTGAATGAATGAATTGACCGAGCTTATTATAGTTTTTAAACATTAAGAAAAAAACTGAAAACTTAGACATCTGTTTTGAATAATTTTTTTTGTTCTTGTTTTTTATTCTCTGTGTGCTTTGTGTAGCTGAGGTCACTCCTTAAGTGATAGCTAAGTAAGAATAGAATTACTGTAGAGGCCCTCTTTCTATAAATTCAATACAAAGCAAAGGAGGAATTCATTTTCAAAGGAACATATTTTCAATTCTAATGGCAATTACAATAAATAAATTCAATTCTAATGTAATTAGTGTTAATTACAATAATAGTTTGAATTTAAATGCACAGAACTGCTAATATATAGATTGAGTTCCATTACAACCAATTCTAAGAACTATTTCACTAACTGCAATGAAATTTTACTTGTACTTATTTAAATGTTCCTTGAAATCAGTGGAAGCTTGAGAATATTTTTTATAGTAAGATTTTTTTGGTAATAGTTATAAAAGTAATTGTTTGTTACTAAATGTTACTAAATAATACCTAGATATTAATAGTAACATTTTTATCTGGTCATTTTTCTTTTGATTTTATGGAAAAACATTGGGAAAATTTGGATTTCCTGTAGCTTTTTACCTGTTTCAGTAAAATAACTTAAGTGATTTTACTGCATCATTTGTGTTGTAGTATAAAAATATAATGATGAAAACGGAAAAATTTGACTTATGTTAAATTTCCCCTTCTGTGTAAAGTTCAATCCTTATGTGTGATTCGGACTTATGATGTATTTGTTTCCGGGATACATGTTTCTCATTTATAGCTTAGAAAACATAGGCAATAATTGTTTTAGTGGCGTGCACATGAAGAATTAGTGAAATAATTGTTGCGTATTACTGTGTGAACAAATTTAACTGAGGTTAGTGCTAATCATTTATTTCCTAGGTCCATATTTGAACTATGGGGTCATGGAAAATCTCCAGAGGAGCTGTATAGTTCTCTTAAAAACTACCCTGTGGAGAAGATGGTACGTAGTGAAATGTGGTTTTATGTAGCATGTCTGTAGATATAGTAGAATTATTAAGCTTCAAGAATTTATCTGCTTTTCTTTTAGGTTCCATTTCTACATTCAGATTCTACGTATAAAATAAAGATTCACACATTTAATAAAACATTGACACAAGAAGAAAAAGTCAAACGAATAGATGTAAGTGAATTTAGCAAAAACCAAAAAACCTGTGCAATTAACGTAGTCTCTGTTGATATAGAATAATGCCCAGTGTCTGTTAAATGCTTATTTTGTAGCCCATTGTTGCTAAGTACTTTTCATGTTTTGTCTTATATAATGCGGATACCAAACTTAAAAGTGCATATTATTAGTTAAGCACTATTTTTCCTTTTAAATTTTTATAGGACATTAGAATCACTTTTATTTTTTAGGCCCTTGAGTTTCTGCCATTTGAAGGAAAAGTAAATTTAAAGAAGCCACAGCATATATTCTCTATTTTGGAGGATTATGGTTTGGACCCGAACTGTATCCCTGAGAATCCACATAATATTTATTTTGGTAGATGGGTAAGCAAGTGTTCTTTTTACCTATTTTATTTTGTTTTCTTTAAAAGTTAAATATTAGGCCTTTGTATTTGACTCTGTGTAGAACTTTGAAGGAGCTAAATAATCAGAACTGTACGAATTAAAGTCAGTGAAAAATATGGGGTTATGTGTTTTGTTAGTGTTTTCTATAAAGATTCCTATGAAGTGCAAGAGGTTTACTAGATAGAGGGCCTAGGTAGGAGGCGGTGTACATGGAAACATTAACAAGAGACTTGTCAGGAAGTCTGAACTGCATTTTTAATAAAGCAGAGAAAAGGCAGAGCTCTGTGATAGCTGAGGGATCTCATCTGTGGAGCTCTCAAGCCTAGGTCTCCATTCTGAAGAGAAATGAAATCACTGCGGCGCAGTCCTGCCCACTTCCTGCGGCTGTAAGTGGGTGAGTGGAAGCTGTGGCTTGTGTCACAAAATTGTTGTTTAGGAGAGAAAAGGTGAGGGAAGCTTACCCTTACCACCAACACCTGGAGGAATTGCATTCAAATTCAGTTCAGATTTGGTTTGAAAAGTTAAATGACAGCACACTAAGAAATAAAAGGTATTTGTTCATAACTTCCTCAATCACGTTTCTAAAGAACAAATTTTAGAGCACTAGTAAGTGGAAAGAAGTTCTCATCATCAAAATACTGTGGTTTCATTGGAAATGATTATCTTAAATCTGTTCTATAAAGTTACAATAACTTGAAAAATATCTCTGATCTAGATTGCAGATGGACAGAGAGAGCTTATTGAGTCATACAGTGTCAAAAAGAGGCACTTCATTGGAAATACAAGCATGGATGCTGGTTTGTCATTCATCATGGCCAACCATGGAAAAGTGAAAGAAAATGATATTGTCTTTGATCCATTTGTTGGAACAGGTATTTTTATTTAACTGTTAAGCTAGTGTAGAGATGTTGCTTGTTTATTTAAGTCAAGGTCATAATAATATTTTTGTTAAAAGATTAAATGAACAGAATAATTTTTAAACTATTAGTTAATGGCTAAGAGACAATGACGTGTTTGTGTAATAGCCAGTATTTTACACTTTTGGCACTTCAGAGATGATGCTGATAGGTATTTGTGGTTTTTTCCCCGCAAGTAAACAAACCACAGTGTGGCGCACACCGTACGTTGCAATACCATACATTGTGGAAATATTGTCAAGTTACATAGTTGATTTAAATAGGGAAACTCTTAGGGGGAAGAAAGACTTAGTGACAAAAATATGTGTTCATCTTTTAGAATTGATAACCATATACTTAGATAGAGAAAAATAGTTAGTGTACCGTATTTTTAATTTGGTTTGTAGAGGTTTATAAGTATGTGTGAAAATAACAAAAGTGACTAAGTATCAATAGGCTAGAGTTTGGCTGCTGAGGCCACAGCCTAGGTTCTGTACACACTTGATTGGATGTCATCGTAATTAATTTTGTGTGGGAGTTCTACAATTCTAAGTTTACTTCATCTGACTCTGAAGATATGTTCTTGCCTCAACCCATTTTTGCTCAATCTTATTCGTAGGGAGTACTCATATTCAGGTTTGTCTGGCTAACCTCATTATGATTCAGGTTGTGTGGGAACAAATGCTTATGATTGGAGTTTCTCCCTGTAGCCATCTTGCCCCATCAGAAACTTTGTAAGCAGTAATGATGCAATTAGCTAACATTTGTTGAAGAGTAAAACATTAGGTACTAGACTCTACACTCTAATGTTATTATCTAATTTAATTCTTACAACAACTAACGTGAAGATATTTTTTTATATTTTCCTGAGGAGATTATTGCGCTGAGAGTTTAAATGACTTGGCTAGGGTTATACCATGTATAAATTTCATGAATTTCAAACTCAAGCAGTCTAAATCAAGAGCTCATGCTCTTAACTAGTGTCAGAGCTGCCTCTCTCTGCATTAGCATCTGTCAGCCAGCTATTAATTACACTGTAAATAACTTGAGAAATATGACCACAGGTGATTAGGAAGGAGGCATATCCAAGTCAAGAGGTATCTAACTGATGTAATGATTTGCTATATTTGTTGTTGAATTAATCCTCTAGTGAGTCTCTTCTCCCATTCCACCATTGTCTGCATATATCCCATCCCCAACATATTACCTGTTCCTTTCTTTCCTATCCTCATTATCCTAAGTGCTTCCCCCAACTTTTTGAACTTTTACTGGAAATAATACCAAACTTATAGAAAAGTTAGAAGAATAAAAATAGAACAAAGAACACCTACATATCCTTGACCCAGAATAAACTGTTGTTAATATTTGGCCTCATTTGCTTTATCATTTGTTGTTATGTTAATATACATAACTTCTTTTTTTCTGTACCATTTGAAAGTAAGTTGTATCCTCACACCCCTCAAATACTTCAGTATACATTTCTTAAGAATAAGGATGATCTCTTACATAACCACAATATAGTTTTCAATGTTGGTAAATGTACTATTAATACAATACTTTAATTTTTATATTCCCTTTTTGTATAGCGTTTCTTTTTCTTTTATGAAATTTGCACTCTGAAGAATACCATCCGTCCTCCCTTTATTTTTTATCCAGAATGATCCTCCTTTTGAGTCATTTGATGGTTCCTCAATTTCAATTCAGGTTTTACATTCCTGGATAGACTACTAACTATATCAGTGATTTTGCGTCCTTCTCAGGCATCCACATGATGGCTGTCTGCCCCTCATTGGTAATGTTAGTTTCGATCAGCTGGTTAAGATGGTGTTTGATTGTTCCACTGTATGATTACTATATTTTCCCTCTTGCAGTTAATAGGAAATCTGTAGGGACACATTAAGACTATGTAAACCTGTTCTGCTTCTGAATTCCCCCTCACCTCTGTCAAGTTGTCAGATTTAACATCCACTGATGATTCTTGTCTGAACCAGCCTTGACTTCGATGGTTACAAAGGCAGGATTTTCCAACTCTATCACTTCCTTATTTACCCGGTGACACTGACTCTATTGTAAACACGAGCCCTTTCTTCTCTCCTATGTGTTTATTTATCTCTTACTAATATGAACTAGTGTATTACCTTTTTTCTCCCTTGTGGTCTATAATTTATTCCTTTATAAAATTGTTGCTCAAATTGTCTCAGATTTGCCTACTAAGAGCCCTTTTGCACTGGATTTGTCTTTGTGACATGTTTTTTGAGCACTTCCTTACTTTCTGGCTCATCTTCTACCTGCCCACACCCTGGAATCAGTCACTTCTCCAAGGAACCCTTGTTTCTTTTAGTGGGGAATGGTATTCGAAACCAAGATCTGGGTGCTAGGGATCTTTGTTTCTAGACTTTTTCATCAGAGAAGCTAGGAAATAGATGGGTGTATATACACACTATGCATGTAAATGCATATGTAACCATGCACATTCCTACATACATATTATCTGTGTGTATATATATGCATATATATGTGCATATATATATATATGTATGTGCAGACACATTTTAGAAATTGTGAATTTTCACATATACTTCAAATTCTTGTCCTCACAGATTTCTTTCTTGCCTATTCCCCATTGCATATGTACTTCTTCCACATAAGAATCCTGGTTCCTATCAACATCAACACATTTACTCTTTTGTTCATTCCTGTAATGCATCTGAAATAGTTTCAAAATTGCTTTGCCTGTACCACTAAAAACAATCTTACTAAAAAGGTAAGTTTTCAGGACACGTATTCAGTTCTTGGTACTCCACCTAAGTGTCAATAAAGTCAAATACGGTGCTTTCTTCTTTTCCCCTTCATTAAAATTCAGTTGACATCAGTTTTTCTAGTTTTCCCTCAGTTTAAAATTTGTACCCCTCCCACCTTTGTTGGTTTTCTTTTCTTTTTAAATATATAGAAGATTAATTTGTTTCCAAAAGTCAGAATTACACAAGAAAGTATACTCTAAGAAATGTCACTCTCTTCCATTCTACTTCACCAATCCCTTGTAGGTAACCAACTTTTTTGTTTTCTAGTTGATTCCTTCTGTGTTTCTTTTTTTGTAATGATAAGTAGATATATATACATTTTGTTCCCACTTCTTTCTTACACAAAAGATAGCAGCATACTATGTATGTTGTTTTTAACTTTGCTGTTTTTTACTTAACTGTATTTTCTGGAAATCACTTCCTGCTCTTTCATAGAATTTTCTTCATTCTTTTTTCCCACCTTTTTCACCCACGCCCCCACCCCACTCCCCTCTGGCAACCATCAGTTTGTTCTCTGTGTCTTGTATTCTTTTTTTATAAATGTACTCCATGCGTGTATATACTATAATTTATTCAAACAATCTCCTATATTTGGATGTGGGTAGGTTCCAGTATTTTGCCATTATAAATAATGTTTGCAAAGAATAATCTCATTCATTTATACTTTCATAATGTTGGAGATACAGCTCTAGGGTAAACTAGAAGTAAGATTGCTGGATTGAAGAGTGCACACACGTATAGTTTTGTTAAATGTCAAATTGTTCTCCATCACACCATTGTATATTCTTGCCAGCGATATATGAGATTCCTTGTCCCCCCATAGCTTCACCAGCAGAGTATATTACGAATCTTTTAAAATTTTGCTAATCCATTGGGTGAAAATGTTATCTCAATATAGTGTTAATTTGTATTTCTCTTATTATGAGTGAAGGCCAATAAGTTTTTATATTTTAAGGGCCATTTTTATAACTTTTTAAAAATTATCTTTTATGTCTTTTGCCCATTTTTCTGTAGACTTTTTGGTCTCCTTATTTTTAAAAGTATTTTGTATGTTAGGGACATTAGCCACCTTCCCCCTCCTTGGTTTATACACACACACACAGACACACATACACGTGTGTGTCTGTGTGTGTGTGTGTATATCTATATATATAATTTGATATATACACATGCATATACAATTATGTATGTATATATGTACACACAATTTTATATTATATATATAATATAAAATATTTTCTCCCAGTTTGCCATTTATCTTTTGATTTAGCATGTAGCTGCTTTTTGCCATGCAAAAGTTTTTCCTACATTCAAGTTATACAGGAGTTAAGCTATGGTTATTTTTGTAATACTTTTGTAGTCTTAACTTTTTCCTTTTAGATCTCTGGTCCATTTGTGCTCTATTTTCTTGTACGCTGTGAGGAATGGATCTATTTAATCTTTTTCCAATGCTAAATCACTTATTAATCCTTAATCTTGTTCTTGGACCTTTAAAAACTTTTTCTGTGAAGTGAGAGGAATTCTTAAGATACAGATTTGTGTGTAATGCTTAATATGCACACATAGATGTAGACCAGACCATAAAGTTTAAAAACAGAGTTCCTAGTAGAGGTAAAATTTTCTTCATGCATATTAGGCTGGGTATATTATGAAATGCTAACTTCCACAGCAGTCAAGGTCTTTACTACTATTAGTGTGGTAAGGAGTGAAGAGACCTGCTCCTAAATTGCTTTAGGGCAGCTCCTGAGAGTGGGTAGCATATCTTGGTCATTTGACTGTTTATGTAGGAACATTAATTGTAATGTGTAGGACAGTTAATAGAAAATTACAAGAGGAAAATATTTACAAAGATGCTGCTAAAATAAATTTCATAATGTATGTTTGTAGTCTGTGTAGCTTTAGGCCATTAGCTAGTTTTTGTTTCGAAAATGGTAATAGCCAATAATTGTGAATAGACACAATTGTGAATAGTTTTTAAGCATGGTGTGTCCTTGTCCTCTTTCTTGGGCCTTTTGTCTCACTGATGGGTAGTACCTTCTGAAGGGTTGGAGAAATAAGTAGCTCAGTGCCCTCCTCCATGGCCATAGTTTTTCACAAAGCATTTGATGACATGTTTCTTCTGTTTCCTTTTTTAGTATTTATTTTAAATTCAAGTGCACCCAATTCCTTTTCCATTTTAAAGGTACAAAATTGACGTATATTGGTTTCCCAAATGCTTTACCACAGTCTATTTATGACCTGTGATTTTGTCAGGGTTACAGAGTAGGGTAGAAAACGTCTGGGAGATTGAAAGGAGAGAGAGAATGTTTCCCTGCCTTAAGTACCTTTCCTTTTTCTTTTTGATACTCGGCTACATTGTCTAGAATGACATTACGAGCTGCTGAAACACACTTTTCTTTTCATCTTACCAAATATGTCGGTTGTCATTTTAGTAAAGTTTTTTTTTTTTTTTTTTTTTTAAGTTGTTTATCTCTATTTTCCTGAGGAGGAAGATACATATTGGGTGAGCTCTCATTAATTAGGAAGTACTATTGTTCTAACACGTGCATGGCTGAAGGAATAATCGGCATGAATGTGCTGAGAATCTAGAATGCCACAGGCCTGCACATGATCTGTCACAGGACTTGTGAATGGTATATAACTCTTACTGAATGTTCAGCTTAATTTATTTTGTTTAATAATACATTTTACTTTTGCTTCCCTAATTGGTAAGCTAATGTATATTTACATTAGTTGCTGCTGACCCCAAAGGATTAGCATGGTATAGATTACCATAACAGCAAATAGAGTTCATTTTAAATCCTTATTCTATCAGTTACTATGTGACTTTGGGCAAGATTCTTAACCTGTCTGGACCTCACTTCCATCATTTGTAACATGGTAATAACTAATATATTGTGAGGATTAAGTGAGGTTTTATATATATATATATATATATATATATATATATATATATATATATATATGAAATTCTTAGGAAGTTGCTTGATGCATGGTAGACATTCAGTCAACTGTACTGGTTATTATTTTGAATTATTTTGTTGAGAACTTAAATGCCTTTTTAGTGAAAGATGTTAGATATAGCTAATATTGAGTGGTGATGATGAATAATTGGGCTATGCACTCACTTTCTAGTCCATTCTTTGGCTAATTTCCAAGATACTCATAATTTGCAACCATTGGCAAATTATGACAGCAGGCAAGGAAATTGAGAGTTAAAATGGTAAACATCTAATTCTTTGTTTATATTTGAAATAATTAGTACTAGTGTGTGTTGATGTAGGTAGGTAGCTGGGGCGTGATTTTATGATGGAGCTATGCAGCCATAGCCGATTCTTTTTCCCCTTCCCCTGTCTCAAGTGAGTCAGGTCCTATAGTAATTGAGAATAGACCCAGGAGACTACTGTGTTCTCCTTGGCCTCTTCTGCCTTCATATGGCCCAGAAGTGTAATGAAAGGAGTGGAGGCCCTGTTGAAATTTTATCGTTGCAAAATGATAGACACCAGAGCCAGGTGCTGGGAAACTGACTGGCCTTTTTCTAGGAGGAGCCTGTGGGGGGAAAAGAGAAAGTTAGGAGAGAGATTATTGATCTCTGTAGGTCTGCGTAACAGTCTCTGCTTCCCATTTTGTCCGCAACACTTTGTAGTCCTCTTTTCCTGAGTTTCATAGTTCATCTAGTAAAATTTCTACCTTCTAGCAATATCCTTTGGCTTAGGCTACTAGTTTAATTAATTTCAGCTCTTTTTTTTTTTTTTTTTAAGGATAAAATAGACGTAATAGTATCTCCAGTTTT
Source organism: Rhinolophus sinicus (assembly GCF_057876585.1). Taxonomy (NCBI): domain Eukaryota; kingdom Metazoa; phylum Chordata; class Mammalia; order Chiroptera; family Rhinolophidae; genus Rhinolophus; species Rhinolophus sinicus. Next base: position 33,485,038 of record NC_142502.1, on the reverse strand, counting down.
CCTCCTTTTCTCTTTTTCTTTCAGCAAAACCAAGGCACAGTCTCTCATTTCCACAACTGTGAAGCTTTCCACTTAAATCTCTAAAGATGAAAATCATAAATTAACTTCTCTATCATAAATAAATTCTACTTAGTGTCCTTTTGTTTATAAGATATTACCCTAACCTTAACGTGGTTGCTATTTAAGTAATGAGAAATTAAAACACTGAGTTTGTGGTATTTTGACACTGATAGCATTTAGTAAGATACTGGGTGAGTCACATTACCTGCCGCCTCAACACTTCACCCCTCCTTTTTTTTATCACCCCTTCTTCCAGCAGAAAACTTCAGGGAAGCTCCAACTGAGGTATAACTCAATGAAAAATGCTTCAATTTAATGTAAAAAAACAACTAGATGATTGGCAGTATTTTCCCAGTGACCAGTTTAGAGAAGCTGATTTACAATGATTTTATTTAAAACTTGAAAAGCTTAAAGGGCGCAAAGTTAACTAACAGATGCGGTCTAACAGATTATTCATCTCCTTTCAGCAGTGTACTCTATATTGGGTCTTCTCAAAACTCACTCTAACCAAATGGATAAGGTTCTGTTTAAGGAAGCACAGGAAAGTTTTTCTGTTCCCCTTGACAACTAGTTCTTCTAGGTGAGTATCTGCCTTAATTGGCAGAATTGTAGTAATTCCTCGTAATTTCGGTGAAGTGATTTTGTGAGTATTCCAAGTCATCACATATAGTACCTTTCACAAATAGGGACTGTTCCATTTGTACAGTAAGAATTACGAGGTCTTACCTGTCACACAAAAATGGTTTTTATAGTTGGTATGAACGAATCTAGGTTTTGGTTTCTGCTGCACTTTTGGTCCTCCATTTCTCTTCTTCATGGAAGTAGTCAATTATAATATTTTTCATGAGAAAACTATTTGTAAGTACATTATTACCAGACTATGCTTTAAATGGCTATGGAGGGAACACCATTAATTGATAGATCTTGACCCTCTGGAGGCACTACCCATCTTTATTTTAGAGATTACATTTCAAAAGGATGAAAGGAGAAATAGCCCTAGTTATTCACCCTTGTTTGAGTCTGTGCTAGTCTAAGAATATGTTTCAGGTTTCAGTTTGACAGACCTTTCAATACAGCTATTAAGACTTGCCCAAACAGTAAGACCATTTTAATTTGGATGATTAAAAAAAAAAAGTGAAGTTCGATGAAAAGTACAGTTATTAAAATATTTAACTTTGATTTTTTTCTTAAACTATTTAAAATATTACTGCCTTTTATTTTAGAGGATTTCATTAACTTTTAAATCTTTATTAGGATTTTTCTTCTTATGTGAGCTGGTCACACCTACCAAATTACTTTGTACATTCAAATTGTATAGGGACCTTTATTCTTACTTTGATCATAGCACTAAGTAAACAGATGAATCATTGTATTAGTTATTTCTATGTATGTTTGATAATAGTTATTCAGAAATTCGTATTTACAGTTTAAAATGAGATACTTGCTTCACTAGTTATAGGCTAACTACTTTTGTCCTAATATTTTAATTTTTGTGAGGACTAATGTCTTACATATTAATTGTGCCCTCTGTAGTTATTTGAAACTGTGTCTTCAGTGAGAATTGAGCGCAGTTTCAGAATTTGTTTATTGCCAGCTCTTTGTGAACAGCCTGATATGCTCATTTGTAAGAAAGGAGCAAGATGCTTTATGTAGACCTTTCAAAATAAGATGAAAATAATGTGTTAATATGCATTATTTTGACCAAAAAAAGATAATTTTTCATAAGTGGTGCTGTTTAAAGCCAAGACATACATTAATTACCTGCTTTGTGAATGATGTTGTGAGCATAGCTTAGGGTTTGTTTTCTCAGTTCTGAAGCTGCTAAATGTGGCCAGGACCAGTGATGTTCCAGGGTACTCTGCCGGCAGCTAGTTTGTAAGAAGCTGGGTCGAACTATATAGGGGAAGAAACAAGAGTCTGGGACTTCTGATTAACAGATGATAATTGTGTGGTTTTTCAGGTGGCCTTCTGGTAGCAGCTGCTCATTTTGGTGCATATGTGTATGGGACAGACATAGACTACAACACAGTTCATGGCTTGGGTGAGTAAAGGTTCCAGACAGCGTTACAGTCTTTGCTCTTGTACCAAATGTGCCTTTAGAATAATTAAATAGTTTTATGTGGCATTATACGTCTTTTTCAATGTTAAAATGGAGTTGTGGTATAATAGAGTTTTACTTATTTTTACAACAATAAGACTTAATTGGGTATCTGCTTTTTATGAAGTGACCAGTATGTGCAAAGTGATCTGGGGGAACACAATGATGGATAAGAAAAGGCCTCCTCCTCAGAGGTATTTGTGGCCGAATTAAGAGAGATTTTTTAAAAGTAGGCCAACTGTAAGGTTGTGAACTTTAGGGCTGGGAGAGAAGCAGGAGAGAGGAACTTACATTTTGTAATCAACATGTCCACGTTAATAAAACATACAGTTTGTATTTAAAGAATGCTTGCTTTTGATTCAATTTTGGAGAATAGTTTAAAGTTAGAAGCTTCACTAATGATGTGTGATTGGATGGAATTCAGTCAAACTGAAAAAATAATTATAACTGAATGGTGTTAAAAATGTCAGGTGTCATTGTTAATTTTGAAATTGTTTGTGTTTATGTTGGTATTCCATTATTGTAATTAGAATCAACCTTTAAAATGTTCTTTGCCTTTTTCTTACTCAGTGTAAGTTATTATAGAGGTAAGAATTTATTATACTTTATTTTATTTTGCTGAAGCAATCTGATATATTGTACTTGATGACCTTTTTTTCCTACCTTGACTATAAGGAATTTAGTAATACGAGTATTTATCAAAAGGAAAATGAATATATGTTATCAAGTTCACCTAAATAAGCTAACCAGAAAAGATATTCTTTGTCTGCAATATGTTATAGAAGACAAACTGCTGAGAAGAATTATTCCAGTTTGTTTTCAGTAGAAGCTGTATATTTGCTTTAATGAAATTGTCCTATATAATTTATTTGAATTCTTATTTATGAAAGTTGTGTTTAAAATTTATGTTACCACCTTTCAGTGTACTTGGATAGAATTCTGATGCACGTAAGAGTTTCCTCAGAGCTTATCCAAGATGCTGTTAGATAGGCCCTCTGTTTCCTATGCTTCTAATCTCTTACTATACTCAAATATTCTCGTTTCCCCTATTTTTAAAAATAGAAAACCTTTTCTGTCAATCCCATAGGAGCCTTTTTGTTTTCCTCTTACTTTTGCCAAAGTACTTTTTTGAAAAATCAGTATTTACTTGGTGTCTCCTTTCCTTCATCTCTCATCTCTTATGCCCATTATTTGCCAGCTTTCATGCCTATTGAAACTCTTACTAAAGCCATAGATTTATGGTGTTTGGCCGTGTTGACCTTCATAGAGCCTCGCTTGGTTTCCTAGACCAGGAGTCTCATCGGGTACTTTTATTTCCTGGACTGTTCCGTCTCAGTCTCTTCAGGGCCCTGCAGTTTTCTTTGACCCGTGTTTACATGTTGCTTTCCCCCGGGCATCTCTCTCTCCCCTTCTCCTACATGTGTGTAATGTCATGTCATTCTTCGCCTTTTGATTTTTCAGTTTGTTTTTATTACGAAGTAGATCATAATACAGAAGAGTGTATAAAAATAGAATAATTATAGTACAAACACTTATGTAACTACCAGTAGGTTAATAATGTCATTCATCCTTATGATCTAACTTGTTTATATACTGCTGTCTCCCAAGTGTATATATTGTGGCCTCTAACTATCTGCTGAGTATCTTCTTTCTGAATGTTCTGTAGATCCCTCCCAAGCATGATTGATACATCTCAAATGAATCTCATCTTTTTTCCTAAGCTTGTTTTTCCTCTTAGTTTCTCCCATCTTAATTGATGGTGTCATCATCCACTTGGGTCTCCTAAACTAGAACTTTTGAACTTCTTCCTTTATCTCCTACTTTAACTGTTCATCTGTAATGTCTCCATTTTTGCCTCCCCTCTTCCTGGTCACAGCTCTTGCATTTCCCAAGTTAGCTCTCTTCTTTTTCTGTTTCCTTTATCTGATTCACCACTATTTCTACATGGGACTGTTTGCTGCTGGAGGAAAGGGACCATGTTCTATTCAACTCTGTATCTTATTGGTGTATGCTTTGAACTCAGTAAGGATTGAATGAGTGTTTTAAGGCAATTTTACTTGAAAGGCGACTGAACAATATCAGTTAAATGTCAGTACATTTTACTGTTCAAAATATATGTAATAAGTTGAAATAAAATATTTATTTGTAGAAATAAAATTAACATTTTAAATGAAAGCAAATTTTGAGTAAATGTAGGTCTAGATGAGTTAAGCGTTACTGTTAGCTAAGTAACAAGAAATAAGAATGCCTTGTTTAACTTAGTACGTCCTTTCTTCCTTTTTCTTTCTTTTCAGGAAAGGCTAGTAGGAAAAACCAGAAATGGAGAGGACCAGATGAAAACATTAGGGCAAATCTTCGTCAGTATGGTTTAGAGAAATATTACCTTGACGTCCTGGTTTCAGATGCATCTAAACCTTCCTGGAGGAAGGGCACATATTTTGATGCAATCATCACTGATCGTAAGTTTATTTTTAGATGAAAGTAGGAGTAGGATTAGTTTCCTAAAGTCGTTTACCTTTAAAGTACAGAATTTGTCAACACACACACGAAATGCCAACTTATACTAGTATTCCCCCTGCTTCCGACTTCTTCATAATGAGAAGGAAAAAATTATTAATATAGGGCAGGATACCAATTTAACTAAGTAATTAAGAATTTACTGTTTTGGTTTTTTAAACTATATATATTAACTTGTCATCCCTTTTTCTCTTCAGCTTATTTTTTGAGGCATATATTTGTTTTTATGTTTGTTTTATATTTGACTGTAATTGGTTATTAGTATACCCACTGGAGCCAAAATGTCATTTGCAATTATGGTATCAGATTTCAAACAAGAGAGTTTCAGATAACACATATTTCTTCACGTGTAAGCTTTTGTGTTTGTAGTGCCGGTTTTCACTGGCATCTCCTTTCTAGAGTTACAAGAAATTTGGGATTCTGTGAACCATTGGGCTTATGAACCCACTGAGATTCAGGAATGTGCATGAGAACTATTTTCTTATGCCTCGTGAGTTCTTGGGCCTTTTAGGCATCCTATCTAAGAACAGATCTGCCTTTTCTAAAGTATTTGGCAGTAAATCTGTAAATAGTGGCAAGTGTATCTGAACCTTTCCATCTCAGCCCACTTCAGTTCTTTGGTAACTTAGGTGGTTTCAAATATAACAAAAGAAAAATTGTCAAGGCATTGTAATGTCAGTGTGAATATACTTTATGAAAATTGGATGACTTTTTATTAACTACTTTATTATTTGCTCTCATTATATTTATATAAATTATGTAATTGTTTTTTCCCCTGATCGGTTGAGAGTAAATTGTATGGCCCTTTAGTCTTGTACTTCAACATGTATTCTTAAGAATTGGGGTAGTCTCTTTGATAGCCAAAGGACAGGTATCAATTTCAATAAATGAATACAATAGTTTGTCATCCAGTTTTGTCAATTGACCCAATAATATCTTTTAGAGCATATTTTCCTTTTTAATGTAGTATCCAGTCTAGTGTCAGGTTGCATTTAGTAATCATGTCTTTTAGGCATCTTTTAATTTGTAACACTTTCACAGTCTTTCTCCGTCTTTGACATTTTTGAAGAACACAATGGCCTGCCCACCCTTCCAATCTTTTAAATAAAACGTTCCTCGTGTTATGCATTCTCTGCTGGAATATTGCGTAGGTGACATGTATCTTTCTCAGAGTGTCACATCTGAAGGCACATGGTGTCCATCTGCCCCTCATTGGGGATTAGGTGACTTTTGACTATCTCTGTTACCTGTATTTTTCTGTCTAGCTCCATATGGTATCAGAGAATCTACAAGGAGGACTGGTTCACAGAAGGAAGTACCAAAGGGGATAGAAAAATGGTAAGTGAAAGTTAAATAGGATGTGTTACTGCTTTGAGAGGAAGCATGTTGCTTCTTTTTAATTAACTTAATTTAGCAGCCTTAAAGTTTTTCACTGATTTTGAAATTTTGTTTTCTTTGTCTAGTCCAGAAAGCCACGTTCCTGTTTCCTTGAGTTATCATTTGAGTGATATGTTTTTTGACCTACTAAACTTTGCAGCTGAGACCCTCGTATTAGGTGGAAGACTAGTCTATTGGCTACCAGTGTACACACCTGAGTATGTAATATTAAATACTTTTATTTTTAATTTCTTATGGTGTTTGTGTAGCTAGCATAATTTTTTCCCCATCTAATTATATTCAGGATAAATATCTTTGTATTTGATATTTATGATAGTCTTTGTTTACCTACATATGTGTATAAAAAAGACTCCCTTTCTCTGATTTACTGAATTGCTTTGACCTTTTTATTTTTCGTCAGAGGATGGTAAACTACTGCCTGTGGGCCAAATGTGGTTTTCAGCCTGTTTTTGTAAGGTGCTTGAGATAAGGAGGTTTTATATTTTTAAAGAGTTGTTAAAAAAAAAAAAAAGAATATGTGACAGAAACATACATGGCTCACTAAATCGAAAATATTTACTCTGGCCCTTTAGAGGAAAAATTTGCCAATCCCTGTTGTATGCCACACTTAGCTCAGTGACAAAGCTGTTCAGTGGGTGTTTCTCCAGGCACACACAGGTAATTTTTAACAACTTAACTGAGTGATTCATCTGTCTACTGCTAGCTAGCTTTAATATATATTGGCTATTATGATCACCTCAAATGCAATAAATCTTCCTTAAAAACTAACACCAAAATAAAAGCTATATATATATTTAAGTCCCTGATTCTGTTCAACATTATTGGTTTGGGTTTTATTATTCAGTAGTTATTATAAAGAGAGCTATGTACGTCAACACTGAAACACAGATGTCTTGAACCAGACTGAATCTTTAGATTGGAAAGATAGTATCAAGCTTAAAATTGAGCTATTTCTTCAATCTTTCATAGAAGTCTTTAAAAAAAATTTTAAGTTAGCTTGTCTAAGGCAAGACCCACTTTTACATAGAAATAAACAAATATGCTTTTCTCTGAAAATATTAATAAAACCCCACCTATCACTTTCCATACCAGCTACCTCAGATCTGGCAGGATGTTGAATTAAGTAAACATAGCACTGGAAATGAAGAAATCAATTAGCTAGCTATCTTTTTTTTTTAACTTTAGACAAGTTATTTCCCTTCTGGGGATTAATTTTCCTTATTTCTAAAATGAAGAGGTTAAATGAGATTGTCACTGGCAACAAAACATCACCCAGTGTTAAGGGATCTGGGCATGAATGTGTAGTCTTATCAGCTAATAAAACAAGTATGTGACTGAAGTTAGTCCAGGATGTTGTAATTTTCAATACATTGTAAAACAAACAAAACACAGCATAGCTTCCAGCTGTCATTATGAAAAGACAGACAACACTGTTCTAAAAGCTTTTTGTACAATTATGTATAGTGAATATAGGCTTTTAGTTCTAAAAATAAAAATTACATGTTATAATCAAGTTATTCTTTACACCCAAGATGTTTTGAGAAGTGTAAGACATAGTATATAGAAACAAAGTACTACCTAAAATCTTAGTCATTTGTGAAGAATTGTTAGAACTGATGATTGAAAAAGGATTTTCTCACTGTTTGGCAATTTAAACTGCAGTGAAGAAATTGGTACTCTACAAACTTCTACTGAGTGCAGCCGTTTGCCCAGGTTCCACACATCCACATAGTTGTTTTCTAATTGTCATTGCACACAGATCAGTTTCTTGAAGTGATTAGAGACTGTGTTGCTTTGTGAAAGATGTCCTTTAATAGAAATTCAACTGCTAGTACTCATAAAAATTATGACAAAGTGAAGAAGCTTAATAAAATGCCCCAAAGTAGATTTGGGGATAAAATCTAATTGTAATAAAATCAATTTGTGGTGGCATAGAGCAGTGAACAGAACATGTTTCTCATCTCTCATCTAGGTAAGAGTAAAAGTGATTCCTTAAACTGTTTTGAGTAAGTACTCCTATCAATGCAAAATCTGTTTCTTGAATTGGAGGTGAAACTCTAGGAACACTTCAAAATAGCCTGAGACATGATCATTCTCAGGAAAATAAGTTACTTTCAAAATTGATGCATGGAAAAGCTAGGGGGCCTAAATACACAGTTGGGTTTTTTTGTTTTTTTCCTGGCTTTCTAAAAAAAAAAAAAAAAATTGAAATATAATTTGTATACCCTGAAAGTCACCCTTTTAAAGTGTACAACTCCATGGTTTTTAGTATATCCATAGAGTTATGCAACTATCACCAGTATTTAATTCCACAACATTTTTATCACTCCAAAAAGAAACCCTGTATGCATAAGCAATCATTACCACTCCTGTCCCTGGCAACCACTTACCTATCTCTGGATTTTCCTCTTCTGGCTGATTTAGGTTTTAAATAGATCCTTGGATTGTAAGGGATAGTTATAAAAATAGAATTAAGATAGGGTACTGTACTATCATAGTAGTCCAGGCATAGTACAGATTTATAGCTTCTATTTAACAATTTGCAAACAATCCATTGGTATGAAATGTATTAGTAAATATATAGCAGAGAATTTGTTAACTGCTATTTTTATTTTTTAGTATGGTATTTTGGGAGTATGCTGTTAAATTGATTGGCTCATTATTATAATAGAGTAGTGGTTAAAAACAAGTTTGTTAATGATACTGATGACCCAAATGATGTTTCTTCATGCTTAAATTCAAAGATCAAGTCAAACAAATAATCTAAAACATATAAATGTGTTTTCCTGCTGTTAAGCCAAATAAATGCTGGTGACTTAGTTTCAGCAGTTTAGCATCATTCATGTCACAAATGTTAATTAAAATTGTGTTGGTTTTGTACTTTTAGGTTTGGTTTATAAATTTGTTTTTCATTTTATATAAGGAATATAAGCGTAAGGAATTTATATCTAATTTATTTGTATATATTTAAGTAATATTTTAATAAAAATACTTTGTCAACTCCACCAGGAAAAGAAAGATTTTATTTTTTCCTTTAAAAAAGGGTGCATTACTGAGTTTGACAAATAGTTTCAGACACCTATAAACCCTGATATTTTGCAAGCTTAAGGTCAAGGCTCTATCTTCTCTCTTAGAACATTTTACTTTAATCTTTCAACCATCGTGTAGAATGTATTCCTTCATATCATAAATGCTTTGTATGAAGACTCCAAATTTGACTTCAACTAAATGTTACAGAACTATAACACATTCTGACACTATAGTAAACATTCGAGAATTATTAGATGAGGTGAGATTTGAAATGGTCATTCCTTGGAAAGCCCTAAGGAAGGAGCAGATGGCAGAGGATGATTTTAAGAGAATTCTCCCACTGATAGTAAAATGAAGTACATTATGAATGTGGCTTGGTAAGTGGGTGGTGAAGGTTTTGAGTGTGCGGTTGCGGCAATGACAGAGCGCTTGTGGGAGGTCAGAGAGACCTAGAGAAGTCAGTCAGAGAGCAGTGAAAACAATATTGATGCATTAGACCAGGCTGGCTGAGATGGAGTCTTGTACACCAAGTGCAGTCAGCATCTTTCCCATTCTGGGATCAGGGCTTTAACAGTTTCCATATAGTGTTTGACTGTCTAGAAAAGTATACAGATTTGCAAAGCAAAATAAAAAACTGGCAATCACAGTGTCCTAAATGGTACCCGTACCTAGTGAGCCCCGTCCCTACTGTTCTGCATTCTGCTCTATAGCTGTTTCCCCCATGTCTGTCATAGGATTTTTCTGCCACGATAGGTGCCGGCAACCTGTTAGATGTCAGGTTCTGAACCGCTGCAGCCTGACTGTGCAGTTCTAGGTGTCGTCCTCGCCATTCACACGGTACTTGTGCTGAACAGCAGCCGGTACCACTGCTCATCGTCCGGGCTTCATTGTAGTTCATGGTGAAGGTGACCAGAGGACTAATGTCATCTGTAGTATTCATTTTAGTGGTAGTTTATTTGAGTAATCTTAAACAATTTCAGCCCTGTATTTACAAAGATAATAGCGGTCTGAAGAGGCCAGTAAAATTTTGCAGGGGCACTTCATTTTGTAGGAGAAAGTATATGCTGTAGTGGATGTTACACTTTAGGAATTCATAAAAATCTCCAGATGAATCAGTCCCTCATGAATGTGAGGTTGTTGTAGGATGTATTCCTGTCTGTCTTATGTGCTCTTGTGGAATCCTCTAGTGTGGAATCGTCATCTTGTATTTTTGTGGTTTAAATGCTTGGCATTCTTCAATAAAACACACTGGTATTCTCTCCTTCTCATTGTATAGGTGAAAAACAAAATAAACGATTTTGGGGGGATGTGGTAATACTAAAATACTTTTTAAAAATCCAGACTGTTTATGGCTTATGTAAACAGCTAACATATATGAAAGAAAATGGTACAATATGTAGTGGGTGGCGGTCCCATAGCACCCTGGTTAAGCCCAAGGATGATTCTGGGTGGGTGTGTTCATGACAGTCCGTTGTTCTTTCTTTAGATACACTGAGGAGATGGTCCCCTGGCACCCTTGCCTGAAACTCATTAGCAACTGTGAGCAGAAGCTTTCCAGTCACACATCAAGGCGCTTGATAACAATGGAAAAGGTGAAGACATTTGAGGTAAATTATCCTAGTACTTTCAGATGAATTTTGGAAGGATCAGAAGTAGATTTTTCTAGTTTTCCTCTAATGGACTTTGGAACTGTTAATCCTTGATTTTTAAAAATGTATTGATGAATTCAGGAAGAGGCAGAAATTTAAGAGGTTTATGGCATTTGGTGGAGTTCAGAGGGTAGGAGTGGGATATAGATGTTGAATAAAAGAAGAGAAATAAAAGTTGACCAAACTTCTCAGACTTTATGTAACATACTTGTTGCTAACTCAGTTCTAAAACAGAACACTCTTAAATAACTGTTATCTAATTAGCAATCTACTAGTTACCATTTTTCTCCAAAAGCATAATCTATCTACTCGATTGCAACTTGAGTGCAGATTACACTGAAGAAAAAATGTGACTTCATATAAGGGAGAAAGTAATTTCTCCCCATCTGTCAGGGTCCAACACTTGTCTTTTCTCCTCTTGTCCTCCCGTCCTCTTGTCATCTTCTCTCTCTCTCTCTCTCTCTCTCTCTCTCTCTCTCTCTCTCTCTTTCTTTTTCTCTCTCTTTCTTGTGCACATTTGTATACACATACACAATGCACTTAAGCTTGAGAAGAAAGAACAAAACAGTTATGTCAGGTCCAGATTAGAATCACTATGAATAATGACTCATAATGGAGCTTAATTAAGTACACAGAATGCTCTGTGGAGTCTGTATGTATCTGGATTGACAACCAAAGCCTTCCCAAATTCACTAGAAATTTGGGCGCGCGCCATCTTTGCTTTGGATCTGTAGGGTGAGCAGAAAAGGACAGGCTGTTACTACTGCCTGAGGATTTAGTGATGTGAGTGTCTTTTTCATGTGTCTTTTGGCTTTCTGTATGTGTTCTTTGGAAAAATATCTATTCATATCCTCTGCCCATTTTATAATCAGATTTTTTTTCTTTTGCTATTGAGTTGCATGTGTTCTTTATGTATTTTGGATATTAACTTCTTATCATATATACGTGACTTGGAAATAATTTTCTCTCGGTAGATGACCTTTTCATTTTGTCGATGATTTCCTTTGCTGTGCAGAAACTTTTTAGTTTAATATAGCCCCCTTTGTTTATTTTGCTTTTGTTGCTTTTGTTTTTGGAGTCAGATCCAAAAAATCATTGCCAAGACCTATGTCGTGAAGCTTACAGACTATGTTTTCTTCTAGGAGTTTTATGGCTGCAGGTCTTACATTTAAGTCTTTAATCCATTTTCAGTTAATTTTTGTGTATGGTGTAAGATAGTAGTCTAGTTTCATTATTTTCATGTGGCCATGCAGTTTTCCCAACACCATTTATTGTGAAGATGCTGTCCTTTCCCCATTGTGTATCATTGCCCCCTTTGTTGTAAATTAATTGACCATGTTTGTGTGGGTTTATGTCTGGGCTCTCTATTCTGTTCAATTGATGTATTCGGATGTACCCGTTCTTATGCCAATACTGTACTGTTTTGATTAGCTGTGTAATGTAGTAACATAGTTTGAAACCAGGGAGTCTGATGCCTCCAGCTTTGTTAAGATTGCTTTGCCCATTTGTGGTCTTTTTGGTTCCATACAAATTTTAGAATTGTGTGTTCTATTTCTGTGGAAAGTGCCATTGGAATTTTGATAGGGATTGTGCTGAATCTGTAGTATAGACATTTTAACGATATTAATTCTTCTAATCCATGAGCTTGGGATGGATCTCTTTTCATTATTTGTATCTTCTTCACTTTCATCAGTGTTTTATAATTTTGTGTACAGGTCTTGCACATTCTTGGTTAAATTCATTTCTCTGTATTTTATTCTTTTTGATGCAGTTGTAATTGGGATTGTTTTCTTAATTTCTCTTTCTGATGGTTCACTATTAGTGTATAGAAACACAACTGATTTTTTATTGATTTTGTATCCTGCAACTTTACTGAAATTTATTTATTAGTCCTAACAGTTTTTTGGTGGAGTCTTTAACGTTTTCTATGTATAATAAGTCATCTGCAAATAGTGACAGTTTTACTTCTTCCTTTCCAATTTGGATGCCTTTTATTTCTTGTTCTGGCATAATTGCTCTGCCTAGGACTTCCAATACAATGTTGGATAAAAGTGGCAAGAGTAGACATCCCTGCCTGTTCTTGATCTTAGAGGAAAAGCTTTTCAGCTATTCACCATTGAGTGCGATGTTATGATCCTTTGTATTTCTGTGGTATCAGTTATAATACTGATTTTATTTCACTGGCAAAATTAAGAGCCATTGTGGACAATTTCACATTTGCTTTCCCCTGAGTGTAATTTGTTTAAGAAAGTCGAGTATTTTTTTCCAGATTTATAATATTTATTTAAATAAACTTATTTGATACTCAGAAGAAGAAATAGAGAATTATCTAAAGATGCTTCTGAGAATTCTTCTACATAAAAATGGTAAAGGCACTCAACTTAGATATTTTTAAAGATATAAAGGTAGTATTCATTTTTGGTTGTCTTTTATCATATATTTGTCCTTTTAAATTGATTTAAAAAAACAAAACAGGAAAAAGTTTAATGCTGAAGTGATTTTTGAAATGGTCTTTATAAGATCAAATTTAATCAGTGAGTTTTAACTAGTATGGAGTTTACTATAACTGAAATTTCGGTCTTGTGAAATTCATGCTTGGTTTTTAATTAATTGCTTCATTTCTACCTTCCTGTTTGTATGGAGGGAAGTATATTTAATTGCAGCAAGATCCCAGTCCTTTATAATGCAAGTGATGACATAAAATTGTCAAACAGTTCTCATACGTGTCTAACAAATTATCCTCAGGCTTGTTCAGCATTGTTGATTTTGGCAATAGAAGACTATTAATTTTAAATTTTTACATTTTTGTATACTGTATCTCTTCATTTCTGATTTGTCACTTGTTAGGTTTAACATCAATATAACTTTTGGCCCACTGGATAGGTTATTATAAAGTGTTCTCCCTTTCCTCGCTTTTTCTGTATCATGTTGCCTCTTTACCGAAACACATTTCTGCTTTTAAAATATACCAACATTAAAAGGCAAGTATTCTTGAGTGCCATACTACTAGTTTCTCTTTTTTTTTTTTTTTTAAGATTTTATTGGGGAAGGGGAACAGGACTTTATTGGGGAACAGTGTGTACTTCCAGGACTTTTTTCCAAGTCAAGTTGTTGTCCTTTTAATCTTAGTTGTGAAGGGCGCAGCTCAGCTCCAGGTCCAGTTGCCATTGCTAGTTGCAGGGGGCACAGCCCAAGGGAGTCGAACCGGCAACCTGGTGGTTGAGAGGATGTGCTCCAACCAACTGAGCCATCCGGGAGCTCAGTGGCAGCTCAGCTCAAGGTGCCGTGTTCAATTTTAGTTGCAGGGGGTGTTGCCCACCATCCCTTGCAGGGGTCGAGGAATTGAACTGGCAACCTTGTGGTTGAGAGGATGCGCTCCAACCAACTGAGCCATTTGGGAGGCAGCTCAGCTCAAGGTGCTGTGTTCAATCTTAGTTGCCGGGACTCCAGAAATTAAACTGGCAACCTTGTGGTTGAGAGCCCACTGGCCCATGTGGGAATCGAACCAGCAGCCTTCAGATTTAAGAGCACGGAGCTCTATCCGCCTGAGCCACCAGGCCGGTCACTACTAGTTTCTTGTTTCTTTTAAAGATAGTCTTTCCTCGTCACTTGTGGGTTCCATGGTAGAATGTGATTTGTTTCGCTCGAACTCATTTTTCCTATTGACACAACATGTAGCCGATGCTGCTGTATATAGTTATGGTCACAGTGGTTACTCCTTATGAAATTCATAGGAGAAAAATGCTGATGTCCAGAACAGATCAGAATTCTAGTGTAATAGTTATGTCTCTAGTGAAAGTCATCTAAAGCAATACTCTCAACCTTTTCTACCAATATACTTGGACAGACTAAAGAGTACCCAAAGTAGCCATTTTCAAGACTTCCTTGAAATTTCTTTTATACATTTATGCAACTTTTATTCTCTATCGTACTTGTTTAAACATAAAAAATTATTTTGAATTGCCACTGCACTAAACATGCCATCATGTGCCCTATTTATTTTGTGGTTGGTTTACCTGACATGTTACCTTATTCTCCTAGTGATTTGAGAAGTACTAAAATATAGGTAAGTTTAATTCTAGATATTACATGGACATTAATTTAGACTAAATTATAATATTGTGTAAATGAAGTTGTCGTTTTTTTATAGCTAGCAAGTATAGTTCAGATGATTTAAAATAGGGAATATTGGAAGGTCATAGTGGCAGGTGATGAAAGTTAATGTAATTTTTTATTTTGGACTGAATGAAAGAGTCTAGTAACATGAAGCTGATGAATGCTTCATTAATCGGAATGGAAGGTGGCCAAAACTAAGGAATTTGACTATAGTACTGAAAGATTTGAAGCTGTGGAGGGAGAAAGAACAATTAACATTATAACAACATGTTTTAAATGATGATGGGAGAGAAGAGACACTGAGGTCACTTGTTTGAGAAAATGACTTATTGGTGGCTTGAGGTGGAAGAAATTAGAAATTAGCCTTTGTGCTAAGTAGTTTATATGTTGGACTGATAGTAATGTTGCTAATCCTAAACTGGGGTGTTTGCTGACGTAATTGCTTGTACCTGCTTCCATTGTGCATTATCTTTTCTCAGAATTAAGGTTGGTAGTTGTTTTTTCCTTTGGCATCTATTTGAATTAAAGCTGGTTCCTTCTGGTTGACTTTTCTTTCTGAAATATTTTCGTTTTTTGCATATCCCTTTCAAGATGGTGGCTATTTTTCTCGTGATTACAGCTATGAAAGATTGGAGATTAGGTATGAAGTATTTCAATCATATAACATGCCTGATGGAAAACAGATGCTACTTCATTTATCAGTGAGAAAAATAAGACAGGGTGACACTAAGTAAGAACATGGTGATTGGCTATGAACTCAGTCTAGATCTTAATATAATACAGTATTCATTGCCATCAAAGTGTGTGTGTGTGTGTGTAGTAGAGAGAACCTTTTTAAAAATTATTTTGCAAGACAAATCAGAAGGAAACTACTTGCATTATCTAAATTATAAATTGAGGTGTTTCAAAAAGGCTTATGACAACATAGAAGCCTGGCGATGTTGCATGAATTCAGTTTTAGGGATCATATCATCTACTTCTGAATGAATTGATTTTGCGATTAATGTTACTTTTCCTTGAATTTAAATCTTAGAGGGTTATCATGTCGCTTTTTCTTTTATACTTCTGCAACTAAATGATTTTGCCAAAGTGGATTTTCTGTTAAGTTAATGTTATCATAATAATTTAAATTATTGCTTCTGGTAAACCAAGAAAAAACAATAGTCTACCCCTACCCACTCCAGGAAGGCAATCAGTTAAGATATCTATGTCCTTCTACTTGGTGCTATTTTGATATGACTCTTTTGTTTGTAGGAAAAAGCAGTTCTCTGAAGGCAGAGAGAGCATCTGTCTTTATGCTACAGCTCTGATGCTCGTATTTGCAAGCTACGACAGTATTAATATATTGATATCATAGACTCTCAGGCAGAGGTCAGTTGCAAAATATAAAGTATGATCCAGAGGTTCAGTGTATGAATGGTTTAGAGAAATAGGAAGTTTATGTGTAGAGTCAGCATAATCCTCTGGAGCTTCTTTTATGATTCTCGACTGACAAATTTTCCATTTTGTATTTTTTTGTATATTTTCTCATGTATTGTGGTTATTAAACTTAGAATTATCTTTTTAGTGTTTTTCAAATTCAAGTATGAACTTGTGTCTTCTTCCCACTCCATGACCCATCCAACCCTCAGATTTTAACAAGTGTTTTTTTGTACAAAACGCAAGTGTACAGTTTAATGAATAATTATAAAGTGAACATCTATGTAATCACCACCAAGGTCAAGATTACAGAGTAATGCAGCACCCTAGAAGCACCCCCTTTTGTGGCTATTTCTGATCATAAACACTTCCCTTTGCAGGTATAACCACAAGTCTGACTTTTATGGTAATCACTTTCTTGCTTTCCTTTGTAACATTATCACTACTGAATTCATCCTAAGCAAAATGATTTTGTGTGTTTTTGATCTTGATGTAAATGTACGTGTATTTTATCATTTTTTCTTTTAATGGATTGTCACAGTTTACCTAGGACATGAATCGTCTCCAAGTTAAAGTGAGAGAGTATGTATGTGCATGCTGGTACATGCATGTTTTGGTCTATTACTCATCCTTTGTTACTTAGGGTAAGAACAATTCTTCTTAAATTGTAGATGTAGTAACTAATAAGTTGTCCTTGCATTTTTATTTGGTGTGCTGGCCCTCTATTCTTTTAATATTTGAGGTTAAGTTTTGAATTTTATAAATTACAGATTTTAGTGGAGAGCATGTAGAAAGTACTCAGTGCTCCATATTATCATGATAGCATGAATATCCATCATATTCTTTTTACAATTAGAAAGAAATTGTGCTGAGTGCCAGATGTCAAAGTTCAATTATTAAATGTCACTCATTTTCAGAACTCTAGACAAGATTTTAATATATATTAAAATATTTTCATAGGGTCTAGATAACTTAGTATCTTGCTGAGCAATGGAGTTTTTTTAAAAATACAGGCTATATGTAAATACCTAATTTAGAGATGAAGATTTTCAACCTTACTTTGTTCCCGTTAAGAATAATGCTGGGTTTTTCTTAATAGTGTTGGGTGCCAGACTTTTGACCTGCTTGTCCTTGGTTTGAAAGTGGCCTAGTGCTGTTTATAGTTGTATAACTTTAGCACAAGTGGTTTCTATAGCTACTGTCCAGTACCAGATGGAGAATAGTGGGAAGCTTTGATAAGGGGAGCAGGATTTTTAAACAAAAGCCGGACATAGGTAATTACCCTGAAGCTGAACTGCGGCCCATTATATTCACCATTCATTTACATTTCATTTCACTCTCTGCTGATTACAGGAAAGAAAATCTACCCAGTTTTTCTCTTCCATCTCTTTGCCTTCTTCCTCTCACCTTATTTAAGAATGTATATCATAGCTTTACTGTTTGATGAATCCAAAAGTCTTTGTTGACAAAATTAGATGAGCATCACCAGTTTGGTGGTTTTCACTGTGATGACAGCATCATTGGTTTTCACTTATCATAGAATAAGTTTCTTAAGCCATTTGTATTCAAGTGTTTGCAGTGAAACTGCTATTTTATATAAACTACTGTCACTTTGAGAATATAAATGACTTAAGGTTAATACTAGTGAGGTAGAAGAAATCATTATCTCATTATCAGGAACTGTCAGTAAGTAAAAGGACAGCTGCAACCTGACCTATAATTAAAATAGAAGCCATTTGGTTTTCTTCTGAATGGTTTTCAACTTCATCCCTAAAGTAACACCTTTCTGGGGAAAGTTTTTTGTTGTTTTTAAACAGTAATTGTATAAATTGATGATTATCCTTAGATGTTTTCACTTAAGTTTTGGGGAATTTTATAAAAGTAACTCTTTTGGCACTAAAGGGACACTGAGAGAGCATTTTGGCCTTAGTCAAATTGTGGGTAGTGAGTGGTGGATCCAGTTTGTAGTACGTGATAGAGTGCGGGCAAGGATGTTGAGGAAATTCATACTTGATTACTCCTTTTTTCTCTGTAAAGGATGTAAGTTTTTGCTGAGAGAATAAACAAGTATTCATGTAAAGTCTTGAGGACAGGCACAATTTTGGACAAGGTGCTATGAGAAATGAGCTAGTCTTTTAATGATTCTTACATTCATGTATTTTTCATATTTTGGTATGTTTTCTTTCCCTGGCTTGGTTACATGTTCCCTGAGGGGAAAGCCATGGTTTTCATCACTCAGCATGTATTTGTGGGATTATTTGTGTGAGGTGTTGAGACTAAACAGACTAATAAGGTATAGTTCTTAATGCTTAGAGAACTTGCACAGTGGAAGAAATGGTCGCCCGACCATTCCAACATACATATAGTGATCTGTGCAAGGTGCCACATGAACACCAGAGAACAACTGCCCAAGAAGATGGTGCTTGAGTCAAGAGAGGAAGCCAACATTTTAAGCAAAAGGTGCAGAAACTGAGCAGGGTTGTGGTCCATTCAGGGACTCTTAGACATTTTAGTGCGACTGAAATTTGAAGTATTTGGGAGAGGAATGGTTGGGGATGAAGTGGAAAACCAAAGGGATGCCTGGTGTTGAAGGTCTTTACATTCCAGAGTTTCAAGTTTATCCTATTGGTGATGGCAAGCCCATGAGGGATGTTAGTTAGAAGAATGGTACACGTTTTGAGAAGGTCATCTGGGCTTTCATATACAGGCAGATTTGAGTCGTGGAAAGATAACCTGTGGTACCATGTTGAGGCCCCTGGCATAGTCATGCAAAGAAGATGAGGCTGTAAACTAAGAAAGGTAGGATTGGAGATTGTAGAGGAGATAATAGAATTGAAAGTTTTGGAGGGAGGTAGACGCGGCAGGACTTGATGACTGATGGAATAATTGGAGTGAGGGAGACAGGAGTTAAGGATAACTTTCAGAAATCTGGCTTGGGATAACTGAATGGATGGTAGTTTTGCATATATTATTACCCTCCCCCCGCCCGCTGAAGGACATGGTGCAGTGTTGCTATCCTGGGCTACTGCAGTCGTCTTCCAACTGGTTTCCTTGCTTCTCAATTTATCCTATCATTGTATTTCTATACAGTAGCCAAAGTACCTTTGAGAATGTAAATAAATAATGAAGCGCCTCTGCTTAAAAGTCATCAATGACTTTCTGCAGAATTTAGGATAAAATTCAAAATCCTTCAGATACCTTCAGACCAGCCCGACCTGCTCTTGGCCTGTCTCTCCAATTTCATTTTGTGCCATCTTCCCTTTTGTTTACCAAGCCTTGGCCACACTGGCCTACTTTCAATTCCCAGAATGATCTTACTTCTTTCTAAACTCAGAGTCTTCTCACATTGTGTTTCCTCTCTTCGTTTTCCTAGAATGTTTTCTTATCCTCTCTTTCTATGAGAAAGTTTAATCCATCCTTTAGGTCTCAGACAATTGTCACTTCCTTAGGGAAGCCTTTTTTGTCCATTCTCTTCACTCCATGTAACTGTCTTCATATATTTTTATGGTACCCCTTTCTTCCCAGTGTTTAGTCACATTTTGCAAGTATATGTTTGGGTATATATTGTTTAATGTCTGTCTCCCACTGGTATATAAGCTCTGAATTCACAGACCTTGACTGTTTTGCTCACCACTCAATAAATGTTTATGAAATGTTTATGTTCAATGATTATTTTGGGTCCTTCTAGAATAAAAACAATCACGTTGAACAGTATTGAAATCTTCCATTTGAAGGAAGAGTAGGAACAGATAGTTATGGTAAGCTAAAAGTTTTCTGTTTGAAAGTTCACTGAGTTTTTCTCATTATCCTGACATTGCTCTTCAAAAATCAGTGTTACAAAAACATTCTAATCCCATGGTGCCTAGGCCTCATCTCTTATGAGAAGCAAACCAAAAAAGCAGCTGAATCACTATACTGTGGAAAATTATAACACCTTTCGTCTGTTTAAGGAGAAGATCATAAAGCATGGCTAATTTCTGGGAAAAGGCAGTAGTTAGAAGGATAGTTTTACCTAAGTGGAGTTGTCAATGAAGAATTGTCTTGAGTGGTCCGTGATGCTCAGTTTGGGAAACACTCCTACATGTTTATTTCTTACGGTATAATCCAGAGTGTCATTAATTCCATTTAAAGTGTCAGTTTTGAAAATGTTACTACAAAACATATAGTTTTGTTTCTTGAGAGTTTTTCCCCTTTAGTTTAAAATTTATTGTTAAAAGTGACTGAAGTACTTTCTTTTTCATGTCTTTTTTTTTTTGATGCTCTATTGTGATGTAGAGTTAGTTGTAAAAGTAATTAAGGAATAACTTGAATAGGGTCTAGTTTATGTACTCGCTCGTTTTCTAGAGAATAATTTGGAATTCTAGGGTGGACATAGATGACAATGATATTTTTTAGAGTCACCAAAGTGAATATGTATTTGTATATTTTCACATCATTCTTTTAAAAAAATGAAATAGTGTGAATAAATGCTGATGCTCCCTGGAAAACAGCCATCCTGGTTGTGTTGGTGCTCTGTGACTCTAGATGTTTACAGCAATGAGGACTCACAAACAGTGAGGGAAGCAGAGTGCGTGCTCCTAACTATCAGTTGTATGGTCAGCTCTGTTTTAAACTATCTTTATCCACATCAGGAAACACTATAAGGAAGAATTTATCTGCTTCAGCCAGCAGAGGGCAGTGTACACATAAAAGTCCACTACAATTCGTAAGGCTTCCTTTGGTTTCCTTGGCAAGTGTGTTAGAATTCCTCGACTGGTTTATGTTTAGAATTAGCAGTACTGATAGGACAGGAAATTGGCTGGGTGGGACAGTGGTTAAAGGGGTTCTGTCTAAAAGTTTAGCTCTGAAATATGTGCTACCATAATGTTGCTATTTGGTGAGGAATGAGCTCTGAATGTCAAACTCCATTTTGGATGACTCATCTATCACGTGGCAAGTTAACTCTTTAATCATTGTTTTGATGTAATTTTTACTAAAAAAAAAGTGTGATGGAAAAAGCATGAGCTTGGAAGTCTGATCTAGACTGCAATTCTGGCTGTGCTACTTACTAGCTGTGTGACTGGTGGTAGATTATTTAAACTCCTTCAGACTCCCTTTCCTTATCTGCGAAATTTAGATAATAATCTGTGAAAATATGCAGAAAATTTAATAATGGACTTATATAAAACACACCGTTGTAAATATATCTTAGTTGCTTTCTTGAATCAGAACTTGTATATTACTTGTTATATTTACAATTTCTGTTTGTCTTACAAGGTTAAGTGATAGTTCCAAAAGCTGTATATTTCCATTATGTAGCCATCTGTAGCCAGCACACATTTTACTATAGAAACTCTTAATTTCTACTCATAAAAAAGATGATAAACAATAGACATTGTAACACTCAATATTTTATTCATATCTCTTTACTACCATGTTCCAAAATTTAACCAGTAGTTACAAAATTTGGGAAAGGTGGTCTGTAATCGTCCATTGCCATGGTTTTCTCTTGGCATTTTCTAATTCTTTGTGTGTTATTTTCCACGAAGTGTTTCTTGCTTACTGCCATATCCTGGTAGACAGATTTGGAAGTGTTAAAGAAACCAGAAGTCAAATACCAGGACAAGCTTGAGTTTGAGGAACCTCAAGGGTTGCGTCGCTTGAGGATAGTCTTGTGCTTTTAAGTAAACACTTTATCCTTCAAGATACTGAGTTGAAAAAAAAATCTGCAGATATTCTTGCTTGAGATGGGCACGGAATGCAAACAGAGAAAGAGGCATGAAAAGGTGATGAAAAATATGTAGAGTTGAATATCATCATCTCAAGTGTGAGCCCTGGTAAACTAAACTAAAGATAGGATGAAAGAGAAAGGAAAAAAATATTGAGTGTGTCACTTTCGTCAGCATTGAGGTAACATAAATTCTGAGTATTGCAAATAGTATATTTCATATGGACAAGTGTATATCTGAAGTTTGTGTCGTTATAGGTAGATGATATTTACATGTATGGTATATATGTAGTAATATGTGGTAGACCGTAGATATACTGTTTCCTGTGCAACATTTTATGAACTATTTCTTTTCCACTTAAATGAAAATGGTAACCAAAGTTCCTGGCGTGTCTGCTTACCCTGAAGCAGGACTTATGCTGCTAGGTAATAGAATGGCTCTTGCAGGATTTGGAGCTTTTGGGTTCTCCGGGAGTTTTTTTTTAAATAAATGTCTTATTTCACAATCGGGGCATTCAGTCTTATAGGAGGAGGTGTTCCAGCATAGGACTCAAATACATACCTCACACTGACTCTTCTCTACTCCATAAAAGATGCAGAAAATAGGATTTTCCCCCCCAAGAGGTTACATTTCTAAGGTTAATAGTCTTTCCAATTTTCCTAGTAAGCATGTATATTTCTCTGCCACTGGATCCCTGTAGCACTCAACACATAGTCTGTTAGGGGCTTATTTTGCTTTTTTTATTCTGAGGTCATCTTGAGGTCTAAACTAGTCAGGGAAAGACTGTCATAGGTAGTATATGTTTTCTAGATAACCATTAATTATTATAGATTTTAATCATTACTTTGGGTTTTCCAGGTCTCTGACTCTGATCTTTATATTCTCTGTTCTTTATCACCATTTGCACTATTTACATCCTCCTGGTCAAAGACAAGCTGTTTTGTTAAGCTCTCTCTTTGGTCCAAGAGGGAGCCTACCTCCTGTTGTGCTTCAGCTATTGTCTCTTGCTTCCTCCAGTGAGCTGCATATTCGGCAACTTAGGCTGCCTGGGCGCAGGAGCAGCTGAGCCTGGGCCAGCCCCCGGCAGCCCCGGCTCTCTTACCAGGCCTCTGCCTTCTAAGCTTGCACACTGCAGTCACGTATTTCTGTCCTGTTTTATCTTCCTCACCCTGCAGCTCCAGGACATTCCCTGAAGCAGTCCGTAGTACATTTATTTGCAGAGGTGATTTTGCATGGCCTAGAGGAGTCACGGGGTGAAGAGAGGACGGAGGGCAAAGCTGGGAAGGATCTCATTGCCTGGCCGTGTGCTGATCCCTCTTGGACAGGAGAGCAAAGTGAGAGGACATTCAGCAAACTGATGTGCAATTGAATCTAACTTCCAAACTTGCGGGGAAAGCCTCAGAATTAGGGAAAGTTTGAACCCATTTGGATTTTAGCCAGGAAAGCTGGCATATTCGACTTGCATTTTGATAGGTTGGGTTTGGTCTCAGTGTGGAGAATCAGCTGGAGAGGGAGCCACTGAAGGCAGGGCAACTGGTCATTTAGGGAAAAAGCAAGGAGTGCTGGGAAGACTTTAACTACGGGACTGGAGTTCTGTGTGAAGAGAAGTGGACTGAGGTATTTAGGACACAGAATCTAAGATTTTAGGACTGACTGAAAGTGAAAAGGAAAGGGAGAGGGATTTGACCCAGGTCTCTGATTTTGATGACTAGGTGGAGAATGATGGAGAGAGCTGTGAGGAGAAGTAGCAGGAGAGATGCAGCATCTAAACCCAGCTTTTCAATATAACCAAGTGCAAACATTTCTTCCAGGATTAAATTAAGCTAATGCAGTTCAGGAAATGGACACATTTTCTAGTGATCTTATTCAACATAGGGAGATGGCATGACCCTTCCTTTCATATGATTCTTCAGTCAGACTTGATAAAAGTTGCACAATCTGAGGTTGCACGCTGAACACTGTTCTGTGTTGCTGCGGTCCCAGGTGCGGTCCTGAGACGTGGACCAGACTTCAGTCCTCTGCTGCAGTTGACTGTACTCCTAGGCTATTGGTATCCCTCAGGCATTCCTACGGCTCCTTAATCTCCTGGCATGAAAATTGTGTGTCATTAAAATATATCTTCTAGTTACTAGAACTAAGTTATTCGTACTGATCCACCTTGTTCCTTTCTGGGCAGGCAGTTCAGCAGTCAAAGCCCTGGTCCATCGCCTGTTTATTCCCAGAGATACTCCTGATTCTTGAGTTGGGGAAAAATTTAGTTCTTTTGGGGAAAACCTCATGTAGTTAAGCGTATAGTCTCCGGGGGTCAAGTATACTGGTGTTCAAATGCTAGCTGTGTAGCACTTACCAGCTGTTATTTTGGGCCTGTACTCTTAGAAAATTCATCATCTATAATTGGTGATAATAGTGTACTTACCTCTTACAGCTGATTTGTTTGTATTAGATAGTGCATACATAAAGCATTTAGTATAGTTTTTGATCCATAATAAATACCCAGTAAATAATGCCTTTCATTTGGTGTTCTTTAATTGTATAGCTTACAGATTGACCAGATAGAATTTATCTTTGATCTTTTGGGGATTAAATAGCCTGAAGTTAATAACCATTGGCATGTTTTCATGTGTTTGGAAGAAATTGGAGCTATAATATACTTAGTGCCATAAAATTTAAGTAGCCACCTATTTTTTTTTATTTATTTTTTTTATGATTCAGGAAATCTGGGCATATTTAATAATTTGACTTTTGTGTGATTTAAAAAACATTCTATGGCAGATAGTTTCTGAATAAACAAGTCAGCCAACATAATGTTATTTTGGCTATACTTGGGCTTTTATTAATGTTAGACATGAGGGAAAGGATATACATCTCATAGGAATACAGAAAAATGTAAAAATATTTTGAGTGTTATTATGTTCCAGATATGTTTGTAGATACCATTTTGATACTGAAGCCAGGATAAAAAAATTAGGCTTCGTATTTTCTCATCGTGTCTCCACACTTATTCTCAAAATCACATTAATCCACATGCAATTGAATGTAAATTTAGAGACGTAAATGAGAAATAAGATATTATTTCTAATGAGATTCTTTTCCTTGGTTTGATATGGCTAGTGAAATTGAATGAGAGGTTGATGTTTCAATGTTTTTCTCTCAGTCTTCTAAGCTTGAAAATGTGATATTCTAAAGCGGATTGATATTTCCTCTTCCAAATGTCAGTCTGAGCACCGGTTTTTACCTGTCTCTGAAGTCTGAAAGTGGGGAAGTCATTTGTTTTGCCTGTACTCTCATCTGCTGAGGTAACTTTAAGTTACCAGGTATAGTCTATTTCTTCAACTGAATGTGGATATACCTGCAAACAGTTTGATTTATCTGTATGATATTATACAAATGCAATAATATGTTGTCATATACCTTTGAAGTAGAAGGTTTCTTATTGGATAATTATAGATGATTTCAGTTTGTGCTGAACTTGGAATCAGAAGATGCATGTAGTTGTCTTCACTTGTGTTGCCTGGGATGGTTCTCTTTGCCCTTTCTGGGCCTCTCTTTTCTCAGTAAAAGTATTTGTCCTCTCTGTCCAGAGGATTGTGTGAATCAAATGAGGTGAAGTAGGTGAAAACACTTTGGATGCTTAAGCAAGATACAGGTATAAAGTGGTGATATATTTTTAACTCAGGTAATAAAGAAAAAAAGATATGCACCAGAGAGTGACATTTTGCTTGAAGTAAATGAGTGCTTTGGTTGCATGCTATAAACTAAAGAAAATAACTCAAAACTCTTTCTTTCTTCTTTTTTTTGGTATTTTCCAACCAACCAGAACCGGGACCAGTATTCACATCTGCTAAGTGATCAATTTCTGCCATACCAAGGTCATAATTCCTTCCGTGAGAAATATTTCAGTGGGGTAACAAAAAGAATTGCCAAGGAAGAAAAATCTAGCCAGGAGTGAAAATTAAGATTTTGACAATGGAGAAAGAATAAAGATTTGATATAAAAGACATCTGGATGTAAACTTTCGTGTATGATACAGAAAACATGTACTGTTTTAAATAATTTTATATAACAAAATAAATGCTACAAAGAAAATTGAACAGTTCTTTTAAAATTAGCTTTGTTTTATAGACTACTTTTGAACCTTATTTAATTTATATTTGTACTTTCAAGTATCATGGAAATTAAAAACAGTTATATTTTTGGTAATTAATTACAAAGGGAACTAGCATTGTTGACTTTTTAAACAAATATCTACCGGATATATTATAGGCAGTTAATAGTGAATTTATTCCTTTAGGTAGATTTGTTTCCTTTGGTTTTTGATTGTAATTGATTTACATTGTCATTAATAAAGCTTACTCTGAGGATTCCTAAATTTGTGTAGTATTCAGTGCTTTTCAGGGGGAATGTGATTAGGGAAATGAATTTTTTATTTACAAATGCCAGACAAGTAAGTAATAACAATGATAATGGTGATGATGAGAAAGGCTAGGACCTGACAACCTAAAAAGCTTCCAAACTCCTTGAGGCCTGTCCACATCTGAAGCTCGTCTGTACCTTGGATTTGCTCCTGCATTCCTAAACCTTGACTGTCGGTCAAGTTAACTACCCACAATTTTTGGTTTAGAAAGTAACTGATAGTTAAAAGCAGTAACAACAACACAAATCCTTGATGGTTTCCTAATGGTATTAAGCCTAATCAGAGCTCTTTGAAATAGAAGCTATATTTTTCTTGACGGAGAAACTTTGCTGAGTCCACATTGTGTCCATCATGAAAATATCTTGTTTGAAAACCACCGCACCCATTACTTCAGGATGCTAATAGCTTTCCTGCTCTTGGTGGTCAAGTGTACCTCAGCAGGCGGCAATAAACGAATCCCCTCCCTCTAACCAGAGCCTATTTTTATTTATGTCATTATCATTATTTTGCTGTTACCACTGGCTTTTATTGACTCACAACTCGAATGCGCATGGTTTAGGACCTCCAAAAGACCGACACTACCCAAGCAGAGAGGCCATCTGCGTAGTTCTCTCTCCTTTTCTTGTCTTGCAGCTCTGAATTTCAGCAACATATCTCAAACATTTTAGTGATTGTTTGAGTTTCTGGATGTGATTTGTGCTGCAGTGGAGACAATCTAAAAGTATTCAAGGGTTATTTATTTTCAGTATTTCTGTTATAAACCATCTTATTTAAAATTGTTTTGAGGTTATATGGGGAATGAGTTTGAGCTGACTAAATTTGGAGTTAGAGATTTTAGCCTTGTGCCATTTTTCGGTTGTCACAAAAATTAGTCCAAGTAGTTCAGGAAACATTACAATATTAATTTTAGTCACTTTGTCCTTAAAAGTTATCCAACATTAAAAAAAATAATTCAAATTATTTCTTATTACCACTAAATGAGGTCTTCTAATTTTTGCTGCTTCGTTATTATGAGCCTTATTTTCATACTTATCAGTAAGCTTGGTCTCCCATGCCTGGAATGTCACCAGGCTCAGAATGTGAATTTGTGTAGTTATTTTAAAGTTGGTACTCAACCAATTTTGATTTTAGAGTAGAGGTCTCAAGTCCTCTTATTATAAAAAGAGAGACTTTATTTTCTGGCATCAGGATATTATTTCTGCATAAGTTACAGCACATCATTTCCAGGGTTGCTTTGGTTTTATGTGTATTCTTCATGCATTTACCAGCAAGAATATCACCTCGCACAGTGCCTGCATTCTGGATAGTCCTTGTAGGAGGAATTTACACTATCATCTGGGAGTGAACCCTAGGTGGTCTGTGGGCTGGCCTATTTAATGTTTATAGTATGACAAAATCTATAATTTTCTTTCTGGCATATATTAAATATCCATAAAATCCAGACGGTTACCTTGGTGGTGTTTCATCAGAAGCAACCTCCTTCCTGTCATTCTGGTGGGGATTTTTTTGCTGTAATAGCTGAGAGGGAAAAGTGGAGTAGGTGGTCTTTGGTGTGTTTAGCCAAAGTGGCCAGCAGATTAAAAAAAGTTTGAAATCTACAAATTTCTCAGCCACTTCCTGCCTTGAGTGACCCAGGTTTGGGCCAGCTCACCACTAGCTTCCTCTGAGTAATTCTTTAAATACAAAGATTGAGCAATAAAACATTTTCAAACTGTTTAAACTCTGGGAGGTAAGTCAGTGTTACCAATATTTCCTTGTGGAGAAAACTCACTTAAAATTTGAGATTCTCTGCATATTAAGGCACAATGGTATTACATCTAAAAAGAAAATTCATGTTTGGTAGGAGAAAATAGAGTGTGAGTTAACATGCCAGATGCATTGTAGTGAATGTGTTTATATTATTGGATGAAAAATGTGCCTTAAAAGTTTGAGACATAGAAACAGTTTTTGAGGTAATATGTTTTATACTCCTATTATAATTAAAGAAGCTGAGATTTGACTATTTTTTAACATCAGGAAATTAGATGTTAAGGTTGTGTTATCTAGATGCCAATATAAGCAAATCCAGATCTTGACTCAAAGGCTTTAGTCCTTTGGGTCAGAAGAACTGCTGACATCCTATGCTGGAAGTATTATCAAGTATTGCTAATCCAAAGAGATATGGAATAAAACATAATGTTTATGTGTTGAAAATTGAAGGTGACATTTTTTTGGGAAATGATCTTTCTACAGTATTTTAATAAATCTCCCTTGAAAAAACACAGTGGAACTAAGCTGATGTTAATGGTTCTGATAGAAAACAAAAGAAAACAAAACAAAAAAATCTTTGTAGATAAAGCAGGGCATAAATAAATTCATTAATGGAGCACAGAGGTAGAAATGGACATGAGTGTTGCTGAGAAAATTGATGACCTTATTGTTGATTTTCCTGTTTAACCAAAAGGGAATGTTATCCTAGAGTAAAGACCTTGGCTCTTTTTACAAGAGCATGGTTTTGCTCTATTATAAAGTTATTTAGAAAACTAAACACTTGTAAGAATCTTTTTTCTTAGAAGGATTGTATTCATAGAGTAAGTGAAGTCTACTTTCATTTCCAACTCACCCACTCCCATTTTCCTCTGATATTTATCAAGTAATGTGATTTGTAATCCAAACAAAAAAAAAAGTGCCTTAATCCAGAACATACACATGGACACAATAACAGTAGACTGATGATGTTTGTACTTTACTAAAACATTGAGGTCTTCTCTAAAACAGAGTGGTTTGAGAACATAAGGTCTAGAGTGTAAAGAATTGTAATGGAATGATAAACATATCTGTGATTCTCTCTAGCTCTAGAATCATAGCACATTTCTGTCTATCCTTTGGGGTGAAAAAGCTTACTAGGGGACCTGACCCTGTTCCCTTAAGAGAAGTCTGCCTCAGGAGGTTCACATGTTTCACTGTGTGGGATAAGCAAATTGACATTTAGGCATAACTGAGGCCAACCTGGAATTTGGCTCTTACCCTTCCTTCATAAGCCATTGTAGACAGGCTTTTTTGTGTGTGTGTGGGGTGGGGGTAGGGGTTGGAGGTTAAATTGTCATGGCAGTCCCTTAAGAAGCATGGGTCATGAAACAAAATGGGGCTTAATAGATGAATGGTAAGATAAGCCAGCTTCACTTTATGTAACTGCTAACCCGTTTTCTTGGGATATTAGGATGTGCTTAGTATATTTTTATTCTAGAATTTTACTGTTCTTTACTAAGATAATCGTATTGCAGTGATGCCAAACTGAATTGCCTAAAAAGGAATCTGCTTTGACCTCTCTGACTTTAAAATCTCTCCTTTAATCAAGCCTTCCTGACTCTCTCCTGAGGGCTTATTGGAAGAACTCTATTTTGTCTGACATCCAGGGGTGAAGATTAGTTAGGTTTATGTGTGAAGTTAGTCAAATTAGAAAACAAAAAAGGCTGAGAGAAAATGAAAATTGAAAATGTAAATGGTACTTGAGTTGGGCTTTGATGGACTGCCCAAGTATTTTTATCTAATGTGTTATAAGTTTGTGGAGTGGCTCAAGATGGTTAGAGCTGGTATTGGTGAGCTTTAGAAATCTTAAAAGCTCCTTAGTATTTGTTTATTTGTTTATAAATCATGGACTGGAATATCTCACCACAAATCTGAGTGCTTCCTGCACAAACAGAAAAACATTTCTTTTGCATTATTTCATGTTTTTCTACAGTTTATACTTGTTAGGAGACAATTCTCCATACAGGTTTTGGAATTCTGTGTATCTTTCTAAGGAGGCACTAGCCCCCTGAATCCTAGACTGTCTTGGGGATGTGTGAGCACCCTTGAAAGATAGGGGTGGTGTCTCTACCTCCCCTCCCCTCTCCGTTTTCTGAAAAACAACTGTTAGCCAACTACTGGACTCTTGTCAAAACTGAACACCTGAGCCATCCGACCTGATACTTTTGTTGTGGAATGGGTCAGAAAGACTCATGATTGCCAAGGTGAGAAGGGCCCAGTAAGCCTCTCTTGTCACATGGACCTGGTGTATTCAAGAATTCAGCTGTCTTAGCCCGTGGCATTTTGGATTTACATGAAAAAATGGCAGCTATCCGGGAAAAACTTTATTCCCCCATCCACTGCCTGAATCAAAGGCACTGGCTCAGTGGTGTCTTTGATTCATAAAGGTTACATTGAGGGGGTTTATAAGTACATTTAAGTTGCATTTAAGAGATTCCTCTAAATGCCTGCTGCCTCTTTCACTGTTGTGTTGGCTAAACTGAAACCCAGTAGTGGTCAGTGGGCTGCTCTGTCTCGCGCCAGGTATACAGAACGGAAAATGGATGTGGTTGGCCCGCTCAGTAGGCAGAACTCAAAGCCATTCTCAGCTCCAGCTACTACGCTCCTTGCTGAGCCTTGTTATATTTTTACTGACTCTTAGGCTGTTTCTAATGACCTATGGTTTTGTCTATCACTTGGAAAAATGAAAGATTGGCAGATTAAAGACACCCTCGTAGGGGCTACAGACAGTGGAAACAGCAGTGGAAACTGCTGACAGGACTGTCTGGGTTATTCTCTGAAGAAACAACTAGAATGAAGCTGTTGGTTGAGCTGGCACCACCCAGATTGACATCACTGTTGCCTGGATCCATCGCTGTCCCAGACATGGCAGCACATCCACCATTAGAGACAGGACACAAAGTAAAGGCCTGTGTTTTTGATGCAGAGCTACCATTAGGTGCCAGATTTGTGACTCCTGCCAGAAGTTGACCTGGTTGCCTTGCGGTGAAGGAGACCACATTCCATGAAGTGTCCAGCCTGCTCCTGGCAGAGTGATTACTTCGGATCTTTGCCCCCACTCTCAGAGCTCTTGGCTGTGCGTCACCACTGTTGACACTTTCTCAGGTTACAGTGTTGCTGTTCCAGTCTGGTCAGTTGACTCCAGCCACACCACTTTGGCCCTTGAAACTGATCTGTGTCACGTGTTTGACTTTCTGGACCACTTGGTATGACAATGGTATTATACCTTTTATTGCAAAAGCCACTCAGCCACGGGCTGATAGTCAAGGTATTTGATAGACTTTCCATGCTCCATACCATCCACAGGCATCTGGAATTTTTGAACTTTGGAAATTTTCTCTACATTTGTTCTTTGTTTTCTCTGGCAGTCCTTTACCAAACTTTCTCAGAAAGGCTCGATACATCGCTCCAAAGTTAGCTCTGCATAGTGCAGTGTTTTGTCCTTTGTCAGACACCTAAGTCTTTAATTGGTGGGTTTCAGCTTACAGACAATTGTTGATTAATAGCTCGAGTGTGAAGCTGGGAGTATTTTCTAAAACCAGGCACCAATAAGGGTGCTGTGACAATCCAGTCCAAAAGGATACTTCTACCTGGTGTGCTTTATTATTAATCTTGAAGCAGGAAATTTTTTTGTTTTAAAGTTTAAAAAATTTAAACATATTTTAATGGTAACCGCTGTTCCCTGTACAAGTTGCATGTGTTGCTCTTCAGGTCCTGTTATATCTGTTCCAGGCTTGCCTACTGGCGATTGGTTGAGGAAAAGGCATAGAAAGAGCATGCTGTGTCGGGGAACTGTATGCAGTTCTGAATCACAGAGGTGTGAACTGTGAGTCAACAAAGTAAGGCTAGAGAGCATGGGAGGAGGACGTACCCCCCTTCTCCCCACCTTGAGCTATCTCAGAATTTTTGGTGAGTAGGTGGTATTATCAGGCCTGGTCTGACTATCACCAGCTGGAATGCTAGTCAGAAAGTTGATGTGGTTATCCATGTTAGAGATGTAAGGATCACAGCTAGAGTAGTGGTAGTAGAGATTGATTGGAGAATATTTAGAAGATGAAATGGGCAGGGGCGGGGGGGGTGGTTCTGGGGGTGAAAAAGAGAAAGGATTAAGAAGTACAAATTGGTTGTTACAAAGTAGTCATGGGGATGTAGGGTATAGCATAAGGAATATAGTAAATAATATTGTAATAATTGCATGATGTCAGAGGAGTACTAGATTTGTTGGGAAGAGGGTTGGGGGACAGGGCAAAAAAGGTGATGGGATTAAGAAGTACAAATTGGTAGTTACAAAATAGTTGTGGGGATGTAAAGTAAAGCACAGGGAATACAGTCGATAATATGGTAATACCTATAGTGCCAGGTGGGTACTAGACTAGTCAGGGGGATCACTTCTTAGATTATATAAATGTCTAACCACTATGCTGTATACCTGAAATTAGTATAAAGTAATATTGAATGTCAACTGTAATTGAAAAAACAAAGGGCAGGGGAGGTGAAGGGGAATAAGAGGTCCAAATTCCCAGGTATAAATGAAATAGGTCATGGGGATGTAATGTACAGCATGCAGAATATAGTCAATAATATTGTGATAGGATAGTATGGTGTCAGATGGTTGCTGGACTTACCATGGTGATCACTTCTTTAGATATGAAATGTTGAATAACTATGGTGTACACCTGAAACTAATATAATATTGTATGTTAGCTATATTTTCAATAAAAAATATTAAAAATAAAAAAAGAAATGAACAGGTCCTGGTAATTGATTGGGAGCAGGGAAGGGGAGTAAGGTATGATGTCCAGGATTGCAATTGGTTGACTGGGTGGATGGCATGACACAAACTAGAACGGAAAACGGTGGGAAAAGGATGCCTTTAGGCTTGGACATTCTGAACACGAGGAGCCTGTGGAATGGGCATGGAGAACTGCAGAGCAGGCTGTTGAGTTTGAAAGATCAAAGCTGGATGGTGACTATGTATGTGAGAAGCAGAAGGTCTTGGTATGGGACAAATAACCACTGAGTTAAGATATACTATACAGGTTTGAGGTTCATTCTGCTGCTTTTCTCCCCTGCATGCTATGTGTGTTTAGCAAAGAGAATTGGCATGACCCAGTACTCCAGAGACTGGGTCAGGCAATCCCAAGTTTATTATAAGAAATGTGTGCTCGAATTACTGATGAGACGGAGTTACCCTACTGCGCTACTTGAAGCTGCAGAGAACACACTGGCTTTGGGTGATGTGCTTCTGACTGCACTGGATGGGGGGATACACTGCATTTGCTGTTTAAGTTAGTGTGTTACATCAGAGAGTTTGGACTTAGAGAAACTGATAGATAGACTGTTGTTAGTTGCCTCTAAGAAAAACCTGTTAAAGAAACACCAGGCCACCACTGTTTAGATGCAGGATGTAGAAAAAGAAAAACTCGATTTTTTTCTCTCTTTTCCTTACCCTTTAAAATAAAAAATACCTCCTCTTCCTTTCTCTTATTTAGGTACCTACGTAATAGCTTTTGGACAGCGACGTAAAAATTACAGGGTAGGCCAGAATATGGGGAAAATTTTAATTAAATCGGGGAATCGGGGTTTCGTTTGTTTTTTCATTTATTAAAAAATGTTGGGCCAAAAATCCCATTTCTCCCTACCCCCTTTTTATATATCCTTATGCGTTTGGCAGAGTTTGTGACAAAACCTCTTTCCAGCTGTGGACCAGCCAAAGTCCTTTTCTGAAGCTCCTACTAATTTGGATTAAACTGGTTGAAAGCTTCATGCAGAAATTCTGCCAGGAAATGTCATAAGTTCCCTTGACATTTAACTCTACAGCCTTATCTTTGGGAGCAAAATAAATAATTAAAAATTTATTTTTTGACTTTGCCTTAGCTTGATTTCCTAGTTTTGAAGAAACAGATCAAGAACCTGAAAACAACTGAATTTTTTGCCTCCAGTCTGGCTTTCCGAACCCAAAGAGAGGAACTTTAACAACGCTACGGGAGTTCCTAAGGAAAGAAGAAGGGCAAGATGGTGCCGTGTAGTGAGTGAATAAAGCTTTTGGGGGATGACATGACACATTTCCACTAGCTGTAAGTGGTCCGGGAGACTCGATCCTACAGGTGATGGCACGTAGTGTTATCTGAACCAAGGGCTAGAACTGGAAGCCAATCAAATTGATCTCTGTGGATCTCGTTGCCATTCTTCACAATGAAAAAGACACAGCCCTGTCCTCAGTGAGCTCATAGTCTGGGGATT
Source organism: Rhinolophus sinicus (assembly GCF_057876585.1). Taxonomy (NCBI): domain Eukaryota; kingdom Metazoa; phylum Chordata; class Mammalia; order Chiroptera; family Rhinolophidae; genus Rhinolophus; species Rhinolophus sinicus. Next base: position 33,450,598 of record NC_142502.1, on the reverse strand, counting down.
TGGAGTGGTGGTAACAAAGAGGTAAGTGGTCAATTAAAATAGTGGTCAGTCTTTCCAGAGGGTGAGCTCGGTGTGAATGTCAAAGGGCACTTAACCACTTCTAACAGTGGTAGGGCTTATTAACCATGTCTTTCTTCTATTTTGATATTTGGGGCCTGCCGACTCTGCAGAGACTGCTCCTCAGCCAATTCCTGGAGGTAGTAAAGGCCTTGCCTACAAATATGACTTCCATATGCAAACTAAGCAATCTAGAGCCCATTTACCCCGCCACCTCCTCTCTCCAGCTTTTATGCTCTGGGCCACTATTCCCCTGTCCTAATTGCTGCAGGGCCAGGCACCAGGCAAGTAGGGACCGATTTGGCTCACCAGAGCCCACTGCAACTATTCAAACTAGCGAATCCCAAGCCTACTTATCCTGCCTCAGTTGTTTCTTCCTGTTGGGACCCTGGTGAAGGCTCTTGCCCACATCCTGCTCTCACTCCCCTCTGCCTCCTGACCACCTCTGTGTGGCCTTGCAGGGCAAGGCATGCCCTGTTCTCTTGGGAACTTCAAGGAACAAACTATCTTTTCAATGGCAATTGTCTTCTGGTCTATTGGTCTCACCATACCTGAATAATCATAAAATCTACATTTTAAAACATAGGGGTGGGAGACGATTGGGTCAAGGAAGACTTGTGAGAGATTCTGACATCTAAGTAGACTCCTGAAGAAGGAGTGGAAATTGCCAGATGATGTCAGGTAGTGAGGGTGGGAGGAAGATTCCACCAGTGATCAGCATCTGGATAACAATCCAAGCAGTTCCTATGCCTGGAGCTAAACTAAATGTGTTGGATGAAGAGAGAAAGTGAAGCTGGAGTAGAAATGGGGGCCAGGTCCTAAAGGACTTACACACCTCGCCACAGACCCTGGGCTTGATCCTGGGAGAAGCTCCCTCCTCTGATGTTCACTCCCTTATGGTGATGTCAGGCTCTTCAGCAAGTTTTAGCTTCTTACAAAATGGTGCCCTGTGGCCGAAGTGCTTGACTTCTTAGACAAAAGGATCCCGTGACAATGAGGTTTGTGGCTTTGCCACTGCTCTAGGGGCTATTTCTCCCTTGGTTTTGGGTCTCAGTTAATGACCTCTGTGTTGGGCCAGCCACATATTTAAGGCTGCCTGAAGCAAAGTGTTACCTCAGAGCTTCGGTTTTTTTTACATAAAGCCATCTTAGGCCCCCAGTTACACTGTGTAAGAGATTTCCCAGATAAATAATAGCAGAAACCTCCCTGACCCCGACTGACAGATACTTGCTTCAGATCCAAGAAACAGTCTTGACTTGGCCTCCTGCAATGAGGGAGATGATTTTTATTGATTTTTCCCTTTACACAGTGCTGATGATATAGGCCCGCAGAAAAGCAAGCTGATGAAAATCAAGATGGTGGGTTGCCAGCTCATGTTTGTCCTTATTTCCAAGGACAAACACAAACCCTGTCTCCGGGAGCTGCTTCTCTATTCAAGACAAATGAGCTGTTGAAGTGTCATGATTTTGAAATCCTAGCAATATACATAAAGAATATTTTTCTGATCAACCTCAAGGAATCTGCCATAAATAAAAAATGGTTCGTGATTCAAACACTGTTGCTTATTTCAGAACTTTCCCTCGGGGGCCATTGTTCTGTTTTCTAACAGGCGGATTGTTCCCTGAAGGAAAGTGGCTCAGAACCCCCAAAACTTCTCTTTCTCATCTCCTTTAAGTAGCCTACCAAAAGCATCCCGTATTTTCTTTTTGTTTTGGGGTGTTTTTTTTTGTGTGTGTTTTTTGAATCACCATATTCTTTGAAAAACCTGGCAATAATGAGGATGAGAGGGAGAGCAGGATAGAATCTCCGTAGCCCTTGTTTGTCATGCTTTCCTGGCTGGCGCCCTCCCTCTGTCATTTCTTGCTTGTTTCTCTTTCTGCATTTACCTCCTGCCAGGTATATACCCACCACCAATGACCTTGGACACAAAGATGGTAAAAGGTGTGTTTCTTAGGCTAAAAAGCTATACATAGTCTTGGTTAAGCTAATTCTTGTTAAATTTTAAAACATCATATTTACTCTGAGTCCCAAACTCTGGTACTTAAAAAAAGATCAAGCGAAAATATCAAACAAGAAACAAAATTGCACCACTTTCAATATATTGTTCTCTGGGTGAGGTACTAGTGAGGTTGGGAATGGTGGGGAGGTAAGGGGGGTGGGGGGATATATTCAGTCTTAAAGGAATTGAACATTTGTCTCCTTTAGTGTATACTATTTCTTTTCATGCTTTAACCATTTCAATGTTCATGTTTCCTCCTATAAAGTTCTACAGCCATCTTTTTCATGCTTCCTCAGTGTTCTATAAAGTTCTACAGTCCTTTTTAAATTTTTCAATTTAAATTTTGTGACTAGGCCATAAATTTACATGGTTTAAAATTTAAAACAGTCCAAGAGGGTATACCCAGTAAAAAAGTTTCCTTCTCCCCTTTCCCTCTCAGTGGGTCCTTCAGCCACCCAGCTCCCTGCCCTGGAGACAACCACTATCACAGATGGCTTAGCTCAATGTCAAACAACATAAGATGTAGTCCAAACGAAAAGCCATAATTGCAACACCCATGTGGAACAATGGCAAGAACAAAGGAATGAGAGTTAGAGGGTCCATCCCAGCCCTATCAGGACAGCTCTGAACTCATCTGTGTCTATTTCTCACTGTTAACATAAAAATAATAATGTTTCCTTAGCTATCTCTCTTAGACTGAGAATTCATTGAGATGATGTGTATGAATGCATTTTGAAAAATTGTTCTATAAGGGAAGAGAAAACCCAGAGCCTAAAGGTAAACCCATCAGTCATGTCTGTCATGGGAAGGATGGGTGACAGACCCACTATCCCAAATTGTCCAGGATTTTACCCAAGAAACTCTGTTTTCAAAGCTTCCAATGAAGAGATGTGGAAAGGCTATTGGGCCCACTAGGAAAGGATAAAAGGTAGATTTATTTCCTGTCAGTTTTCAAATCTTCCCTTGAACTCTCCCATCACCTAGTAGAAAGGGTGGCTTCTGTTAGATGCATAACTAAGCAAAGAATGTGATTCCTTTTGAAGCTGCTTGATCTGCCACCTTTAGGGTCAGCCGAGACTTAATTCCTGGACTGCTTGATGTCTTCCTGGTTTGTAGAGTGGTTTCCATTCAAGGAAAGATATGGTCAAGGCTACTTTGAAAACTGTGTGAGTTGGGAGAAAATACAGACTGCTGTAGGGCTATTACTTCAGGGTTGATATCACCCTCCTCCCTGAGGCAAAGTTTGCCATCTACTTCAGAGGAAGTTGTACTTGGGATAGGAATGCAGACTGACGAGCAGTTAAATGTGCATGTGTGAAGGGGAACTGGCCTGATAGTCTGGGGCTGGAGCCCTTGTTTATCCACAGGAGATAGGAAGCAAGGAGCAGAGATAAGGCCGGCTTTCACTTGTGTGTCCCTGCACCTGGCCCTGAAAGCCCACGTCTAGTGCCGCAGATAGCTCTGCCTTGGCCCACTGAGTCTTGTATGGTGCTAAATAGAGAGCCCTGCAGTAATGTGGAAGAGACCAGAGCCCTTTGGTCAGGGAACTCTGGTGCAGTTTGATCAAAGGAACCCTAAGCTTATGCCCCCTGTAGGCTTCTTTCTGTTTTCAGAGACAATTATTAATTTGCAGACACTCAATAAATGCTAAGCTTGTTTTGAGCATTGCTTTTCTTTACAAAGTATCTTAGGCAAAGCCTGAGGGTGCCTGGGACAGGTCCAAAGATAGCAAGCCTTTGCTGCTTCCTCTCTCCCATTTTCCACTGCTCCATTCCTCTGTGGCCAGAAATAAAGATTACTCCTCAGGTAACTGATAGTGGCCATGGTCGTCTTGATTTTCTGATGCTGGCAATTGAAGTCTTATGTCTTAGGTTATCTTTGAAATTACTTATTTCGCAAGTATTAGGGAGAAATCAGATACTTTCAATGTGTTTCGGTAAATCATATTGGGATGTCTGGGTGCAAACGCTGGTTTTATTAGTTGCTGTATTAGGAGATCTCTGGAGAAGTTTGGAGTCTCGCACTGATTGGAAGGGATTGGCAGCTTTTTGTTCAGTGTTGAATATAAATTAGAGTTCTGAACACTGTAACTGTAGAAGAAATCATAGTGCCCAATGAAGCAGATAGTCTTGGTGAAACAAGTTGCATAAAATGCAGACAGCAGGAGCTTTGTAATGGGTTTGGTAATAATTAAAATAGTTAAAATGCTTCTGCCTTGGCAATTAATCTTCAAGAAAAACACAGAAAATGTGTCATTTACACCATTGCCTTCAGTCAGTCAAACCCACCGTCTGTATGCGAGATGGTTTTCGTTTTTTTGACAGCAACGGAACTGAAGGAACCTGGGTCAAGACCTAGCAGCCTAAGAGATTACGTCTGTATTGCCTTGGTTGTCTTCAAAATCTTTCTACTGGGGCATCTTTGCTAAAGGGCAGGTAAGGATTGAGAAGCTGAGTAACTCCCTCTTTCAGTGGTATTTCTAAAGGATAGGGCCAATGCAGATGACTGAACTGGCCAGATTTTGTTATCCCCTCTCAGACAGGCCTAGAAGCCTGCCTGGGGTCTGGAAGTTACTCCCTTATACTCCACTGGATGTATCAGCTCATTGCACCCCTGTCCTCTATGGGTACCACTCTGTTCCTGTTGATGGCCAACGATGGGCCAATACCAGCTCTACTATAAGTTGGGTCAGTTACCAGATTTCTAAGTTTCTGTTCACTGCTAAGATTCTGGACCCAGAAAGGTCCCAGAGGTGGTACAAGCCAAGAGTATGTCATGCTATTCAGGACGCTCCTCTGTACTCAGTATATTTTTGACTAGGCATCGCGTGACTAAAAGAGCGTACATAACAGCTCCTATAAACAGAACAACAACATGAACAGGAGGTAAGGCAATTAGTGGATACAAAGCAGAGAGGCTGGGAGTGAGGAGTTTCAGTGAGTTGCAGTACTGATGATAATTACTAGTATATACTAAATATTTAATAGGTTGATATTGTGATAAGTGCTTGTTATATAATATTTAATCTTCATAACCACTCTATGCCCTAGGAATGATATCCATTTTACAGATGAAGAAAGTGAAATTCACAGAAATTAAACAAAGTGAGCAGTTTCATGGTGAATAACGTTAGAGGTGGGGTTTGAACCTACATCTGACTAATGAGGTCTGTGTTTCTGACCATTATGCTCTGCTACCAATCGCTATTAGCTCTTGTCTTCTATAGACTAGGTTTCTCCAGGATAAGGCCTTCATCCCATTCTACTTGATGTTCCAATGCCTAATCACAGTGTCTTGTTACATGGAATTAAATTCTCTCACAAAACTGTAAGGCCTCCATTGACATGGAACTATATACAGTCAGGTCCAATGACAGCTCTAAGACAATATTCAGAAAATTGATCTGGAGGAATGGCAGGGGGGAAAAAAACATGGTCAATGGAAATGTGGGTGAACACTGTCTCTGCTGACCATGATGTTTTGATGTGCTCTCTACCCACCAGTGTTCTATGAAAATGAACGGACAAGGATCTTCGAGAACCAGAGAAAGATTATATAAACCCTATGGATTTATTTCAAAAGCATCGTAACTTCTACTCTTCATGAGCAGATTCTGTTTTCTTCTTCCTTTCTTCATGCCATAGTCCCAACCTACACTTGATTGCAGGACTTTTACTATTATTTCTTAAATCCAGAACCTTAGGTCAAGAACTCAAATTTAAAAATTGAGAAATTGTTCCTCCTGAAATGTTAGCTACTCTATTGCCTACAGTCTCTATAAATAATGCTTCGCCTCAGGACTTGACGTCCGCTGTTTCTGTTTTACTTCTATCTTATCGCTGGCTCTCCAGCTCCAGCTGTCCACCAAGGGAAGTGAAATGCCAGAAGTGCCCCCACCTCTCCTTCAGGCAAGAAAGGCCAAGTGCTCTACTAGAACACTGTTGACTCTGCATCTCTAACAGAGAATAGGCCATTCACTCCATGCTTGTCACTCAGTGCATCAGTGACAAGGTACAGATAACAACACCTCACAGTACCCAGAGGGTCTGGGTTGGCCCTGCTCACAGGATGTGGCCAGTCACTGCCGGGGTTGAGGACAACGCCTGGGCTCTGTCCAGCAGGTGCACAATAGATTCGTTTCAAAGTTTCCCTTTTTTCTTTGGATTGAGAAATGAATCCCCCAACTCTGATGACAGACTCTGCCCTGTTTTAAGGGCTGGAGGTAAGTTGCTATATTAGATTTCTCAGTTGAGCAGTATTTTGAGAATGCAACATAGATCACTGGTTGTCTACTTTCAGATCAGAGGACAAATACGTTATTTGTATAGTTTCTGTGCTCAGGGAAATGGGATCACTTGGTGTCTTAGTCTGCTTGGGCTGCTATTACAGGATACCATAGACAGGGTGGCTTATAAACAACAGAAATTTATTTCTCATAGTTTTGGAGGCTGAGAAATTCAAGATCAAGGTGCTGGCAGGTTCAGTATGTGGTGAGAGCCTCCTTACTGGCTCACGGATAGCCATCTTTTCTCTCTGTGTCCTCACATGGCAGGAGAGGCAGGGGAGCTTTCTGGGGTCTATTTTATAGGGCACTCTACTAATCCCGTTCATGGTACTCCACCCTCTTGACTTAAGCATCTCCCAAAGGCCCCAACTCTTAATACCATCACATTAGGGGTTAGGGTTTCAACAGATGCATTTGGGGTACATGAACATTCTGTCCATTGCACTTGTATAAATGAAATCCACAAGTCTCATTTTAGTGGGCAGTCTCAATCTCCTTCCCCACCAAATTCTTCTGAAAGTTGCCAAAAGGTAAGTGGCCTCTTGTTATTGGAAGTGCTGATGAGAAGTGCAGCGGCTGAATGAGGGACTGCGTGATGTGAGACAATCATGGCCACGCAGGAGCCACAAGGGGGAGGCTCAGTCCTCCGGCAGTTTGCTATTCATCAACATCACCCCAGAGCTTGTTAGAAATGCTGGATCTCAGGCCCCACGCCACACATGCCAAATCAGAATCTGCCTCTTAACAAGATCCCTAAGTGATTTATATGGACATTAAAACTTGATAAACACTCCTCCAAACTCAAAACAAATTTCCATTAATACCACATATGTTACAACTATTATCTGCCAGCAGAGAAGTGAGATAACTAAGGTCATTAACATAGTTCTTAATCTTTTGTTATCAAGGTTAATCATTTGTTTATTTAAATGAAAATGGCCTGCTTTCTCTGAAACCGTTTATTGTGTATCAGTAAATAACAGGCTTCTTTTTTTTCCTACATGCTTCACGATTCTCAGAATGAACTAAGGATCAGTCAATTCTTTCAGCCACTGAGGCCTGGAACTAGTTCAGTCTGGCATTTGAATTTGTTGGTGTCCTCCCTTGCCACCAATAGCTAGTGCTAGCCATAACACTGTTAGAAGATAATGGCTTGTGGACAGCTGTGGGTTTTGCTTGCCTTATTTCCTTTCCATTTCATAATAGTACTTTCCCCATCAGAGACTAGCAGGTTGGTGGGGCTGTCAATCAAGGTCCTCCCCATCCAATGGCCAGGGGTTAGAAAGTGGCCAAAGAGGGGCCAATCAGATGCTCGCTGATTGTGAGAGTTGAAGTTCATTTATTCTATAGTAATAATTGAAAAGAGCATTGCTACCTAGATCCCAGCGATTACCATCCTGCCTGAGGCATGGCAGTTCAGCTTTCTCTTCTGTTGCTATTTCATAGTCTTACAATACAGTCCATTTTTATTTGCTGAAGGTAGCCAGAGTTCCTTTCTGTTGTCTCAAACCGAAGAATCCCAGTTGACCAAAGGAATGTAAATATGTGTCATGTTTTGGAAAACCAATTTTGTTCTTCATGACTAGGGAAGGCCCTTACAGATTACCACAACTTTCTACTTTGTTTTATTGATGGCATTGTGTTCTACAGCCAGGGATAAAATATTTTAAGGTTGTTCAGATCTCATAATTTTTCTCCCTTACCTTGCTGTATTTTTTATATATGTGTATATCTGTGAAAAGGCTAATATTGATTAATAATCATTTCTTGTTTTAGAACTTATGACTTTGGTCTTCAGGTGCTCTATGGACATCATAAGTGAGTTAAAAATTAGTCCCAGGGCAAAAAAGAACACATGTATAACTTATCTATCATAGGAAAACCAATAATGTTAGTACAGGCCAATCCACTTACTGACCATCAAAGGATGTTACTTGGCTGACAGATTTCAGTTTTATCTATTCATAGAATTGCATAAAAATCCACACAACTTTCACACAAATATATTTCTTAATTTTATTAGTGAACACAAAAGACTGAAGCTAACCTGAAATTAAAGACTGAAATTAATCAAATGAAAAAATAATGCTGCTTTATAAAAAGTCAATTGAATCAAGCCCAAAGGATAACTAACATGTAGCTCTCATTGAAAATACCTCTGGAAAAAAAATGGAAATGGATCCTGATGAAACATTAGCTGATGTAATATCCTAAATAAATAATCAATACTACTCTTCAGCCAATAAAAATACTATAGATTAATATTTATGCGACATGTATTTATAATAGATAAATGAAAAAAGGGTATGTACATTTGATTGCATTTTATAATGTTATTTATAATAATGTTACCTATAAATGGAAGTAGTCCAAAGTCTTACAGTAGTTTTATTTTATTTTATGGATTTGTTTGATTTTCATTTCAATTATGTGTATTTTCTGATATTTCTATAAAAACATGTTTTACTTTTGTAACATGAAAAAAGGAAAAGGTTATTTTTAGTTAAAAATACAGACTCAGTGGACTTTGTGTATAAATTAATATGGGAAGATATGTCAAAGATTAGCTATCTAGGCTTAACCTTGTTATACTGTGGAGAAATTATATAGAAATATTACATCTCCCAGAGAATGTAGGAGACATCTCATTAGGTATTATTTTGAATTAAGCAAATTCAATAGAACTTAAATTAAGAAAATATTTCTCTAACAGTTCGGTTTAATTCTGTAAAAACGTCATACAGTTGGGGATTTTAAATAAAGAAAAAATTAAACTTTTGTGTTATAACAGACATTTCTGTTTCTAGACCACAGCTTCTCAAATTTTAACGTGTAGTCGAATCCCATGGAGATCTTGTGGAAGTTCAGATGGGTCTGGGCTGAGGCCTGAGCTTCTAGAGTTTCCTCATGCTGGTGGAGGAATGGAGCTGGCTGCTGCTGGTCCATGGGCCACGCTTTGAGTGGCAAGCGTCTCGAGACAGAAGTTGTGACTCTTCATAGCGCTGGAAATCACTCAAGGTAAGGAAAAATAAACAATCAGTGAGCAAAAGCTTTTACAGTCCAGGGCAGAAAGCTGGAAGGATTTGAACCTTTTGGGTCGGGAACTTGAATGTTTCATCAGAGTGGAACTGAGGTCAGAGACCTAGGAGTAAGAGTGAGAATGGGATGTTGGATCAGAACATATGGAGGTGGCCCAAGAAGGGATGGAGGGAGAAGGGAGACCATACCAATGGCATCGCTGTTTCTTACAATATAGTTTGATAGAATATTCCTGAAGATGCCACTGCTGGCCCCCATCACTCAGTGGATGAGAATGAGATAGGTGTTGACAACTTCTGGAGAGGATACTTTGGAAGAAGTGGCAGCCTGTGAGCATGGAGGGAGGGAAGGGAGAAGGTTGTGGTGAGGTCTGAAGGTTGGTGCCGACTCCTATGTTAGGGCTTTGTTTTTGATTCTATTGATATAATTACATATGTTTGTGCCAATACCACATTGTCTCAATCACTATAACTTTAGAATGTGACTTGATATTTGATATCTGGAAAAGCAAGTCATCTTACCTTTTCTTCTCTTTCCTTTTCTTTTTTATTCAAAAGCATCTTGCCTATTCTTAACTCTTTGCATTCCCCTATAAGTTTTAAAATCACCTTGTCAAGTCCCACAAAAAAATTTTGTTAGAATTTTGACTAAAAGAGTTTCTTTATTCCCTCTTTTTTTAAAAAAACAAAATACATTTTTACTATGTTAACTCCAGAAAAAAAAAAATATTTCTTCTTACTTTGTGAGTGATAATAGTCCAGGTCTACCAAGTTCAGGTGCACTTCAATTATGATGGTCATATAGCAGTCTGACATTGGCTTCTGTAGGAATCAATCTTCAGACAGGCAGTTGTGGCGTTGTCCAGGCTTGAGGGCCATCCAAGTTCCTGATCTATGGGAAGAGCCAGGACTAATTTTGGAGATCAGTCAGCATATCTGGGGTTTCTTGGAAATCTGAGAAGGGAAATACAGGAAAAGACAGGAGTCTACTAATTTGGGGAAGGAAAACTTGGACTCGTTGTAATTTAAGGTATCAAGGTGTACATCTGGATGCTGGTGAAATTCAATTATTCTGTTACCATGATGGCTGAAAGAGTGAAGTGTTTCTATTTGCCCCAAACAATGCCAAGTCACAGAAGATGCTCATGAGTTCCCTTCCCCCCTTCCCTTGCTTTGTCCTAGCTACCTGTAAGGCTATGCTTTACTGAGCACACAGTGGGACTAGGCTATAAATGTAGGCAGTGCACTAAAGCAGCAGTAGACCAATGGCTTGTTAGTTTGTGATCGGTGATAGGGAATTCCTTTTGAGTAAACATATTGTCCATGATGGCAGAGAGCCAGAGCTGTGAGCAACCACTAAAATGCTGAACTTGTATTGACTCTGCTTTGCTTTACCTTTACTGTTTCTGGGAGAATTCTGAATACATCCCCCAAACAGTATCATTGGGTTTCTCTGGTTTCTGCCTAGTTTTCTTTTTCTCAAGCAAACTTCTCAAAACAACAAAACCACAACATTGAATTATACACCTAGGTGCTCTTGCTGGTTTAGTTGCTTTGAACCCTTGTCCGAGCCTTGTAATTGGAGACGGCCATCAAGCCACGAAGATGCATGCTATCCTCATTTCCCTCTGTTAACAGCTTCATGCTGGGAACTGCCCATCTGCTGCTGCCAGCAGGGCATCTCTGTTTCCAGAACCTGTCATCCAGGATCTGCCAGCACTCTGAGGCATCGTCTTCTCTGGTTATTGGAGACTTCTAAGGAACAGTTTTTCTTTTGTTCATGAAGGCTGTGACTGTGGGAATAAGGAAGAGATTGACAATAGTGATACCTTTGGTTTCTGTCGATAGAGGTTTCTTCCCAGTTTCATTGAAACAAGGATCTGTCAGAAATGCCCCGTTAAAATGACCTTTATTTTTGAAGAGGCAAATAGAAAAGTTAAGATATAGCTGCTTCCCAGTTGGCAACTCTGGGAGGGTTTGGGGCAACTAGAGGGTCCTACAAAAGCAGAACCACATGAATCAAAATAAAACTAAATATACAGAAGACACATTAAGTAGTAGCCATGTACTCCCTTTCTTTTTCTGAGTTCTCTAGATAGAAGCTTAATCAAGAAAGAGAGACTGATCTCTGGAGACAGTGATCAAAATGTGCTTTCCACCAGAGAATGAAGAAACTCACATTTTTTGCTTTCTCTCTAGGATTCCCATATTAGAATCAAGAGACATACTGGATTCCAGAGTGGATTCCAGTTTGCTGCTAGTGGTGGGAGTCCAGAGAACATTAGAAGCATGTAAGGCTTGTCCTTCTTGCAGACACCTTCGTTTCTCGCTCTTTGCCTTTTCTCATGCATCTGGTACTCTCACATGTTCTCTTTCTCTAAAATTTGAATAAAAATGACTTTCAGATCTTGCATTCATCCTAAAGGAGAGATGTTTTCAAACCCAGATAGATTCATGAGATCAGAAACCTAAAACCAAAGAATGAGGCCCTGGTAGAATTCCAGGCATCAGCCACGTGGTGGAAGGGTTTGAATGATTTTCTCTCCTTCCCTCCCTTTCCCCTCCTCTCTTCTTCCCTATGGAGGTCAGAGACCTAGTGCTTGTTTTCCAAGAACTTACATTCTAGTTGGTGACATCAGCACACAAACTAAATTTGAACAATGACCATGTAACAGCACCACTTACTCGGCATTTACTTAGTGTGCTAAGTGTCGTGTGTGTTTTATCACATTTATTCCTTAAAACAGATCTGTGATGTTAGAACTATTACTCAGCACGTTTTTCCAGATGGGGAAGCTGAGGATTAGAGAGATTACAAGCTAGCCCAACACCACATCTACTACGCAGAAGAGTCAAGCTGGTCTGACTTCCAACTGCTTTAATGATTTAGCACTACACTGCCTTGCAGGCCGCAATAACGTGGACTGTAAGAGAAAGAAAGAAAATGCCAGCGAGGGAAGCTTTGGGGTGTTGATGGGACTTGAGTTAGTGAAAGATGAGTGGAAGAAGTGGGCGAGTGAGTGTCATTTATGGCCTCAGTATGCCCTCCACTCTGGTCAGTTCTTTGCCTTCAGAATCAGTCATCATTCTCATTGCCACACGAGTGTTTCGAGTGTAGTAGTTTTCCACTCTAAGTAGAAACTGGTTATCATTAATCACTGCATGCAGCCCTGTTTCCTCTGGGGGCTTCTTTTGGATGCTGATAAATCTTTCTAATTAGCTGTAAAAATCATGAAAAGTAGATGTCATGTTTTAATCATAAGCCACTCGGGCCCTTGGCATTTGTGTGATAGCTTGAATTTCTATTTTCCTTTACCAAATTGCTTTGAGTTTATGACGTTTTTAGTAGATCTCCTGTAAGTCCACAGAGCTCAGGATTGCAAAAGCCATGGATTGTTTTCAGTAACTCAATCACAGAAAAGCAAAGCAAAGAAGAAAAAAAAAGCATTGACACATTGTTAGTGGTTTATTTTCCCATGTGTTGGTGGGATATTAAAGATCTTTGAGATCTTTGCAGATAATTCAATGCAGGCCTGGTTCTAAGAATAAAAGCTGGCATCCTGATCAGTGAGGGAGAATTTTTTTTTTTCCCCCCTCAGATGCTAAAGTGAACTCTTCCAAGAGTTGAGGAGAAGAATATAGGATTAAAAGTCAGACTATGATTGGCCTTTAGTATTAAACTGGAACATCAGAACAGGTTCAGGACATAAGGGCCACAGCTGGAAAAATCGAGTCTCAGCTAGTTTTCTCCATGTCTTGGCATATCAGTCATTCTTGAACTTCAGCATGTATCAGAATCATCTGGAGGGTTTGTCACAACACAGACTGCTGGGCCTCAGGCCAGAGTTTCTGACTCAGTAAGTTTTGGATGGGGCCAGACATTTGCATTGCTGACAAGTTCTAAGGTGATGCTGATGCTGCTGGGGCAGGTACCAAATCTTAACAGTATGACTTGCAGTCCCTTCTCAATGCTAACCAGCTGTGTGACCTGAACCACTATTAGTGTCATTTTTCTTAAATCACCTGCACCTAGTCTAGCGAAGGTTTAGAAACCACTTTAGGAACCGCTGTGATATATGTAATAGCTGCTGCTGGGATCCCAGTTGATAAAAATATTTATTTCATTGTTCCTTCCAGTTTGACTGGGATCTGCTATCTTCCAGAGGATATGGTTTCTAAGTGGTGTGTGTTTTCATGAGAGTGACAGATCTCTACCATACGTAGGTATAGACAGAGCTGAGCTAACGGTCCACTCCCCAGTCAGAGATCGGCAGGAAGCTCACTGAACCCCATAGGGTGGAAGCCCTGTTTTGTTTGTATTAGTTGCATGTTAACCGCTGAGCCAAACAACTCAGCTTGTGGGTCACCGCCTACTTTCTGGATGGGTCTCTTGGCATTCCTGAGAGCCCTTGCAGGGGTATCAGTGTGAAATGCCAAATGCTTCTTAGGATGAATTTGTGGGCAGCAAGAGTTCTCAAACCAAGGATTCAAGCAACACCCTGTGAATGGTCCTTCTGGGAGATAAGGTACAACTTATTTGTTGTAAAAACAAGTCTTTTGAAAAGATGCCCATGGCTCCAATTGGATGCCTGAATATTCTATGGCCGATTACACTGAGTTAAACCAGCCAATGCTACTTGCTCTCCTTGCCTTGCTGTTTGCCTGGAATGACTTTACTTTGCGTTTTTACCTGGCTGGTAGTTCTGGAGCATGAAGCTGAGGTATCTTTTCCTCTGGAAGGTCTTCTTCACACTCCTGCTGCATGTAATCCTGTGCTTATGGATTACTTACATAGCACTTAGTAGTATTACACCAGACTTACTTCTTGTGCCCCATTGGACGGTAAGCATCTTAAGCAAAGGTCACGGGTTTCCATTCTTTAATATAGGAGCATACTATTTGTTGAATGAATAAAAGTATATCTAGATTTCTGTCATCAAAGTAGACTCCTTGGGGTGGGGACACATAAGCTAAAATACTTTGAATAGCTGAAAAAAGAGAAAAAAAAGTTATTAGGAGGGCTATTACAATGGAGAGAAAAAAAAACTAAGACCTAGGAGTTGTCACTTACTTTTTTTGCTATTAGGCAAAAATAGCAATGTCTGTTTTTCTACACTGCTAGTGTGAAATGTCCTTTCTCGATTTTTTTTCTTAAGAAGTAACTTTGTAATGCTCTTTTCCTCAATCATAATCATAGAGACAATTGCCTTCAAAATGACTTCTCAATTTCTAATTTCCATGACACCTATATAAGTAGGAACTTAATTAGGCAGAATCCTTAATTAACTGGCTCCTACCTGAATCAGACATTGGGGGAAAAAGCAAATAAAGACAGCAAATAATTAAAGAGCTATTTTCAAGACTGGCTGCCAGACAAAGTCTGAAGGTCAATACTCATTCAATCCATTTCTTCATTTATTAAAGTATATACAAATGATCGGTTTTCATGGTGATATTCCATGATCAAAAACTTCTTAATTTTTTAAAAAAAATAATGGCTGATAACAGGAATAACACATTTTAGAAAAGTTCTTAAAAACTCAAAAAATAATTTTAACATCAACAGAACATACTATTTAGGGAATGAAAGTTCCTAAATTAAGTCCCGAATGCCAATAAAATGCTCTGTATAAAGAAAACAATCGTTGTCAACAAATTAATCATGGAGACATAGGCAGGACACCTTGAAACAACTGCTTTTCACTTTCTTATTAAAGGAAACTTCCAAATTTCCATGTTAAAGAAAGTAAATGACCATGTGAGGCTTTAAACAAAGTAAGGCTATATTTAACTGCTACCCTTCTCATCTCTCTATGGGGGCTGCTGAGAAATAGTACTGTGTCAGTTGGGTTAATGACCCCTAGCTGCTGCGACAGGCAAATCCCCACATCTTAGTAACTTTATGTTATAAAGTTTGTTTCTTTCTCACATGGAGTCCAGTTTGGGTTGGGAGAATCCTCCTCCATCCGGTAGCTATCCTACCTGGACCACAGAGAGCCCAAAGTCACTGTTGCAAAGGAAGAGGAAGATGGAGAAGGCACAATACCCCTACTTGTCTTGGCCTAGAAGTGACACATGTCACTCTGGTTCAGAGTCTGTTTGGTCAGATCTAGTCTCAGGGCCCCAGATAACTGCAAGGGAGGCTGAGATATGTATGTGAGCATCTGAATAGTTGCTGAGCATTAACTGCTTCTGTCACAATATCCTTTTTCACCCACCCCCTTTTTCTGACTGCCTCGTATGCTACTAAAGGTGATGAGATGGTGACTAAGAGGTGGGGAGAAACTGAGGACAATGAGACATATGGAGTGGATATCTACTATCTCCTCTGGTAGCAGAACCCTATTTTCTTATGAGAACCATCTGTCTCCCAATTTCAGTTCATATGGTTCTGGCTTAACCTTTCCTTTTCCTCCAGGGCTGACCATGTGTCCTACACCTGACCAAGTAAAAATGGCCATGACACAGGAGGACACTTCTCCCTAGCTTTAAAAAGGCTGTAAATGCCTTTAGTGCTGACAGCTATGCCAACATAGTTCCACCAGTGGGGGTGTCTGCTTGAAAATGAAGCCAAACAAAGAGTGCAGAGCCAAGGGAACAGGTACAGAGTTTGGATGGCATCGATAGAACCCCTGGAACAAACAGTGCCAGTTCATGCCTCGACTTCCCCAGTTACGTAAGCCATGTCTTTCCTCTGTGTGAGCTGGGATGACCTTGGGTTCTTATAACTTGCACTAAGAGAGAAGAGCTAGCAGTTACCACTCTACAAAACTTCAAAGTGGCATCTGTACACCTCTTTATCTTTAACCCCAAAAAACTCACAGTTGCCTAAGAAAGTACTGATAATTATAACCTTTACATTTATATTATTTATATTGCAGAATTGTTGCTTTTGTAATATAGATACCATATAAATGAGGAGAGACTAATTGTCCTGTATGTTTCTTCTAATCTTAGTTCAACTATTACTAGTTTTTGTAATTACTAGTTGGCTGACTGTCATCTGAATTAAAATGAATTTAGTTTTGTCAGTTAATTTCCACTTGTGAGAAGTCAAATATCTAAATCAGTTTCTAGAATATTAGGGAAGAAACTCCCCTCCATCCCTATTACCTCCATAAAAACCAGACTATGGGTCAATTGAATGTTTTGCAAATATATAAAATAAACCTGAGTAATGTTTTCTCTGCCCATGGCACCAAGGGTGCAAGGGTACAGATCCCACAGCCAGACCCAAACTTTGCAGAGTATGTTGGGAGGTATGGCCCAGTTGTCCTATCTAACCCAACGCTTCTGAAGAAAAGTCTGAAAGAAGATATGCAATGACTCTCTGGTGACCCAAACTATTGTAACCTCAGTCTCTAACTCACATGACATTTGCTTACTTTCTTTCCAATAGGCTGATTAATTATTTGTCTTTATTTAGTGTTCTAAATCAGGAGCCAAAAGAAGTTGGAGCAGCTGGGGCCAATTTTTAAATTTAAAACTAACAGAGCAATTTGGCTGTCTGACGTGGAACTGAAGAGTGACTTTTCTTTAACATTGTCATCACCACAGTGTCCAACCTGTTCTCTTCCAGATGTACAACATCTGGGATTTGAAGAGTGTGATTAGGAAATCAAACAAGACACGTGGACATCCAAGATGAGATAAGAGGCTCCAACAGACGTTCCTTTCTTATGTAGTTTCTTTCATCTGATGCTGTCCAAGTTTGGAAGCTTCTATCTGGAAAGCAGAACTCCTCCTCTTTTACAAGAAAAGCAGCAAAGGTAAAGAAAGTTTTATTATCCAAAATAATTAAATGAACTGCATAAGAATCCCTGTGAAAAATCCCCTAAATCCTTCCACATAGAATGTCATCAGCTAATATGGTGAATTAAACCAGTGTCCTCTTGGTGGCTGAATAGAAAGTGTTACTGGCCCTGGAGGGGTGGGTGTGAGGAATCAAGTTTCCTATTAGAAGGCATTTCCTTTCTTCCCTGATTGGGCTATTTTTCCTTTAGCATATATAAAGTAAACATTATTTCTTCCCTATGTTAGAGTGAAGATTTAACAACTCCATTGACAATTTCCTTTTTTTTACTTTAAAAAGGTTAAGATGGTAAATTTTATATTATGTGGGACTTTTTAAAATCACAATAAAAAAAAAAAATAGCATAGCAAACTGGAGTCTTTTCGGCCCAGACTTCAGAGGCCCAGAAGACATTACCTTATTACACAGTACATTGACCTTGTTCCTCCCACCTTAAGGCCTTTACACTGGTGGTCCCCTTCCTGGAATGCTCTTCCCCCAGACATATACATGGCTACATCTTTCGCTGCTTTCAAATCTTCAAATGTCCATTGACAATTTCAAATGACAATAATTGATATACAGAAATTTGACTGGGAAAGGCTGAAGTTAAGCTTTAAGTAGCATTGCTTTTCTAGGGGTAGAAAGGGCTCGATCATTTGACTATTTGCCTGTTCTTCATTAAAACTCACCTTCTTAATGTGGTGAACATGATCACCTCATGTCCAAAACATCCTGAAGTTACATACCGAGTCTGTTTGAAGCTAGTTGTCTCAGTTGAATATTAGCGTAGTCCTTTGTCAAGTAATCGTTGAGTATTTGTTGAGGATACTCTTCATGCCCACACGGTATAAAGTGAATGGGGGCAGTGAATCAAGTCCCTACCTTGTTCACGATCTAGTCAGTGAGATAATAGTGGTGCAGCTTAGCAAAGAATGGGTAGTAAAAGGCAGCATACCGCTAATACTACATTAGATGGAGTAGACTAAAATTCTTCAGGAGCTCAGACAACAGGCTGCAGTCATGACAAATGACAATGAGAGTGAGGGACTTTTCTGGGATTTAGGAAAGGTTTAATCACAGACCATGCACCTCACCCCCTATATGTGCCTGAAAAATGCACACACTTAGTTACTAGGTAGACTGGTTTGGGACTATGGGTAACTCCACACTAATGCATCATCCCCAGTGAGGAAACAGCATTTGTATCCTTTGTTGCATAAATTTTATGCTCGTTGGGGAGGATATTTATCCATAATCTATTCTATCCTTTCTTATTCTTATAAAAGAAATCTCTGAAAGGTAAGATAGTCACTTTCCTGAGGAAAGTACAGGATTCAGTATGGGGAGGGCACTTTGGAATTGGGAGAATTGCCTGTGAAAAATTTAGGCAAAAGGATAGCCCAGTAGCCATATGTAAATCGTTCCCTCATGTAGAAACAATAGTGTGCACTGGATAATTCAAGAGAAAACTTTAGTCATTTATCATTCTTAATTATCAGTCATCTCTAACTGCATCTGGTTTGCATTTTTTATTAGAAAGTTTTGTGTGTTTTTTGAGTTGGACCCGGACATTTTTTTCTTCCGTTTCTGATTTCATTTTGTTATTCTTTTAAAAATTCCATCACTAATTCTCATGATGTGAGGAGGTTTCTATTTCATAAGGCACAATAAATCAAGCAGCTCCTCTGTTGTACGTCGTCCTTACTGTGCATTTGTCATAGGCCCTGGATTGCTGAGTTTACTTAAGGTTAGAGAGTCAGGCTGCTTTGAGGACAAACTCAGCCAGCGCCGAGGGTATGCACGTAGCTCTGCCAGAGGAGCCGAAGGTATACAACTTCAGTCAACTTGAGGGAGAACAGCTGCTTAGAAAAAGTCAAGTGGCAAAAACTGACCTTGGGACATCTTGAAGTTTACACGCTCTTGTCCTGCTACTCTGGACAGTATGATGGCTGAGGTGCACTTTTGTGTGTAGAACTAATGTGTAATAGTCTTCTCTCATAAAATAATAGTAACAACTAGTGTTTATCAAGAATTATCTGTATACTCTGCATTATGCAATGTGCTTTTATGCATTGTCACATTTAATCCTCACAACTCTTTGTGCTCTATTTCATAAGGCACAATGAGGTAAATGTTATTATTTACATCATTCCGATGAGCAAACTATAACCTTAGAAAGGTATGGTTGTTAGTTTCTTGACTGGGGAGTCTCTGGACCATAAAGGTAGAATAAATCTGAACCTCAAACCTGCATGAGGTAGGCCTATGTTACAGTTTCTCCAGAGAGAATAAATTTTTACCATGACGTCCCAGGACAAGATAAGTAAGGTCCTTGTTTTTTCTTCCCATGATATGGTGTTTCTTTTTCCTGAAATTGTAAGTTTATGTAGAGGGCAGCAGGGACATAGTAATCATCAGAGTGCATTGGGCTACAGAGATCTTTGGTGGTGGCTAATTGATCACGATGTCCCCAGGAATGAAATAGATGAGCAGTGTAGAAGAGTGTTGCTTGATATATATAATAGAAAAACTAGTTCTGGTTGCCAAAAATTTGACTTGAGTTGTTACAATGGAGAGTAAGGGCCACTCACCAAGTTTCCTGAGCGAAGCTAATTCACAGATTCAGAGCCTCTTGATTGAAGGAAAATCTAGGTCGCCTTGAGGAAGGACCTTTCATTATTGCTTCAAGGAAATACCAAAAATCTTCCTGTGAGTCTTTTCTCAAAGGGACATGCAGCCATTTGATAGAATGACTGTGCACTGTGGAAAAGGAAATATCCAGGTCTTTCAGGAATGACTAGATACTGGCCCTTAATTATGTTAATTCCTGTGACCTAAAGTACCCACTATAGCCTACCAGTTAAAATGGATGTTTTCAGTGTTTAGGAGACGGAGGTCTAAGCCCAAGTTTAACTCACAGTGAGTCCAGTTGGTCAGTTGACCCATCCTGTGGTTATTTCCGCAGTTCCTGAATGTATAATTGGCAACAGTCAGAATCCCCACAGTGGCTCTCTGACCCATGGAGTAAGGGCCATTATGGTAGGAGGTGCAAAGTAAAACTTTATGGTAGGGCCATTATGGTAGGAGGTGCAGAGTAAAGCTACAGATAGTGTAATCCCCTGGGGGAAATTGTAAAGATTAGTGCCCATATCAAAGACGTCAAAGGTAGGGAGTGAAACCTATCATGTCCCTGTTTAACTCACCTGTTTGTTCCATGCAGAGATTGACTGGATCTTGGATAATTGCTATAAACATAAACTTAATCAGGTGGTAACTGCAATGGCAGCTACTGTCCCAAATATAGTATCGCTATGAGAACCAATAAACACAGGCTCTGGAACTTGGAATTCAGCTGTTGACATGAATAATATCTTTTGCTCCATAATTTGCTTTTCATTTTGAAAATTAGTCTGTAAGTATGTCCTATTCTCTAAAATTCTTTGTTATCAATTTTGATCTACTTTATATCAGGTTTCTCAGTGTTCTAGAAATGAGCCAAGAGACTCTTATTTCATTTTATTTTTTACCATTTTGGAATTTCATATCCTCTGATTTATTTTCCTAATTTTCAGCAAACTTTCATCATTCGTGAAATGTCTGTCTTTTTTTACTAGCCTGCACATTCCAGTAGGGCAGGAAACTGACTTGGTTTCTGACATACAGTACCAGTTAACATATGCCAGGAAGTGCTCCAGACTCGTTAGTTTTTTCATGAAATGGATAGTTACCCGTTCTTATTTCATTTGAGGGCCAGGCCCTTTTACCATTTCTTTTTGGTCTCTTGCCATTTCAAATTCTTTTACCTTTTAAACGTATCAAACATTAGAACAATGTCTGACATATGAGGTAGCATAACATATTTAATACGAGGAAGGCTGCTCTCTGCAACCATGAATGTGCCTCAGTCTCTGCCATGTACTCATGAAGGCCTGTGGAGTCAGTAGGCTCCAATAAGCCAATCCTTGACACAGTGGGATTCTTCAGTCAGTTGACATCCTGGATGTGTTTAAGGTGATGCCTGCCTGTTGTCTCTTTTCTAGATTCAGAGATTAAACAAGTGAATGAGGAGTGGTGTCAAAGGTTTATGGTGTTAATAATCGGAGAGAAATGTCCTTGTATTACTCATAGTAAAAAGGTACATTTTCTATTCTCTACTTTCTGTGCTGATTTATTTAGAAGTAATAGATTCAAATTAAGAAGTACTCAATTCAGGTATCTGAATATAACCACAAATGAAATTTTGCCCATTTATTCATTGAATCATAAACGAATCACTTAAACTTGCATTATTATAGCACATTTGTTTAGCTTGGTTCTGGGCAAAATTTACTTCAGCCACAATGAATACGAGACGAATGTTTAGGTGATTGCACATCCATGCAATTGCTCAAACCAGAAACTTAGACATCATCCTTGACTGCCTTTCTTTATTCCCGTATCTATCCTCATCAAATCAGCCATGTATTCTGTCACTTCTACCTCCTACTGCCGCTCAGATTCATCCCTTTTTCTACATTGAATTTCTACTAATCTGGTTCACAGTCTCATGATTTCTCACTCAGATCGCTGTCTCTACTTCATCTATTCTCCCCATCTTCACTCTGTTTTCCAAATTACAGCCACATTAAGCCAGATCATGCATCTTCTTCCTGAAAGTACTTGAGTAGTTCCATGTGATCTATAGAGTTAAATTCATGCTTTTCGGTACTACATAGTAGACCTTCCGTACTTGGTTCTTGTCCATCTCTTCGGTCTTATCTTGGTTCACTTTCTCTATACTCTAAGCTTCATGATATCTTGGGACTTTAGGCCTTTGTACAAACTGCTTCCTCTGCCTGACATGACCTTTTCTCTTTTATTTGTGCAGCTAAAACCCTTTGCTTTTACCAGAGTTGAGGTACCACTTCGGGATGGGATTATTCTCCCTCTGGGTTTCCCATAGCTCCCTGTGCTTCCCTTTGTCATGGCATTATTCACATTGCGTTTATGTCTCTCTTTATGTTCTGTCTCCTCTCCACTTTCCCCTCCCCCAAAGAAGTATGAGTTATTTGGAGGCAGGAGCTGAGCCTTATTTGTGCCTAGCATGGTGCCTGATGCACAGAGAGGGTGTTTTGATAAATATTTGGTGAATAAATAAATTAATGAATAAAAGGAAAAGAGTGAACATTCAAAAGTTTCTACTCTTTCTTAGTTCACAAACCTAGTCAAGTTAGTTATTTACCAATGACAAACCGTCACAAGCCGTATGCAGGAACTCACTTTTGTTCTAACTGAATACATTGTTCTTCAAAGACACAAATGACATTAAATGTTTTGTAAATGAACCCACTGGAGAGCAAGAAGGAATATTATATTGGAAAACATTAAACAACCTGAAACAAAAAGGAGATAATTTCCCAACCACAAATTGCAAATGAAAGAAGAAAAGTCCTCAACCAACATTAAAACCTACTTTAAAGTAAAAGCTGCCAACACTTTAAAGGGTGGACACAACCACATCCAGGGACCAAGACTGTAGAATGAAGACAAATGGTAAACTAAAGAGTATTAGCCAAGAAAATATTATGTTAGGAAGCCTACTTGGGCAATGAGTGAAAATGAAGTAAGTTTAAGATTTTAAAAAATATCTAATTCCTGCAGGATTGTTCCATTTGTTTTTCTCTATAAGCCAATCTCAGAGACCTTTCCTTTGCAGAAAGAGGCTATGGCTGTCATTTTATCATGGTGTATGTTTGCTCACTTCCTACGCAGGCACTGTATTATGAAGAAAGGAGATTCCATACGAGGCCAGGGGCCGGCTGGGCATGCTTTTAAATTAGGTAACAATAAATAGGCCCAGTTAGAAAGATGATTTGAAGACTGGATTCTTCCCAGCGTATATCCTCCAAAAGAAATGCTGAGGTTCCTTCACCTTTCTTTTTGCTTTTACAAATCTTACTGCTTTCAGACCTGTCTTCGTTTCCCCCAGCTTCCTGGAAGTGTTCCCCAGGGATTCCAGCCACTTTGGCCATTTTCCCTGACCTCCCCAAGAGCTTAAGAATCAGACTATTCAATTGTTCATATTATTGTGTTAGAGTTATTGCTAATTATGTTTTTATGTGTAAATGTTGTCTTCCTAATCAGATTATTTCCTCTGCCAAAAAAGGAACTGACTTTTAAAAAATATTCCTGACAATTAGCACAATGTGCAGTGTACATAGTAAGAACTCAGTAAAAAATCATAGTTAAATTGAATTAAAATAAACAAAAGACATTTAATAACCAGATTATTTTCCCCTTGTAAACTTATTAACGAAAACAAAAATCAGAACGTGACCATCTTCAAGTGTCCCTGTCTATGACAAGTATTTTCTTTTTTCCCTCTCTTATTTTCCGGATTATAAGTGGGAGTTAAGCCACACCGGTAGTTTTCAATACTGGATGCACATTTGAATCACATGGAGAATATTATAATACAGATGCCAAGGCTGTTACCTAGACTATTTCAACCATAAAACACATGGGAGTTTAAAAGGGCCCCCAGCTGATTTCAATATGCAGCCAATGTTGAAAAACACTGTGCTATTCCATCCACAGATGAATCAGTCAGTCAATAGACAGCGCTCATCTACCGAGGTGCCCATGGAAACTGCTCCTGTGGACTTCTACTAGCTGTCTATTTTGAGTGTGGCATGCTGTTTATGAGCTTTAGGCTTCTCAAATATCCCAACATCCCCTTCTTTGGTGTGTATAAGTACTTTTCTTTTAGGCATCTGTTTATAGTAGACAATATAAGTATCTTTTAACTACAGAGTTAAATGGGACTACAAAAGTCCAAGAAGTTTAGTGAGACCAAAAGCTTAGGTTGGTTCTATATACTAAAAAGAAAAAGGAGATTGGAATTCATTAGAAAAATCAAATCCCAAACCATTTTCATCTGAAACCCATATAATTTTTTATATATATATATTTTTTAATTTATTGGGGTGACAATTGTTAGTAGGAATTTATAGATAATTTTTTATATTTAAAATAGCTAGTTATTTCTCAAGAATGACATTAACTGTCAGTTATATGGATCATTGCATACATTTCTAGTTCTACTTGCATTTACAGACAACTCGAGAGGATAAGAAACTTATCCAGGGTTATGAGAAACAAAAGCAAGATTCACACTCAAGTCTGTCCATGTCAAAAGCTCAAACCTCTGCACTGTGCACCCCCGGTGCTGTTGAATAAAGTACCAAATAAAATGCTAACCCTGAAATCCAAGGGTGATGGAAAAGATATAAATTTTGGGGGGGTTTCCTCTTCATTTAAGTTCAACTGTAAGTCATTTATGAATTTATGTCTACTGTAATTGTGTTTGTAACTTTCCAGTAGAATGTGTTTTAGATGATCTGGTAAAATTTCAAAGAAAATTCATGGGATTACCCTCCCCCCCACCCCCAAGTATTTAAGATGGGGAAGAGCAGCAGTATAGCTTTAATGCAAGGTTATTTATAAGGAAATTATAATATATATTAACACAACTGTTCTATGTTTAAATACAATGGCAGTTCAACTCCTGGTTGTTAACATGCTGTGCTGTTTCATGCCTTGGCGGATGTGCACTTGCTGTGTGCTTTCCCTGGCCATGTGCTCTCCTTCCCCTTGTTCGTACTTCCTTGTCAAATTTCAGCCAGTCCTCCAAGATGCTAAGCACATTTCCCCTTGTCTAACTCTTGTTAATATGCCCCCTCTACCTGCTCCCTGGGGGCATAAATAACTTTCTTTTCCCCTTTGTCTCCCTACTTCAGGCTGTACTTCATGACTTCCTATTCTACAGTTTTCATGGCAATCCTTTCTCATTTGTCTCTCTTAGGAGGTGGGTAGCTTCTTTGGAACTGCTTCTTACTCCTGTATCCTCAGTACCTAGCACATCTTATGTGATCAATAAATGATTGGCTGAACTTTTGCATGAATTGTAATTTAGAAAAACTGGCATTTACCTAAGAGACCATGCGGTAAAAGTTGAGCTAAGTCTTCATCTTGATCTTACTAGATTTCTACCCTAGTTGAAAACCTGTCACCTCAAAAAAATTTTAAGGGAAGGATAAGTATATATATATATACAAATAAATACACTTATTGTTGAACAAAGATAAAGCCTTTTCTGGAAGCAATTCATTGATTTACAGTGCCATTGGAAGCAGTGTTTAGCCATGTGCGTGTATACAGATGCAAAGCTTGGTCTCATGGAATCAGTTTTTCTCTTTTGAAATTTTGATTCTATGTGATATTAATATTTAATACATCAAGACATCCTTATATCAATGTTGGCTCTAGTGCATAAGACTGGTTCATCCTGGCATTCATCTGTGGTATTTCTGTGACTAAAATACCACTTTGGGAGAGAATTAATCCATATATGTGGGGCGTGGGTATTCATTTGTTAATAAGACCTTTTGAATCTGAATCAGCATCTGAATCTGACCTTTTTCTCTTTTTTTTTCCAAAGCTTTTCTTTGAAATAGATATGTTCTCTCATACTGAGGAGAGATATTTGGGGCAATGTCTCGGGTGCACCAGGTCAGGTCCCATCAGCCTAGCATTGTATGGGTCCTCCACCCCAAGCGGCCATGGGAATCTATTGTGGCAACTTGATTGTTTTCATAGAAGGTTAACGAACACTAATTGCCTTCTTTTGTTTTAAAATTGTAAAACTCAAATAGTTATTTCTCAGTCTGAAAAATGTTGTGCATCTTGATGACATACTGATTGCTTTTCTTCAGTATTTTCTGGCCTTCAAATGACCATATGGAAATTCATTTAATATCTTGAGATCATTTTATTTTGCTCAAATTCTGGCTTCTTAACTGGTTAATTCATATCCCATGTGTTTAAACTACTCAGAAGAGAGGCATTAAATATAACTCATCATCTACATTTATGAGTCCTAATAAACATTTAACTTATATACAATCATATGAATTCAAAATTTAAGAAGCTGTGCTAGAAATATGAAATGGCAGTTAAGGCAGTTATTCAGATGATTCAGGTTTAATGTCATCTTATAAAAGCTTTATTTGGTATGATTAATCATAATTACTTGCTTGTAGTGGTTGGATTCTCTGTGTAGAGTTAGTTTTAATTATAATTCAAGTACCACAACTGTTTTTGTAACTTTGTTAGGAAGAGGACCTGGAGAACATAGTGAATACACTCTGGGTCTTTTGCTCTTCTCAGTGGTTGGTCTACATGCTTCTTTCTTTATTTTTGTTATGATATTTGGAGTCCATGGCAACTGTGAACTTCTGGATTTGTCTTGGCAATTTTTAGAAATCTCAGAAACTTTGGGCAATTAATGGTTCTGCTCCTTGAGAATTATTGGCTGGCTGATCAATTGGGTACTGGAATTCTCACAAATAAGTGAAAACGACATACTCTTTATTTTTGACTTAGAAAGTACGTGAGCTCTGCCAGTCTCAGTGGAACCAAACGATACAGTTCTAGAAATCGAGCAAGACTTCTACGTTTATCTCAATGTCCTCTAGACTCCTCACTCAAGTTTTTTATGTAGTGGAATTTGTCTGTGTGAAAAGGAATCTTATATTTTAATCCACCCCATGAACTGTTTCTTACTTATAAAATATTTTCCACATTGCTTGTTTAATGGAGGTGGAAAGAGGGAGATATTTTCCTAGGAAGGTATTAAATTATTTCCTTACAAGTCCAAGTATAATTTCGGGAGTTTTGTAAGTTATCTTTACGTTTGGCCAGTCATAAACCTGAATTATCTAGGTAGGATACTATCACATAAAAAATTAGTAATTTCTCCTAATATGTTAACTGTATGACAATGCTTAATTTGAACTTCAGACACCTGAGAGGCAAAAATAAACACTATTAGCTCTTCTTGATTTCTACACCACAAGATTTTTTCTTCATTGCACTCTCTCTGTATGCTATATATTTGGAATGTTAGGATGAACTGACTATAAAGATAATTCCAATATAAATATATAGGATGAGAAGTTTGGAGACCAGTAGAAGGGACTTGTAACTTATGGGTGTAGTAGGGTATGAGACAAAGCAGAGGTGATGCTGCTTCAGTCTTTAGTATGCTAGTCAAGATTCCTTCATTTGCACTCTAGTGAAGATAATAGGACATTTTTTCCCCCCTAGTACTGGCTGATCAGTTAGGTACCGGAACTTGATCAAGAACTTAAAAACAGAAAATAAGATTAACTTTCTTAGAGAGTTAAATTATGAAGTTAACACATATTAGGTGGAAAAGTACAGTTAATTCAGGCACTTGAATAGCTTGAGGCATGTATATCTATATCTACGTCTATATCTCTATATATTTATAATGAGTAAGTTAACTTAGCAAGTTTGTAGGATGTAGGTCAATACATAAAAAACTTACACTTCTAAATGCTAGCAATAAGTAATTGCATATTTTCTGAGTTAGTAGACTTATTTGAGGTATTTTACTCAGCTTTAGAGTTTTTCCAAAGCATGATATGAGCATCAGGAGGACTGAATGCTTTCTAGAACTATGTTCTTGAGCTGACTTTGGGTGGTATATTTTGAGCAATTGGTCCTTGACTTATGGTTATCTAAGCCAAGCAGTAGGATGGAAAGAGTGATTGTATACATGGGCAGTCACGGAACAAACTAGTAGAGATGTCTTACTGAGCTTGATTCTCATTACTTTTTTTGTTGGTGAAATATGCCCTGGGGAGACAGTATTTTCATATACATAGTCACTGAATTTTGCTTGTGCTTCTCAGAGTAATAAAATCTCGTGTGTTATTTTCAGCTTGGTGATATCCCTAGATCCTATATGGAGGTAGAAACTCAAAGATCGTATATCCAGTAGGATAGAAAGGGGTAGTACTTTAGAAGGGAAATTTTCTCATTTGAAATTGTTGCAATGTTATATGGGACTATATATACATTTACATATATTTATACATATTTACATATGTGTATATATTTATATTGATGAATTTATGAGGCACTGTTGACATGGTCTCAAGGAGCTTTACAACTACTGTCGTGATCACCTGGATTTGATATTGGTGATTTTACCATAAAGCAATAGAAAAGCTCTGGTCTATTGTATCTTCTACAGGCTTTCTTCCCAAACCTTGAATCACAATAGTCACATCAGAGGAAAGGTTATTCCTTGGTTGGTGGGCGTGGAGAATGCCAGGGATCTCATCTAAGCCTGACCTAGATTTGAATGTAGAAAGAAACAATATAATGGTTCCTTTTTGTACCTTTTAATTACTATGTGTGAGCTGAATGTTCAAGAGTATTCTTGGGGTGAACACCTCAGGTCACATGAACTGTGGTTTATGTTCTACTCAGCTAATAACACATATATAGAGGCTTTTCAAAGAACTCTCACATGTGTTTACTCACCAACACATTTTACCTTATTTTATTTTCACAATGATTTTGTAAGGCAGTTGGAGGTCTTCTTTTTTGAAATAGTGAAAGAAGCCTGGATTGAGAATCAGATCTAGATGTTAGTAACTACTTTTATGGCCTCAATTTTCTCATGTTTAAAATGAGATGCTTCTAAAATTCTCATTATTTTCAATCTACATAAAGGCAAATCCATAAAACATGGAGAGGTTAAGTCAGTTATTCAAGAGCACACTTTTCTATGTTATTAGTGCTGGCTCTCAGTTCAGAGCATTCACCTCTAGAATTTAAGGACACCATGCTTAGAATATCAGATACTATAATAGTAATATTTGGAAATGAATACTAGTAATAATCAACATGCAATGGATGCACCTGGCCCACCTACGTGATCATTTAAGCATCAAGTCTTTCCAAGGAGTACAGACCTGGGATGTAATCTTTCGGTTATATTGCCCACTGATGATTGATGAAGAGTTGAATTAGTTGTAGGATCCTGTCAGTGTTTTAAACATAGTCTAACAGAGGGGCAGCTGGGGCTACCCTGCTCCTCGTAGGCGATACGGTCCAGCTAGAGTTACTGGAGGACTCTGTTCATTAGGAATAGTTAACTCCCTTGCTTTTTTCTTTGTTTGCTTATAACCTTCTGATACTAACTTGGCCTTTGGTGTGGACTCACTTTATTCAGTCAGCAAACATTTTTTTTTTTTGAGTGCGAAGGGCTTGGTCTATACATTTAGAGTTGAGAAATATGGTCCCTTTCCTCCTTGTCCCTGTGGGGTTCATGGTCTATGTTGTGTGGGGGAGGGGGAGAGAAACCAAACATGCAAAAAATAATTATTTTAGAGTGGGATGTCTGCTGTAACAAAGATATGGACAGTTGGTAATAGAAGCAACTTATCTGCTGGGGCCAGGTTTATGTGGGGGAGAGGAAGGAATCAGAAAATTTTTCACACAGGAGGAGTCACTGAGCATTGTTGTATGAGGAGAGAAGGAAAGAACAGCTTTCAAAGTGGAATCAGCCATTTGTTAAGGTATGAAGGCATGAGAAAGAATGGCTTGTTGAGGAAAGAATGGCAAGTTTTGCATGATTGGATATTGAGTTTTGGGGGGATATAGGCAGGCATGGGAGAAAGAAAAGAGATAAAACTGGAGTCAGCAGAGGGAGAAGAGTTTGCTATGTCCAACTGGTAGGGGAATTCTGGTTCCCCTGGAAGTTAGTTCTTAACTATAAAGTAGAGTAATTTGGCTTCCAGTGTAGTCTTTTTTGGGGGGTCAGTAGGCCCATAGAATTCCAGGTTCATTGGCAACTAACCTGATTTTTCAGTGCAAATTGTCTAGTTTACCATTCAGCCTATTTAAATTCTTGTTGGTTTCAATCTTCTTTGGGGCCTGATCAGTTTTAGGCAATTAAAAAAACCCCTCTATTTTCTGGATCTACACTATGGGATACTATTCTGTGCATCACTTTGTGATGTTCCCTTCATTGTTAACCAACTTATCTGAAACTCTCAGTAGGCAGCAGATTGAGTTTAGTTTCCAGATCGTCTTCCTCCTCATTGGCTCATGATACCTCTAATTTCAAAAGCCCCGGAAAATTAGATTTCAGTTTCTTTCTCATGAAAATCAAATACTTTAGATAACATGGCAGCGATCATAAGCATTAGGGCATCGTTGCTGTTTATGGCCTTGTCTTTAAACCTCTGTAATTCAAAATGGGTGTTATTAATGTTTGTGTCCCAATTGAACCTATAATGGTCCTATGTATGTAGTAGGAGCTCAGTAACTGTTCATTGAAAGATGATTCCACAATCATATGTCTCCTATAAATAATTTTTGGGTTGCATCTGGAATCTGCCTCTTGCTATTTTGCATTATTTATTAATATGAAATCGATTTACATTAACCCAACTTTGGAGAATTTCCTTAAGAAAAGGTTCATTATATCAGAGATGTGAAAGGCTCAAATTTGGAGAACAGAATTTGAGGCAATGAGTCACTGCTGCAGATACAAACTTGGGTTTTATAACCACATTCAATGGCTTGAACCAGTTGTAATTACAGGGAATGTTATTTATTTCATCAGACTATTCCAACTTGCAAAGTTTTCTTCCTCTCAAACAGCACAATTTTTACTTGATATTAATGCATCAAAACTTAAGATGACTAGGTAAAGCAATGGGTGGGTTTGTCTTTTCTCCCAGATATGTCACTTGATGATGATGGCTATGAAATAGAGGAATATTCTGATAGTGTTTTTTGGGGAAAAGCTATTAACTTCAGGGTTCTAATAGAATACTTAGATTGAAAGTATTCTCTCTTGGGAAGGTGATCTCCTTGCCTCAGCCTCTGTTTTTTAGCACTGTTGGTGTCCAACTAGCTGCTAAAAACAGCAATAAATAATGCTTACATCACAGTACGTACATTCTGTATTAAGACCATATAGTAATAAATGCTAATTATTTAAAATAATACTCAAGGGAAAGCAAACTTTCAGAGAATGCATATTCAACATGCCAAGCTGATGAATAAAGGGAGCATTTTACATCACTTTAGCTTTCTTTATTTTAGGGCAATAGTATATTATGGTATTTGTCTGAGAAATATGACATATTTTTTATTTTACTGAATGCATATTGAATTTACAGCTTTCCTTTGTTTTTGATGGTTTCTGAAGCAAAATAGAGGAATCTTTTTTTT
Source organism: Rhinolophus sinicus (assembly GCF_057876585.1). Classification (NCBI taxonomy): domain Eukaryota; kingdom Metazoa; phylum Chordata; class Mammalia; order Chiroptera; family Rhinolophidae; genus Rhinolophus; species Rhinolophus sinicus. The sequence goes on along the minus strand of NC_142502.1, from coordinate 33,419,324 downwards.
AATCCTAGGTGTTCTCAAACTTTTTAATTGAAATAACAAAGAAAACTGAACTTGAATCAAGATTTCCTCATCTCATCTTTGCTTGTTTTGCCTCTAGAAATTTAGTTGGCTTATGAAGACTAAAATTTGTTTAAGCTCTTTATTCCCAAATTCTTTTTTTTCCCCTTTATATTTCAATACGTGTGTGTTCTTGGGGCAAGGGCTGGGGGGTGAGGGCAGGTAGGAGAGGAAGTGGAGAAAAGCACTTAAAAATGCCTCTTAACGTTTTAAAGAAATATCTCTAAACTCTCTTTGTTTATTCTTATGGTAAGTGGTTTTATAAAGTGCTGGGTAGGATAATTTCCCTGAAATTTTCCCTGGATTTTAATGACCTGAAGAATTATTCAAAATTTCTTCCAGAACACTAAATGGAAGAGCGTGTGGTCTAGTCTCGAGTTTCCCCCACTGTTTTCCTGGATGGGTCACACCTCTAGACTCGGCAGGCCACCCCAAAGGAGACATCCTTCTTTCATTGAAGAGCCAGATAGCTCTTTTGTCCCTATGCCTCCACTGCCCTTTAAGCTATTTGAAGTAATTACTTATTGTATTTGGTGTCCACTTACTTTCCATCTCTGCTCCCCTCCATGTCTTCTTTGCTGCTGCCCTCAATTCCTCAGTCAAGTGCAGCTCAGCCCTGGAGGAGGTGATCCGTGCAGTGCTGTGGCAAGCTCTCTCTGTACCACGCTCTCCCACCCCAGACTTCCCCACTCTCATTAGAATTTGTCTTCTCTTTGTATCAGGTGCTATTTAAATTCTGAAAATTATTCAATGTGAATCGTGAATATTCCTCTTCAATGTGTGTGTGTGTGTGTGTGTGTGTGTGTGTGTGTGTGTGCATTATGTGCCATTGAGTTGGCTCTGACTCCTGGTGTCCCTATGAATGAGTGACAGTGTCCTGTTTTCAACAGCCCTGCTCAGCTCGTAGACTCACGCCTACGGCTTCTGTTATGGAGTCACTCCATCTCATATGTGGTCTTCCTCTTTTCCTACTGCCTTCTGTTTTCCCAGCATCATTGTCTTACTTGCCTTCCTTTTGTTTTTTTAAGATTTTGTTGGGGAAGGGGAACAGGACTTTATTGGGGAACAGTGTGTACTTCCAGGACTTTTGTCCAAGTCAAGTTGTTGTCCTTTCAATCTTAGTTGTGGAGGGTGCAGCTCAGCTCCAGGTCCAGTTGCCATTGCTAGTTGCAGGGGGTGCAGCCCACCATCCCTTGCGGGAGTCGAACCGGCAACCTTGTGGTTGAGAGGATGCGCTCCAACCAACTGAGCCATCTGGGAGCTCAGTGGCAGCTCAGCTCAAGGTGCCATGTTCAATCTTAGTTGCAGGGGGCGGAGCCCACCATCCCTTAGGGGGCTTGAGGAGTTGAACCGGCAACCTTGTGGTTGAGAGCCCACTGGCCCATATGGGAATCGAATGGGCAGCCTTCGGAGTTAGGAGCATGGAGCTCCAACCGCCTGAGCCACCGGACCAGCCCTTACTTGCCTTTTAATTAATGGTATGCCTCAGGTGAATTATTGTAAGGCAACAAAATGAATAGTGGTTAGTTCGGGTCTCATAAAGGTCTGTGCTTTTTAAAAGTGTGCCTGGTATCACACTTACTATACAACCCTTTTACATTCCTGCCCCAACCTGCTTCTTTCCTCAGGAGCAATTCTGTCTTACCCCCCGACATTGTTGTAGTCACCTCCTTTCTTTATCCTTCTTGTTTCCCTATTTGTCAAATGGGCCTCCATAAACACATGCCTACACCATTCTACTCTTTCATGTTTCAGTAGTATAAGAAATTTCCAAACGGGGAATTGTTTTTTAAAGAACTTGGTAATAACTTATGGGTTTAACTGCTAATTAATTTAGAAAATGTAGGCATTCAACATTAACTCAACAAATACGTATCGAGTACCAGCTATGTACCAGATACATTTGGTAGATAAATAAATTAGGCAGCTTCTCACTTAGGTTTAAATCTACCAAGGAGTCACTTCTCCGCCTCTTTTGTAGGAGTTGCTTCTTATTGCTAGAAACTTAGTGTCATCCTTAAATTATTCATAGTTAGTGCCTATCATTTGGTTGCCCTTCAGGAATATATTGCATTTGTGTACACTCCTTCAAATATGAGGGAAAATTTCCCCAGGTTTCAGTAAAGCCATACTCTTTGGTGTAGGGTTGACTCTAAACCTTTTAGTTTTCATTTGCACATTCTCTATATACTATCACACCACCTGTTCAGCAAAATTCTCTGTCTAGAAGTGTTGTTCTACATATCCTCCGTTAAAATGAAAATATATTTTATTCATTACTCAAAATTTGTCACATGCTTGTGAGTCAATATGAGAACTAATAGCCTATAGTTAATTGACTTTCTGTGTGTTTGAGACTTAATGTTGAAATCTTGCAGATAATTCTGATCAATTTCATGAATGGCAAGTTGGATCCCTGTACTTTCCTGATAATGAGAGCAATTAGGTCTGGGCTCAGGTGCAGTATCTCACTTAACTTATGAGGATGGTTCCATTTATTTTCCTGATAATGCGTTTGGGTAAATGGAAACTTGCATAATGATGGTAACAAATAAAATTTAGCAGATGTATTTGGGAGTGTTAGAAAAATGAGATTCTTCTTTGGCTTCGGAGATGTAATAAATGTACAGTAAGAGAATTATTTTCTGAATATATTTTGAAAAGGAAAAAGAAAATGAAACATCTTTGCAACACTGAGTGCAAAAACTAGGGGGGCAGGGATTAGACCTTAGTAAAAAAACTGTAAATATTAAATCTCACTTCATTTTGATATACTTTATATGTCTGAATATGAAGCAACCCCAAGTATTAGGTCATTTTTTCTTTTTACAGTTAAAAGATAACATTTTTGTGTCCAATTTGAATATAAAACTTTTAAGGATAAAATAGGTAATTTGTACCTATAGTATGTGATTGATTAATTAGTTGTCTATACATATTTGAAATAAAATAATATATTGACTTTAGAAACAATACATTGATATAAATTAATGTATACAATAGTCTATTGATTTAGAAGTACTTCTTTTTGCAACCTTACATTTCTTGAAACGATTTCTCATAAATGCCTCACCTGTATCTTCAACAATGGTGTTTTTTTTTAATCACTACCATGTTTCCCTGAAAATAAGACCTAGCAGGACAATCAGCTCTAATGTGTCTTTTGGAGCAAAAATTACTATAAGACCTGGTCTTATTTTACTATAAGACCCAGTATAATATAATATAATATAATATAATATAATATAATATAATATAATATAATATAATATAATATAATATAATATAATACCGGGTCTTATATTAATTTTTGCTCCAAAAACATTAGAGCTGATTGTCTTGCTTTAGGTCTTATTTTCGGGGACACAGGGTAGAACTTTTTGGATCACCTATCAAAGTTTTTCAAACAACATTATCTTTACGTTCACCTAACTGAGTTATAATATTATTTGATTTTGTATATGATGCTGGTACTGGAAATTTTATTCTATTAGTAATTTCTGTATTATAATCACTTACTATAAAGTTATGTTCAAAAAACCTACTTACAATGCTAAATCTGTATTAAATTTCTGTGCTTCCTATCTCATTTTTTTAAAATCAATCCTTTCAAGGGACCTCTATCAACATCAACTGATGTAATTTCAGTCAACATTACTTTGTTGTTCAAACTAAAGTAATTGAGAAAGTGCCCTGTACTGTGAGAGACTTTGTAAGCACTTCAATATACAATGATTCTCTCATTTCTGAAGAATGAGGGAAAACAAAAGCTAGGTTTATATTTGTGAATGTATGATAGCTCCAGAATTTTCACTTCTGAAGCATAACCATAGTGACTTATGGATGTAAAATGATGTGGAAAATTTATATCAGGTCTAAAGGATCCTATAATGTCAATATGATCCAACCTTTTATTTTAAGCTTTTTGCTTACAGAGAGGACACCAAGACCAAAGATAAGATGTTAACAAGGTTTTGGGGGTAAGAGTAGTGTATAAAATAGGTACATGGAGAATCAAACCTGGATGCAAAATATGTTATCCAAAAGGAGGCACAGAAATTGTCCTTTCTAATTCTGCTTGAAAAGCATCACGAGAATAGACATTACTGTTCATGTGAGCCCACCATATACTCTGTTTCATGCTTCTTTGTTCCAATCTGATGCCAAAAACAAAAATGGAAGGGGAGGTAGCATAACTTACCTCTCTGAGATCAACAAGAAGCCTAGCATTTGCCCATGAAGAGTGAACCCCACTGTGGCATGATCTGGGAGGTGGCTGGAGGAATGTCAGACGCAAGACAACTCTCTTCTTTGGTAAAGATGTTGCAGTTCCACATTTGACGAACACTGTTAAGAGCTGACTATGTGTCTGGCACTTTGCTAAGAGCTGGATGGTGGTTGTGGTGGGTATGCTTTGACAGAAATAAAAATAAAAATGCTCTCCCACTTTTCAAGGAGCTCATGGTCTTAAAAGGGGGATAAACCTCAAGATCTGAGCTATGACAGGAGTTTCCAATTCATGCTCTCCAGGAAGGAGGAAAAGAGGATAATTAAGCTTAAGTCAAAAAATGGAGGCACTTCAACGAGGGAAGACAGACCAAGTAGCTATTCTGGTAAGGAGGTGGGATGAGGGAGTGTGGTACATGGGTACCTCCAGAATCACAGAAAGAAGTGGAATAGCTTTCTTTTTTTTTTTTTTTTTAATTCCAGAGATTGAAAAGGAAAGAAATCAGACTTCTGAGGTGATCTTTGGAATTGGAAAGAAAGATGTGGTTGTGACTCTGGAAGAAATAGGCATCTGTACCAGTCTGGGCATGAAGCCTGGAGGGCAGTAGGGACTTTGGAAGGTATTGGCTGAATGTGTGCCTGGCAGGTCTGGGCAGCCTGGGTGGAGTGTGGTGCTACTGGCAAGGGAGTAGTGCTACTGGCAGTTTTCCCCTCTTTCCAGGGGCCTTGCCAACCTATGGCACTTTTTGCGTGCTTTGGATTGAAAGTTAGCTGACCCTCCCCTTTGGTTTATTTAAGCCTCCTGGGGTTCACAGATGATGCAAGGGAAGGAGAAATGGAGGACCAAACCAATATAAGATGCTTGAGTTAGTTTTAATTGTATTTGGTGAAAAAAGAGACAGGATCGTATTTGTACCCCAAGGGTTATGAGCATGTCAAACCAATTCCGTTTTATAGATTAGGTTAAGACTGTGATTTGCTCAATGTCACATGACTAGTAAGTCACAAATGGTGAGATTTTAACTGATATCTTAGCATCATGTCTTATTTATTACTATTCCTGATTTTTTATATTCTCCGCATTTTGAAATTCTCCCCATTTCTTTGTACCCTTAACTCATTATTGTCTCCCACGTGGTTTTAGAAATCTTTCTGGTTGCACGTGGCAGAAACCCAACTTGAAAAAGCTTGAGCAAAAAAAATATTTGCTACATGGAATTTGCTATATGGATGTGAAGGTTACAATACATACGCTGAGGGCGAGTGTGGCTAAGCCTCAGGAACATTGTCCCAATCATCTGAGGCCAGGCTGGACACATGCAATATTAACATGCTGGTTTCCACACTACTGATGAATTCTAGGCTGAGGGAGTGGGAGGAGGGGCCTGAGACCACAGTTCCCAGAAGAAGGTATGATCTTTGGCAGACCCCCCCAAAAAAAAAAGTTTACTGAAGCTAATAATAATTTTGAAATTAATTATAATGTGTGTTTCACTGTCTTACAAAATGATTCAGTAGAGTTAAAAATAATAATATTTTATAAGGCTATATGCATTACATGATCTTATTCTGAATAACAACTACTTGTTGCAGTCAAGTGGCAGATGTATCTGTTCCCATTCTTTAGATGAGGAAACGGTGTGCAGAGAGGTTTGACAGTTTTCTCAAGGACACACAGCTGGTAAGTTATGGAGATAGAACTCAAGCCTTTTCACCACATCCTCCTCCTAGAGACTTCAATTCTTAAAATAAATCAACTTTGTTGTTCAGGTCTTTTTCATTTATTTGAAGGAAACAACATTCTGGATTAATTTTAAGTAAAATTACCCTGAAGGCACACTTAATTTTCAGGCGTGGGCAGCTGATTATCTGATGGAGCTGTAGTGTTTCCATTTCCCTTTTGGTTGGGAGAAAGGCTATATTCTCTATGTCCTCTTTTCTTTTGATTTCCTATTGGCATCTCTGTTTCCTTCCATACTTTTCAATATTCAAGCCAGATGCCAATTGTCTGTGTGAAGACACACTGCTTCTCAAATATACCAAGATGCCAAATGTATGTGTAATATCTGACCATATGTGAATAATCCATGTGAGTAAACTGACCATATGTGAGTAACTCCTGGGGACTTATGTTCCAGTGTCAGCACTGAGCAACAGCAAGACTGTATATTCCATCAACTAACTAGAAGACTCACGTATGCCTCATATTTATAAATATCCAGTAGATGTATTGCATTCTAAATTTGACTTTTGAGTGTGATAGAGGTGTCACACAGGTTCTCTCCATGGAGACAGTGGAGACAGAATTTGCAAAAATACAAATTAATGGGACCTCCTCAGACTAATGCTATCATTATTGATCATAGCAATTGGTTATTGTGGAGAAACTTATAAGCAAGGAACATTTCTCAAGATGGATCCTGAAAGAAGAAAATGTTAAAGTGGTAGGTTATGACAGATGTGTTAAAAAAAAAAAAAGTGTTGAACTACTTATACTAACTGGACCAGAAAAATTCCTCTGAGGCTGGACAGGATGGGATTAAATACTGGAACCTCAAGTAAAACATTCCAAAGGACACAGGATAGAGGCTAGAATTTTGAGAAATGTCTCCACACCGCTCCTCCCCCACCCCAGCTTCCAGAGATGCTGGCCTACATCATTAAAAAACAAAAAGACAAAACAAAACCACTTCAGGAGGATTTACTAGATGCAAAGTTTTTAGACATGGTGAGAAAGAAGGAGAAATAAGCCTTTGTCCTCAAGTCACTCACAGTTTACTTCAAAATCATCCAAGTACCTAACAGTGCATGCAAGCCAGGAAGCAGGAGAGGAAGGCATCACTTCTTTGTAATGTCCCAGTATTTGGAGAGAGGCTGACAGACTACTAGCTTACCTCTGTGCAAGCTAAAGGATCTGGTAAAAAAGGAGCTCTCTATTGAACTGTATTCTCTTCTTCCAGCAAGTATGGACAGTCCTGTTGGTAATAATAAGAGCAAACATTTATCAGGTGCTTACATATGCTAAGCACTTTAATTCTTTTTCTCAGTTGACTTTCAGAACAACCTAGTGAGGAAGATACCATTCTTATTCCTGTCTTACAGTGTGGGGAAACTGAGGTTTAGATGATAAAATAACTTGCCAAGATCATATAATTGTAGGGTTATAAAATTATTGATCCAGTAGAAAATTGCATGTTTATTCTACAGAGTTCAGGGTGTGTTAACCATTTTCTAACGATGGTGTACTTGGCCCACACATGTGTTAACTCCTCATCTCTGCCAAAGCAAGTCCTATCTATCTTTCAAGAACTATGGGACGGCTCTATTTCCATCATAAACTCTTCCTGGGACCCAACCACTCTCTTTCCATAGTGCCCCTAGAGCACTTATGCTTGCCTCGTTTATTTGGCAACTGCTCATGCACTGCCCTAGCTAACTCTCACTTATCTTACAATATTGTTTAACTTAGTTGACTCTTTCCATCCAGATTATAAAAGCCTTCATGTTGGTAGCTTTGTCATAGGAATTAAAAATAAGTCTTCTAAAAAAAAAAAAGTCTTCTATAGCATCTACGGCAGTCTACATTGTAATAGATTTTTTTGGGTATTTATTTGAATTAAAGTTGTATTGGTTATCCTCTGCTGCTTGAAACAACACACATGTATTACAATTTCTATGGGTCAGAAGTTGGGTATGTCTTAACTGGGTCTTTTGCAAAGTTGCAATTGAGGTGTCAGCTGGGGCTCAGTTCTCATCTCGAGGCTCGAATGGTGAGGGATCTGCCTCTAAGTTCACTCAGGTTGTTGGCAGAAGTAATTTCCTTGTGGGTGTAAAACTGAGGGCTCCATCTTTTTGTTGGTTATCAGATGGAGGCAGTGCTCAATTCCTAGAGGCTGCCTCCATTCCATGCTACATGGCTCTCTCTCATAGGTCCTTTTCCAAAACTTCATTTGCCTTCAAAGCCAGCAACTGAGGGTCTACAGAGTGGGTCTCCTAGTAATATGGAGTCTTACATAATGTACTATAGTCATGACAGTGACATCTCATCATCTTTGCCATTGTCTATTGGTTAGAAGCAATAGACTATGCTTCTGTATACTCTCAATGGGATAGAACTATACAAGAACTTCAACAATAAGAGTCAAGATAATGAGGGGGGCAACCTCAGAGCCTATCCACCACAAAAGTGAAAGAAGCAGGAAATGTATCAATATTTGAGAGTTCATCAAATTCATTTAGGAAATCAATAATAGTACTTGAAATAGAATTCAGAAAGCTAGTTCTTATCTTCTTGTGCTAACTACTAAATCACCACCATCAATAGTGAGATGGCCTTGGTTACACAGCAAGTTCTGGCTGGTGGAGATGGAGCCCAGGAATGTATGAAGTAAGGGTATGTGTTAAGGAAGATAACTTACTATGAAGAGTCACCATCCAAATTGGTGTGGTCCACTCAAATATGACTCTTGCTGGAGCTGAGATACAATGCCTTCTGCACCAGTAGTGCGTGGCAAAGCCAGGGTATATTAAGTTTGGAGTTCATTTAGTCCCTCAGCGAGAGAAGTTGGAAAGGTCCAGGTAGTTTATCAGGACCTCAGCCTAGAAGGACAGGGATATAGTCTAGCTGGAGAGTCAATGCGAGCTGAAAGCTGAGATGGAACCACAGATATGAAGAATGGACCAACATGCAGGTAGGGTTGGGGTCAGATTGTGACTCAGTGAGCCCATCCCTTGCTCACAGGACTAGAACTTAGCTGACTCTGTGTGTAGAGGGAAGGCTTCTAATGTACTTCCTATGGAAGACCTCACTGAAGCAGAAGACAGACTTATCTCAAGAAATCTAGACTCTGATTCCATATTGATCAAATTTGTGGGAAGCAATACATATTTACATTTTGCTTTTCCCTGAATGTAAGGCACATTTCCTTAATTATTTTTAACAAGATTCCTCTTTTGCTATCTTCTTTTTTCTTCTTTCCCTACTCTTTATATACCTTACCTTTCATTAACATTCTTAGATTTCTATCCAGTTATTCTTTGTTTATTGAAGCTTAATGACAAAGATAGAATTCTATCAATTGAACAAATTGAATCAGATATGCTTTTCTGCAATAACATTGCTTATTGTACAACTTCCTATGCCTTTTAAAATAACACATGTTTTATGGGGTCTTTCCCCATGACTCATTTTTGGAGCTGGTCCGAGAAGGAGTTATTCTCCAGACATGGCACCATTGACCCTCATTCTGAATTACATTTTTTATTTATTTTTAAAAAGATATTTCATTCACAGAATCCCCACTGAGCTTTTTATTGTGGAAAATTAGGTCCCATAAATCATCCCACTCAGAAAACTATAAATTTTATACAATTGAAACATTCCATGGACTAAGCTTGGCACTTTGATGAAATCACTCCTTTGCTTTTCTTAATTTATGAGCTTCTCCATTCTCCTCCCTCCTGCTCCATCATCACCTTGCCCTCCCAGCTAGAGTAAGGGGTGGTATCGTGCCTTTAAATTGCTCACTAGGGTTTACTGAGTATAATTTGTGAGCGGATTTATATAAACCCACAATATTGCAACTTATCCAAAATTATGAACAATAAACGTTTTCATTTTCTTCTGGCATGCAGAAGGGACATAGACTGATCACACAGGAGGCAGTTTAGCATAATGCACTGGGAAAGAACAAAGTCCCTGGAGGCAGATGACATGGGCTAGAACTGTCAGCTGCCAGTGGTTTCCCCTGAGACCCAGGCCTCAGTTTCCTCACCTGTAGGTTCTGTGGATGAAAACGGGATCACATACTAAACCTGACAAAGTCAGGGGAGGCCTGAATAGTGGGCCTTACAAACTCAGAGACTGAAAGTAACTGCATAGGACGGTCTGAACATAAAAATTCGTGACTAAAAGCGGGTCAAGGCTAGTAGTCGTATATTTGGCCTGTAGCTTCCTTGACAAAGGTCAATTTTTACCTTAAGTGAGCCTGTCTATATAACATCTAAGATAACATGCCCTGGGAAAGTCAGAGTAATACCTTTTTCCGGACCCCCCAGGGCACAACCTTCCACACCAGTGCAGGAAGCTACAGAATCCCTCATTGTTCTTTCCCCTTGATTACCGTCTCTATGTGCTGTAAAATGCTAACTACAATATTAACGATCCTTTACCAACCAATGTAAAAGAAGTATCTGTCTCACCAATTTACTTTTGTCCAATCCCAGATTTCCCCCCCTCCCTGCTTTGCTTTCTCCCACCCCTGTAATCTACCACCAGTGGATTTTATGTAACCCCCCTCCTTTGACTCTACTGTATAAAATAAGTTGCAAAACTGCCATTTTCCAGAGCATTTTCTCAATCCGTTGAGATTTTACTTCCTGGCAGTTGTCATCAGTTTGGCTCAAATAAACTCTTATAAGACTTTTTCTTAGGCTGTATGTTTTCTCGTCGCCAGTTCTGATGGCTAATTTTTAAGTTTCCTTTTAGCTCTCACACATTCTAATTCTATGAATTGAAGATAGTTCTTGGCGGGTTGCTTCTATTATATTAAAAGGTAATTAGGAAAACCAACAGAATCTATCTCAAAGTTTTGATGTGCTATATTAGATGTGGGTGGTCAACTTTTGTTTTTTAGGAGAAAGGAGAGAAAGTACAGAAGTAAAGACCACTGCACTCCTGATTCTGTCTGCCAGGTTGGCACTGAATTGTGAGGTCTTGGAAGCCAGAGGCTCTTATTTAACTTTGAAACCCTGGCTCCTAGTGTAGAACCTGATACCTGATAAAAGCATTGAATGAGCACAGGGAATCCAAAGGTGTGTTACCCCTATAAATGCAAGTACTTAGAACAGTGCCAGACACACAGTAGGTGCTCAATGCACATTTGAATTTCCAACAAATGGGCTACTTGCCATTTTGGGGAATGTTGGAATTTCCCTATGTCTATTCCCAGTCCAGTTAACTTCTTTATTTTTATATCCTAGTGTTTTTCCTCAGAACTCCAGATGGGTCTTCTAAGAAATTGCTAGATTTATGGCACTACTAGTGAAGTAGGAATATTTTTCTGTTAGTCCCCAAATGATGTAAATGATGTTGGATCTGTAGGCAGTTTCTGGGTGTGGGCTGGGATCGTGTCTCGTGAGACCGAAGAATTGACACACGGACCAGGGAGAGGCAAAGAGTTGTAAAGGAAGATAGTTTATTGAAAGCAAAGGGTCAGAGCTCCAGAGTGGGAGGGGGTCCCGAATGGGGGTGCCCAGTGACTGAGGCAAAAGCTCTTTTACTTTTATACCTTCCCTTGCCTGCTTGGGGAAGGGGGCTGGAGCCTTCTAATGGAATTCATCCATCAGGTTTGTCCTGTTTGCCCATCCTGAAGGGATTAATGAAATAACCCATTCCTATCTAGCAGATCTGCTCCTTTGTCAAGCCAAAGGGATTTGAGATAATTTATTAACCTCAAGGTGTTTTCTCATGTCCCTGTCCTGGAGTGAAGGAGACATTCCCAGACCTGGAGTTTCAGGATATGGCTACTTTTTGTTTATTCCACCAGAGACATCCCTGTCTACCTAGCAACACGCTAACTAACCTGTCTCACTAATACTCAGTCTTGAAAGAGTTCTGTTGCTGGAGAAACCGGCCAGAATTAGAAGATAGAGGGGGTGTGGCAACATGGCTGAATGTGAGCTCTAGAGTGAGACCCGGAGTCTACGTCTTAAAAGCACTGTGACCTTGGGCAGAATGTTTCTCCTCCCAGCCCCCCATCCCACCCCTGCTAAGCTCTACTCTTTTTATGTGTACGATGTGTGTGTGGGGGGGTGGTCATAATTGTACTTATCTCTTAGGGTAGAGCAAGGATTCAAAGACGTCACCAATGTCAAGTACTTAGCCCAGTGCTGGCATATAGTAAATATTCAATAAATTTTTGCTATGACTTAGTTTTAATCATTAGTAGTATTGGTGTATATATCAGTAATTGCTATAGATTTTACTTTTGTGTTAAAATTCAGATTCTATTTGTAGCAATGTAACTATTCTCTTATGTAAAATTTATTGTAGTTTTAATCATTTCTTTAACTTTTCAGGGTATATTTGGGATGCTTGCATTAAAAGAAAAGAGTATCAATGATATTAAAATAACCTCATCATTTGGGATGGAGAGTGTTGTTAGGATTTCTTGTTACTCTGAAATATAGTTTTGTGATTCCAGGCTTTTGGGAAAGAATGAGAATATAGTACTGTATAAGTAGTGTCTAATATCCCTTTTTATCCCCATAAAATGGAAAATTTTCTTCCTGGAAATTGTCGGTTATGACTTTGCCTACATGCAATTATAATACAACACACTGCTATTTAACGAGGACTATTACTAGCGTCAGAATGTAAAACAGTCTGAAATATTTGAAGATCAAGGTGAAGTCAATTACCTTTTTTTACCCTGCTTGCAGGATACCCTGACAAGGTACAAACTGAAATATGTGTCTTGGAACTATTTACTCCCTAAATATTAAAAAATGTAAATAAGCAATGGAGTTTGGAGTAACAAAAGATCTAAAGTGATGGCCACCCAGCCCTTGCTGGTAAAATATGGCTCACTTAATGACATTTCAGCCCTAAATCACTTCACTGCTGGCGAGTTTGCGGTGAGGGGGGTTACACAAAAACATTCCTTCAGGACCGTTTAAAAAGGCTGAATAAGCAAAGTATCCTGTGTGACAACACTCAGAATATCAAAGGGGTGGTTCAGGTATACATATTATTGCTTGTGGCTCCAGGCCCAATAACCTTTTCCTTGTAGAGATAGATTCCCTGGACAGAAAACAAATCTCTTTCCAAGTTAGAGAACTTTATCAGATTTATCTTTCATTGTCAGATCAGCATGCAGAAAACAAATGAAGTCTGCAGCATGATTCAGATTAGAAGGAGAGCAATTTACAGTGCTCACTGGCTTCTCATAAACCTTTATGAATGTTTGGCATTGGGTGCCAAGGAGCCATAAAGCATTGTCCTGCTGCACATTTATATCTGCTTAGTCTCTTGTTGTATGTCCTCTACGCAGCTTAAATAATGGCAGTCAGAGCATCTCGTGAGCAGGAAATGAGAAAGTTATACATGTTTTTGTCTCATAATCAAATATTCTTCCCTATCTTTCTAAAGTCTCCCTCTGGGAGGCAAAGTACTGTTTTTTTCTGGTTTCATTTTTCCTTAAGCTGTTGCCTATAATTTCTACTTTGTTTTAGATTTGTCACAGCTCTAAAATGGAATTAAGTTGCTTATTTATGCTCATGTCTCCTATTATTTGGGATTTGGGGCAATTCTTAATTCAGTCATGGCTATGTAGTTGCTTGAATTCACATTCCCTTTTGAATTCTAGTCCATGGTGTCCTAATGATGTGAACACATTATGCATTGTGCTGACTTATTTATTTTTAAGAGTTTAAGTTTTTTTTTTGTGTTTTTTTTTAAGGTTCTCCATGTATTTGACCTAAAAGTCTAATAGGTGACATTTGTTGAATATTTCCTATGGGCAGGACACCTTGCATTTTTATTTTATTTAATCACCACAACAGCCTCATGAAATAAGTGCTATTATCACCTTCATTTCAGAGATGAAAAAAAAGATAGTTGCCCTCGGACACACTGCTACTAAACAGAAGAGCCAGGAATTGTATCCTAACAACCTGTTCTTAACCACTGCACTGCAGTCACTCACTGTCATTACAGTTCATTGAACATGATAACTTAAAAAGCATGAGTGCAGCAGAGGAGGATGGGAAGAGAGAAGGTTAAATGTAGAAAGAAGACTACTAGGGAATTTTACCAGCTGTGGAACTGAGGGAATCTTAGTCACATGATTGGCTCTTGCTGAATTGAATTGAATTGGGAATGGGTGGCTTGTTAATGGGAAGTGATCTGGCCATTGAGGCATTCTGAGAGCTAGAAAATGATAATCTTCCACTGTAGAGGATTACAGATTTTTTTTTGGGGGGGGTGTAATTTTTTACTTTGAAATAATTTTGGACTCTCAAAAAAATTACAAAATAAGTACAAAGAACTCCTATATCCCTTCACCAAGACTTCCCTAATTGTTAACATTTTACCATATTAAAAAAAATCACTTTCTCTATAGATCCTAGTATTATTATTTTATGAACCACTTGGGAATACGTTGCAGACACAATGGCCCTTTACCCTTAAATACGTTGGTGTACATTTTCTAAGAATAAGTAAATTCTCTTACATAACCACATTATAATTATTACCTTCAGGAAATTAACACTGATTCCATGCTATTATATAATATACAGATTTTATTTATATTTCACCAATTGTCTCAATAAAAATATTTTGGGAGGGAGTATTCATGGACCACATGTTGCATTTAGTTGTCATGTCTCATTAGTCTCTTTTAGTCTGGAACAGTCAGCTGTTTTGTAAACGGCCTTTCTATTTGAGTTTGCCTGAAGTTCACTTGTGATTAGATTGATGTTATGCACTTTGGGCAGAAATAACACTGAAGCAATGTTGTGTACTCAGTATATCACGTCAGAAGGCAAATGATGCTCATTTATCTCATTACTGCGGATATTAACAGGTTTTTTTTTTTACAGTAAAGTTACAATGTTTCAATAAAGTTAAAATTTGATTTTGATGCCAGTTTTCTGAGAATTTGTTCAAAGCGGGTCCATCACCCAAGCAGCTTTGAGTATTCTGAAAAGGCTAGGTCCCTGATCTGAAAGTCTCAGGATCACTCTGCAGAAAGTGCTGGTTCAGCTTGGGTATTCCCTTAGGGAGAGTTAATCTAGCTGCCATCTTTAACACCAAAATCTCCAAGTTGTTATTCTGTTTGTACTTAGAAAAGTATCTTGATATTTGGTGAACCTTTAATGAGGTAAATGGAATATCAAAACATTTTTATGTCAAAACAAAATATAATTTTTGTCATGGATTCAGATTGTGAGTGAGCAGAGCCATTTCTAGAGTAATTGCTTTCGGGGTGGGAATGGAGGGTGTGGTCGTGTTAGCTCTGTGATATTGTTGGGCTAGGAGGCAGATCACCTCATATCTAGTCTGAAAGCCCAATTCTCAGCAGCAGGATGGGGCCACATTGGAAGGACTGCCATTTGAAACAGCATCCTTCCCCTGGAGTGGAGGAAGCTCAGTTGAGCAGGACACTCCTATAATAAGGGATAGTGCTTTTTGTGAACATTTGGTGATTATATAAAATGATGGAGGAGGCATGTGTCCAGACAGCGGGCAGTTGGATCCACCAGCAGTCCACCATTGTGTGTATATGTGTGTGTGTGTGTGTGTGTGTGTGTGTGTGTGTTTGTGTACGCAAGTGCTTGTGTTTGTCATGGGTAAATGGGGAAGGTGCATAGTGGGGGTGGTGCCAGATAGAGAAGAAAATTAGAGGAGGAAAGACAGGCGAAGGCCCAGTCATAAAGGGCGTGGGCATTAAGCAGATGCATGGACTGGTACTCCAGCCCAGGGGAACAAATCAGAAGATGACAGAATTAGAGTACAAGACCAGGTCTGGGCTGGTACCAAGGGTGATGTGAAAGAGGATCCCATGAGGGAGGCTAGAGAACTAGTGAAACTTTCAGCTTGAAGTCTGGATTGGTCATAGAGACTGAGAAAGAGGATCAATGAATTGCAACGGAGAAGGGTGGCCGGCAAAGTACAGGGTCTGTGGACCAAGTGTGACCTCTTTATGTTATTGAAGATCTTAGTTTCAGAATCAACAATTAAGCAATGAGTGTGAGCAGTTATATTCACCTCATCCAAGCTACACCCACCTAGGGTTGCGTGATAATATTTTTGGCGTTTTATGAAAAATTTCTTTCAAGATTGTGCTTCAATCATATATGACTTCTGCAGTACTTTTGGGGCTGAGAAACACATAGCATGATTTGGTCTGGGCTCCATACCCTTCCAAGAAATACCTTAAGAATGAGAAATATTGTTTCCTTTCCATACCTCTAAATTGTGTGAAAGTAGAAGGAGAGAATCAGAATGCTCAATGAAGTAGGTATTATTAAAGAACTGTCAGAAGAAAATTATTTTACTTATTTATTTATTAAACATTTTTTTAACTTTTATTTATTTTAAGTGTGTTTTTCCAGGACCTGTCAGCTCCACGTCAAGTAGTTGTTTCAATCTAGTTGTGGAGGGCGCTGCTCACACTGGCCCATGCGGGGATCGAAGCAGCAACCCTGGTGTTAGGAGCACCGTGCTCCAACTAACTGAACTAACCGGCGGCCCAAAATGAAATTATTTTAGAAAGTAATTGCTTATAAAAATCATTACCTATTCTTACCCTCAGTAATTCAGCTTCCTTTACTTTAAGCCCTTCTCCCATGAGATTTCCTATTCTTTTAATTCAAGCAGTTTTCCTAGAGATCATAGTAATGAGGTGTTGTATAAACATACAATGGGGCAGAAAGGAAATGCTTCCTGTGGTTACAGAGACCAAAGAAACACGCGTGTATGCCTTTGTGCATACGTGTATGTATGAAGCAATTTGGGGTTCAAAGCTTGGCAGAGCTCATCCAATTGGGAAAATGAAGTGTTTTACTTTATCACATTGCTATTTGAGTCTTTTGTTTTTGTCATCATGATTTAACATTTGTTGCATGTCTGTAGTCCCCTGGACAGACCGTGGAATTAGATGTCAATTCTGCTTGGTGGATTTATGCTTCAAATTAGATAGCAAGGCCACAAAATGGAAAAAGATGATACCTTCAAAACAGAAATATTGACTAATGCATTCCCAGAAAAGGTAGGTAAGGAGAAAATAAGTTTGACCCAGGAAGTTAGGAATGAAGGAGTGTGAGAAGACTTAGATGTCTAGCTTAGGGATGGTTTATAGCTATTTCCAAGAACCCTGGGAGAGACCCTGGAGGCTGCATGACCTAACACTTTAATCTTCCTCAGCTCAGACCCCCTGGGGAGGAATCTTGGTGAGGAGACTCCCTGTCTTGGATAATAATAACAAGCTGCTCTCTCTGTAGGCAAATTTTCAGGTGGAAGTCTTACTCTCCACCTGCATAACCAATGGAACAAATAATCGAGTCCTCAAGTTTCAAGGGAAACTTTGAGGAGATTTTTTTTTATAGATATAAAAGTCATTCAAAAATAAAGATATAATTTCTTAGAATAAGTTTTTTCCCCCTCAGCATGTGCCATAGACCATCTCTTTGTTTGTCTGCTTCAAACACCCCCTACACTTTTTAATATTAAATGTCTCTTAATAACAAAAGTAAACTGCATGTTACTGACAGAAACTGAACAATATTAACTTTGCTAATTACATGGTTTCTCACTTTCCCAGAACCAGATCACCTCCCATTTGGTTTCCAACTGCTATGGCCACCATGTGTTTAAGAGTAAGACAGAAATAATAAACTGCAGGTTTCTCCGAGTAATCACATGTTTCTGTAGCTCACACAGGGAGATTGCCATCTGGGTTTGCAGGACACATCATCCCAAAGCAGAGTGAAGTGAGGAGGGCTTTCCCCATCACCTGCCTACGTAACCACTGAGGAATTTTCAAATGGACTTCTGAGGCCAAAACGACCCAAGTTCAGCAACTTCCTGAGTATGTGAAATCTTCAGCAAGTAACTTCTCTTCCTCTTGTTTTTTTATATAAATTGGGCATGATGAGTTCTAATTTCTGGTGTGGCTCTGAATCTTAATAAATGAGGTAATAGAAGGTTTGCTTGGCATAGGGTATATTGTTAATGAATGATGGTTCTTAGTTTCTTTCCACTCCATTTCATGCTCTTCTAAACCTCTGAACACTAAGCTGAGAAGACATAAAAGATGGCATACATACCCACCTTGCTCTAATTCCAGAATAAAAAGCTCTAGCTGGGCTATATTCTGCAAGGGGATTCGCGGTGTTATGGGAGTTACTATTTGCCCAGTATTAACACTTCCTCCCATCTTTCCTTGGTTAGTGAACTGGTGCCACCGCCCACTTACTGGAGAACTGGGCTATTTGTTCAGTGAATCACATCTCTACCCCAGGACTGAGCTTGGATAAATTGCCAAATTAGTCAGTTACCCTTTATTGAGGTCTACTAGGAATGGCAGGAGTGGTTCAGTCCCTCTGGATCTGTGAAATAATTGCTGTGGTTACATCAACTTCTTGGGTCTTTGGATCTATAAATTCTCTCTTTCTTTTCTTTTTTTTCAAGGGTTTTCTACTTGAATGCTGTTTCTCCTCAAATAGCCAGTTCCATTCTGACTAGTAGAGATATGGAACTTCCCATAACTGACACAGACTGGCTAGATGCCAGCCAAGGGTATCTCCAGGATAAGTTATAGATAGCTTGGTTTGCTACCTGTGATGATTATTTGCCTTAGTAATAATAGCAACCACTGGGTATATAACTGGTTGTCTGAAAATGTGAACTTTATTAGTTATTCTGCATTTCTGCTTGGCTGCTGATAAGTCTGCCGAGACTCAATTTCTTGGCATTCTATCACCTGTCATTTCTACCACAAATCCTCTACTGATCTTTAGCTGCACGCTTTCCTCTATTTCATTGTCTTTCTTTCAGCCACTGGCTTTTACTGTGATTTTTCACTAAACCAGAGAGTCAGTGTTCTTCCCAGTTGTAAGGAAAATAAACTAAGTCCCCTTGAATCAGGATCTCTTTATGTCTTCTGTTTTTCTGTGTTGGCTATAGCCCAGATAACCTATTACTGAGGTAGGTTGTACATTTCTAGACTATCAAATCAATTCAATATACCCGTATGGAACTCTTACTGAACCTAGGACCTGAACTAGTCAGGCTGTAGTCTGGTAGCTTGAGTCACAGAGGTGGGACCCTGTCTCTGCCCTTTTGTAGCCCACATTCCATTTGGGAAGTTAGGTATTTAAACAACCATGATGCAATGTGCTAAGTTCTATAACTAGTGTATGAACAAAGTGACTTTTTGGGGGTGTGATATTGCCTCCATGTGGACCTGAAGCAAGCTGTAGTACTTTGACTTCCTGTAGACTAACTAATCTACCTCTGTTTGCCCAGCATTTCTGACTTATTAATAGGGCCCTCTTTCACTCTTGATGTCTCTATTTCAACGATAAAGTGCACGGTTTTCCTGTTTATAAATCAAGGACCAATATATGAGGCTAGTTTAATTGAGGGACAATTGCACACTTACTTATTACGAATTTTTGAGTTGCCTGGCTTTATATTAGTGGTTGAGACAGTGGTGTAAGTTCCTGATCTGGGTTACCTATTTCACCAGCAGTACGTAATACTTGTACTTTTTCAGATTACATCAAATGTAGGGTGATAATCCTTTGCCCCAGCTTCTTTATTTGTGTGTGTGTGTGTGTGTGTGTGTGTGTGTGTGTGTGGTATTTTCTTTCTTTCTTATTTTTTTGACAAATAGATTTAACAGTAGTATGAGTTTCTAAAAGCATTCTTTTCTCACCCACTTACGTTTTAAAATAACTTCCCAAGGAGTTGACTAAATACAGTATCTGAAAAAAGGATCCAAATCCAGATTTTTTTAATTCTAAATTCCTTGTACCACTATGCTTTAGCATATGCTTTAGCATAGTGGATACTAGGGAGAATTGCTTGCAATTATTTCTCATAGTTTGTTTTCAGTGTGAAGGTGAAAGCAAATGCTGGTCATGGAGAAATCTAGATCTGAATTCTATGTGATTCCAAAAACTGTAAATTCAAGTTAGCCTAGCACATGAGATTGCATTGATTCTATAGCCAAACTAGCCTTCATGTTTTCATTCATCCACCCATCCACTGAATGGTTTCCACACCGATTATGAGTGCTGACAATGTGCCAGCGAATCTACTAGGCAGATAGGATACAGTGATGATATATGCAGGCATATCTTCATCTCCATGGAAACTACAGACTAGAACCTCTAAAAATAATTTTACTTTTATCCACATGCTCTGTGTCTTTCCTCTAGATCTTGGCTTCCCAAAGAATGGTTCCCATTCCAGCAACATCAACATCACCTGGGAACTTATTAGAAACGAAGAATCTCGGGCCCTCTCCAGACCTATTGAATCAACACCTGCATTTTCAAAAGATCCTCAGATGATTCTGATTCAGTGGTTCTGGAGTAGGGCTACAGATGCTCCACTCTCACAAGCTCCTGGGAGACGACTATGCTGCAGGTACATGGATCACACTTTGAGTATTAAGGTACTAGTGTGATGCTTTTCAAACTGTGGGGTGCAACTCACTAATGGATTATGAAATCAGTATAGTGGGTCATGACTAGCACATTGAAAACTATTTTTAAATTGAGTAGAAGAGAAAAAAATCAGTGTGCACTTCATGTAATAATGATAACTGTCGTTTCATGAAAGCTGCATCAGTTTTTCACACACACACACACACACACACACACACATGCATATATGTACTGAGTCCCTGTGAAATTGTATTTTATAATATGGGTCTCAGCCAATAGCAGTTTGAAAGTCACTTCAAGCTTTCCTAGGCATAGAATAAAGTCCTTGGAGCTGACTACCAGCTAGAATAGAGAGCTCACACCACAGGGATTCTGTTAACATTTGAACCATCAAGAATCCTGGTGAGGACTCCCAGGAAAAAGTAAAACATCGGTGCTCGGGACATCCTCTTTCAGGGGTGACAATTTGTGTGATGATTAGATCGTGAGATACCATGTTTAGTTGTATGTGCCAGTTGACATTAGCTGTTTGGGTGACCTAACATTTTGGACTATGAGCAACTTGAAGGTAGGACATGTGTGTTACTCGTAGAGCTTAAAACAGTGCCTGTCCCATAGCAGGAGTATTCAGCATCCTGTCACCTTTTATTTCTTTCATACTACTCAGTATACCTCATGTTTCAACTGAAGTCTTTTCTGCCTCATCCACTAGGAACCATGTCTTACTCATCTTTGTTTTATTTTCTAGTGCCTAATTCAACCTAAAAGTAGGTATTCAGTAAATTCATTCATTCACTATATGTTTTCTCTATTATTCTGCAGAGGGTTTTCTGTCAGCTGTGCTACAATAGTTCTAGAAGACACACAAGCTTTACTAATAGCAAGTCTGTGAAAAACAAACTCTACCTTGGCCTAAATGCTATCACACTGCATTAACTATAAGGAGGAAACAAGTCATCAGTCACACTTGGCACCAATTTTTATGCTGTATATTATTTTACTTTATATGTCCCCTATTTAAATTTTTTGGTTGTTCTAAAATTTTGTGTGTCTACCCCTGTCTCCCACCTTCAAGCATTTTTTGCTTCATGTGTGTTTCTTCCATAGACTGTGCTCTCTAATTCACTAAGGAGCTGTAATAACATGGTTTAAATGTCCACCTTCCGGCCTCCCTACATGAGGGCATCTGGTTTGTCCACACCGCAGTTGGAAAGCCTTCATGGCAGACAATTTTCTCTGCCTGCCACCCCACCACCAAAGCTCACTCCATTCAGTGACGGCTGGTGTGTTTCTAAGCTTCTTAGGTGGTTCCCATGTTCAGAGACAATGAAGAACAACTGCCTAGGCAGAGAATACAGCCACTTGATATTTGAAATTTAATTCTGCAGCCTTCAAATTAATATTCATATCTCTTCTAGTCCATATTAGCCCTGCCCAAATCTGACATTATTTACACTGCTGTTTTAGGTAAAGCAGTTAAAATGTATGTTACCTAAGAGGGAAAAAGCATTAAATCACTACTAGATTTATCACCTGCGCTGGTTATTAAGTTATTGTCTCAGCCTCAAAGACATCTTTCTATATTCCACATTGTGATGCTGAGGCTGAGATACTGCAAATGATGATTCTTAGCCATCTGGCTCCTTGGGGGCACTGGAGGAGGACCCTGCAGGAGGGAGAAGGAACTTCTTCTAGTCTGCTTCCTGTTCTTGGCAGTGTCACCCTTGGCACTGAGCTTTCACCCTGGAGTGGCAGGAAGTACTAGTCTACAACTCCTTTGGCCATTCCCAGAATCAGTCTCCTTGCATCCCTTAAGAGGTACTGGCAGCAGTAGGTGTGGGTTCCAGCTTGTGGGGCTCCTGTTCTAAGATTCAAGCTTACTATAATCCCCTGTGGTTATTTTACCTGTGGTACTCCAGGCTTTTGTTTTGTTTTGTTTTAATCTTCCGACACTTGTTTTAACAGTTTCCTATAAATAACTATGTGGAAATACCTGTTCTTTTCTTCTCTGACTGGATCTGAGTCTTGCAATGCCTTGCTTCTAATTAGTCTTCAGATTATCTAGTTTAACTAGCAGGACTCTGCAACGAGGTTGGCTTCCTAGGAAGACAAAAAATAAGAAAGCTCAGGTAGCTTATCTCCATCTGGGGCAATGAGAATGTGCTGGCAATCTTCCTAGGGGTCAGGGTTACAGGGTAGGACGCTAGAATTAAGAATAGGTGGACGGACGTGGGGGATGAGAGTACACTGTATACAAACCTTTATAATTTTGCTTGGTCTGTCTTAGCTAAGAAACTCTGGGAATATGAATCAGAGATAAATGTAAGCAAGAAAGACTCCATAGTGACATTTGTTAATAATACAAACCTTCTAGGCTCAATCACCTTTCTTTCCTATAAGCCTAGGGTTTATGTACTTGTGGCCCCATCCTTTAGCTTCCCTATTGTATCATAACAATCAGGGAACAACCATTCTTTTTCTTCCACCTTGAATGGATAGGTCAAGCCATGGCGTAATATAGTTTAGTTTATTCTTACGTTGATTGTATTAGTTATTAGGCTGGTGCAAATGTAATTGCTGTTTAACAGGTTAAAAATTGCAAAAACCGCAACTACTTTTGCACAAACCTAATAGTCTGAGTGCATTTATGTGATCTAGACCTTCAACTGAACTTTTCATGCTGAACCTTTTAGTCATGATTATTTTGTAGGACCTCAGAGTCATTCACTAACTTAAAAGAAACATGGATGGCTAACTGTAACCTTGCCGTCTGATTGGGAAAACAAAACAAACAACAATGACAATAAGGCCCTTCAGAACGTATGTCCCCAGAAAGCAGTGAATAGGAGAAAGATCACTGAAAATGGAGTCAGGAAGTGTAGATTCCAGTCAGAGCACTACCACTTATTCACTGTGCGTCAGTGGGCATATCACTTAACCTCTCTGAACCTTAGCTTCCTATTCTGTAATGCAAAATGTAAGTTATAATGTGCATTTTGTCCATCTCACAGATGATGAACTCTTAAGAGCCTGGAAATTTCCCAACTCTTCTGTTCAGGTTGACTTTCTGGAAAAGTACTTTATTCTCAGAGGATTTGATTATTGAGTTATCTTTATATTGCACTGCTGTCAGTAGATTTACCGTAAATGTTTCCTGAGAGTCTCTCTCTTGAAGAGATTCAGGCCCCAGTTAAGTTCATCCCAATTAAAAATAGAACCCTGAGATGCAGCAGCTGTAGCACCTCTTAAACCTCTTCAAATAACATTGAACGACTAAGTGCCTGCTACTGTGGAGATAGGGCCCACAAAACCAGCAGCAGGCCCTCTCCGAACATGATAGCACTCTAAGTGCCTGTCAGTCCTCAGTAACTTCTAGTAGTTCAGAGGATACCACCTTATCTTCTAAAAGTTCTAGAAGTTCCTGGGGTGGGGAGGGGGTAGGGGGAAATCACATATTCTTTATTTTATGAAAATCTCTCTCTCCCCACAACAACAAAATCCTCCCAAACCACAATGAACAGACAGGCTTGCACAGTCATAAGGAAGTTCTTTCATCTGATGGAGAGAGAGTTGTAGTAATGTTGGTGTCTGGCAGGTTTGCAATAAAGGGCTGATGAAGCTATTTTGTTTAGAAAATGAACATTGATTCCTAGGGAGATGGGAGAATTTACTTCCTTCCTATTTCTTGAAGAAATGACTAAACATATGACTCAAGAATTGAAATCATCGCTAATGGATTGTTTTCTGACTTTGTTTCTTATTTTCTTTCAATTCCTTAAGGAGAGTTCCAACACAAACTTTCCTTATCCTCTCTAAAATAGACATTTCAGCAATAGAAATTACAAAATGAAAAATTATAGAGCATCCTTTGTTTATAAGGCAAAGCTCAGTGGAAGATCTTTTTATCATATTTCAATAGAGACTTTTTTTTGCCCTTTTCTTAAAGCTAAATTGCATATATCACCATGTATTCATTAATAAGCAGAATGACCACTATTTAGGCTGCCAAATCTCTTTTATAAACATTTCCTTAGGTACCTAGGGTTTTTATACACGTTCCCAAAGGGCCAAATTGACAACCATGGACTTTGCTCTATTTCTACAGATCTCTGGATCCAAATTCTGGGTCAAAATATATGCCATTCACTTCCTACACTTGGTTGTGTGATCCCCCTGAAGGCTGGCCCAAAAGCGGTCTGTCTGATGAGACTTTCAGGACAGCCAGTTGTCCCTTCCGTGTTTCCCCGAAAATAAGACCGGGTCTTATTAAGATTTGCTCCAAAAGATGCACTAGGGCTTATGTTCAAGGGATGTCATCCTGAAAAATCATGCTAGGGCTTATATTCTGGTTAGGTCTTATTTTCGGGGAAACACAGTAGATAAACATGTGAATGTGGGCCATTTGCAAAGGGAAGTCTCTCCAAATACAGGTTTGTTCCTCACAATAAGAACAGGTTCAATTTTCCTTAAAACCTCATTGTTGCCTACATAATGTGATTTGACAAACCTTGAACTTTCATCCCAAGTATTTTTCCTGCTGAGCCTTATATTTTCACTAATAGTGTTAACCTATAGTTTCACTATAGGTTAAATTTGGCCTTTCAAGGACATTCTCTTCAAAATATGGCAATAGCTCTGCCTCAGTGTGCTTGCTTTTATAAGATCCTTTCTTCTTTGACAAAAAAAATGGAGAAGGATGAGAAAACTGGATGGCTGGCAAGGAAATGGAGTTGAAAGAAGAAAAATTGCACACAGAATGAATGATGAGGTGCCACTGTGCCAATGAGAGTCAGCTTGGTTCTCTATTAGAATGTCCTGAGTTTATGAATGAGGAGGTGCACTTTGGAATGTTCCCATGAGCATCCAGCTGAGCGTAAACAGAGACTGTCTTTCTGGAAAAACAAGTTGGAAATATTTATCCAGAGGATAAAGGAAAACATATATATATATATATATATATATGTTGGAGATATATATCTATATCTCCAACACTTTCAATTGCAGGACTCTATACTAAAAATATAATCATTAATGAGCAAATTTGGGCCCAAAGATATTCATTGGGACATCGTTTATAATTGCAAAAATAATGGAACAAGTTAAATGTTTGTTAATAGGATAATGAGTATTATCAGGATGGATTCATGCTATAAAAGTATACAAAAAAGTATACTAAAGCAGTATACAAAATATACTAATAGTATGATCTTAAGTGTATAAAATACATATGCATAGATAAAAGAATAGAATTTTAATTAGTGGTTGTTCATTAATGGTTGTTATTTTTCTATTCTTTTTTGTATTTTCCAAATTTTTCACACTGGTCACTTATAAGTTTAGATGGAGAAAAATATTAAAAATTCATCCAAGAGCAAATGTTTGTGTTAAAGTTATAAACCTAAAATATGGGTGTTCTCTGAGGAGGTTTACTATTGCTGTATAGCAATGTCCTGATGGTTAATTAGAGATCTGTCAGACTTTCCCTTATGTATGGGTCCTTTATGTTCAAGGGCTGAAGTTCTACATAAAGATGTCCACATAAGATGAAATTTGGCACCTGATGTTTGACTTTGGATAGTATTGTAGCTTGCTGTGGCCAAATTTGAAGTAAAAACAAGTTGGGTGGAGTTTTACAGAGACATGTTATCTAAGCCATTTTCTTAGAACTGAATAATGGCGGAAACATGTAAGAAGCCGAGGAAGACTTGAATTAAGCCCTTCTCAGCCCAAACAGATATGTAATAGTTTCATCTATTCACTGGACGTGGAGCTGGGTCATTAAACTCTTTTTCCTAAGTTTGGTTTATTTTCCATGTTTCATACATACTTGCCATATCTGAAGAGGGGATCTGAACTCACTGTCTTGGTACCATTTTGATGGCCTGTCCTCCACCTGCCCAAGAAGTCACGTCCTCTCATGTTCTTTAGGCCATGTTACATGAAAACTTCTCCCTGAAGCCTCTACTGCTGCTCCTAATTAGTGTGATTGCCCCCACATGGCACATATATGCTGTTTTACATTGACTTTCTATTAGACTGTCAATTTCTGAAGTACAAGGGCTGTTATGTCTTTCATCCCGCATGCCTATCCCATCTTAGAAGAATTTAATGTATTTACTTAATGATTCAGGTGTTAATTAGGCTGGCCCAGACACTGTATCCCTCTTTTCATGCAATTTAGTTATAATGCACAAAAATTAGCTCAAAAAAAAAAAATTCCTACAAGTAAGGGTAACAATAAATTTTTTCAAAGTTTCTCCATGAAATACGTTTCTGGGGTAAACTATTTATAGACGGAAACCATGAAGTACAGAGCTACAAACTATTCATGATTGAAGTTACCTGGGCTCTCCACCATGGTTTAACTTCAACAGTATGGAAGAATGATGTGGACTTTAATATTAGAAAGAACTGTGTTTGAACCTAACCTGGACACTTATTGGCAGTGGGGTTTTGGGTAAATGATTTCGCTTCTCTATGCCTCAGTTTCCTCATGTGTAACATGTCGAATTACTTAATGTCTGTCTCCCAGCACTGTGAGGATTATATGAAATGATGCATGAAAGCACTTACCATAGTGTCTGGCACCAGATTTAAGTATCTATGTTCATAAGGACAGAGGATCTATCATGTTCTGGACAATTTATACCCTCTTAGAAAGCCAGGGCTAAGCTCTCTAGAATTTTCAGGGCAGTATTTACTTAATTTCTAAGTCTGTTCCTCTGAAATCACTAATCTATTTGCATAACACAGGCCCCCAAACAGTGGCTCTTTTGAAAATTTTGAGGGAATACTGAGCTGGAATATTGAATACATTTCTGCAGTAAAAGCCCATTTGGCTGTAAGTACATAATCTATGAATGTTTTATATCCTCAAAGCAGGAAAATATAGTTGGAGTTAAAAATCTTGCTGCTGTACTGAATCTCTGTTTCTGAGAAAGGTTCTTATCCGGAACCTGAACTACTACTACTACTACCAATAATAATAATAATAATAATAATAATAATAATAATAATACCACCTGCCATATAGAGCTGCTCGGAGGATAAAATGAGCTTATGCCTGCAAAACACTTAGAACAGTGCCTGGCACGTAGTAAGTAGTCAACCAAAGCTAGCAACTCCTAGTAAATTGATTTAAAAGGTGGAGCTCTTCAAGGGCCCTGGTGAACCAAGTATTCCAATAATGAAATGAGGCTTTTGTTGCAGTCCTGGTGCCATCTTTGTGGGGAGGAAGGGAGAGGATGCTTTGGAGATTGTGCCTCACAGTGGTTTGGATTTGTTAACAGTACTAGTCCTGGGACACGGTGCACTGAAAAAGTTGCCAGACGCCACATGAGATAAGGAGCGTCCTGTGAGCAGCAACAGACTTAAACACTCCCAGTGAATAGACAAGGGAGGTGATGGCTCTGCCTAAGGATCTTGTCCTTCAACCTTGACACCGCTGATTTTTTTTTTCCCCTGATGCTGCTGACCATTTAAATAAACACTGGAACTTCCTGGAAATGAAATGTTTTTTTTTTCTTTTTTCGTTTTCTTTTTTCTGATGTAATTGTTACCTCTATTCACAACTCATGTATTTCATACAGTAGAAATGAAGTGACATGCCTGAGTGGATAACCTAGATTATTTGATATCAAAAAATAAAGGAAATGTGCAATTTGCACTGGTTACCTAATCTATATATTGTGGCTAAGTCATTTTGAGGTTTCAGGGACTGTCTTCTTGTCTCCAGCCCTTTACTTTCAGATATTGAATGTCCTTTAATGATTTATTGGATTTTTTTTCTCCTTTTTCTCCTTTGTTCCATCTCTTGCCATTGGCCTTGAGTTTTTAAAACCTTAATCATTTTAATTTATAATTTGACTGATGATTTAATAAGTTTAAATTTTTTTCTCTGCTCCCTGTCCCACTATCTCTCTGTTTTCTCTGCTTTTCTTATTTGTTTGTTTGTTTTATTTTTACCTTTTGGGTTAGGAGACTTCCTCAAATGTCTGGTGAACCTCGGTTGTCCATTCAAATTATAGGTGGGGCACTAAAAAGGTATTAGCAGTGTGCTTCACAGAAGATTAACAAGTGAGGAAGTCAGACTTCTCCTGGGAGGAGCTCTCCAAAATGTCTGAATCTTAGTTCCCTCTTGGGTCCACCAGTTTCTCTGGTGAGGAATTTTTACACTGGGAGGTATAAGGTTAGATGCCAGAGCTCACAGAGTGCAGGGGTCTCACTGCTCAGTAGGCAGACTTTCACTTAATTGCCCTCTTTTTCAGTGCAGGTGTGATAGATAGCAATACCAGTGCCAATTCATCACACCTTCCAGTATTCGGGTCCTTTGTTGTATGACTACAGTTCCTCTCACTGCAGAGGTGGAGTTTCTTTCTCCACGAGTGAACTCTGGGCTGCCTTGTCACTTACTTTGGGCAGTAGAATATGGCATAGTTGACTGTGTCACTTGCAAATCTAGGACTCCAAAAGCCTTATGCATTTTGGGCTGTTCTCTCATGCCTGTCATCTGCAGGAAGACATTTTGAGCTCTCCTGTTGGGAGAAGAGAGGCTGTGGATCAGAATAGAATTATGCTAGTCACCCTAGCCAGAGCGAGCCTAGGTCTGCAAACCAATCTTCCAACATGTGAGTGTCTCCAGCTAACCCCATATTCATAAGCAACAAATTGTTCTTGTTGAATACCACTGTGGTTTTGTTGTGGTTTGTTACAAAGCGTTATTGCCAAACAGATAACCCATACTATAGGGTTTCACCCTCCTCTTCTGGGCTGCAGATCTCTTCAGAAATTAACCTCTTATCTTCTGCCTGGATTGTGGAAAAGTCACCAAGCTATATGGTGTATGAGAGGGGTGGGGTTGACTATCACACCTTATACCATCTTCAGCCAATTGTCTTTTGAGTACATCCTGGGCTCCACACTCAGAGGCCTCTGATGTGACAATTCCTGAGCTTTGCCCGGTTTCTTATGCTCTAACTGGAGTTGTTTCTTTTTGTATATCCCTCTGTAGGCACCAAGTTTTGGTCTTCTCCTATTGGCTAAGTAATCTGCCTGCCCACTTTCCAGTGTCTGAGGTTTTATGGCTCACTTTTCTCTACTGTCTTATCCTTCATTTTGT
This sequence comes from Rhinolophus sinicus, assembly GCF_057876585.1. Classification (NCBI taxonomy): domain Eukaryota; kingdom Metazoa; phylum Chordata; class Mammalia; order Chiroptera; family Rhinolophidae; genus Rhinolophus; species Rhinolophus sinicus. Next base: position 33,389,740 of record NC_142502.1, on the reverse strand, counting down.
CCTTGGGGGCTTGGACCTTTAATTCTTTTACTCTCCTATAGAGGGATTTTAGGAGAAATGTGTGTTTCAATATTCCATGTTTAGCCAGAAATGCCTCCAGTTATTTATTTTTTTCTCCCTGATTCTAAGTTTAGTGTTTTTTATTTTTATTTTTTTCTTTCTTGTGCATGTTCATCTTACAGGTGTGATTTACTTTAGGGTGTTAAATGACATGATTACAAACCTCTTTCTGAATAATTTAATAACATAATGATAATTGACTCCTCTAGCAATGCTTTCTCTTTTCTGTATTGAATGTCATATATTAATTCATTCACTGGGTATTTATCATAGGTCTGCTGTGGCCAAGTATTGTACCAGCACTGGTGAGAGAGAGGGGAATAAAATAGATTGATACCTCTCCTCAATGAACCTATAGTTTTCCCTAAGAATTTCTTTCTATGTTGGCCTAGTGTTATTGAGGCCAACCAAAAGCTACCTCCATTGTTCAATAGGATTTATAATGTGGTGAGCCAGTTTAAGAGTAGAGTCACATAATTTTCAGCTTAAATATTGGGCAGTAACTTAATCTCTTTAAGTCTTGGGATCTTCAGTGTAGTGTGAAGGACAGAAAAAAAAAAAAGAACAAAAATATCAACATTTAAAATCAAGATCACTCTCCTTTCTCCCCAACATATACATATCCGTGCATAAACACACATGTGCACACATATACACATTCTGATTTCCAGCTCCTTTTGAAAAATCATAAGACGCTACAACATTGGACCACTTCCTGCATGGCAAAATTAAGCAGAAGAGGTAGTGGCTGACCTCTTCAGATGTCCCATTTGCCAAAGTCCCCATCACTTCCCATTGTAGTAGACCTGGCTGTTGCGGTTTACACATTTATGTTATTCGTTTGACCTCTGTGGGCATTTGAGTTTTCTACTTCCTCTAGAGATTTGGAAATTGGAGTCTTATTTAAAGAAAAAAATTCCTAAGGAATATTTAGTTAATCTGTAACTTTCAAAGACATGAGACACACTATTGCTTTTCCCAGATGATCTCCTTTTTCTATTGTTATCAGATATCCCTAAATATAAATGTATTTTTTGTATATTTTTAAGTGCATTTAATATTTTTAAAAGTACTTCAACATTTAATTGTTTTACCAGTATTGGTTAAGGACTGGGTTGCAGATTCTAAACAGGTTTTTGGCTCCTTTAGGTATTGTATTCTGTGAAATTCCTCATCTACCTGATTTCCAGCCCTTTGTGCCAGATCACTGTACCCCGATTGCTATGGTCTGTAGTCTTCTCCTGTCTCCACATAGTTCTGAACTCATGACTCCATTTGTCTAACCTCATACTCTCCTTTCAGAACCAATCCTCAGATTTGCTCTTTATGGTCTTTGGGCTGTGGGCATCCCCTAAACACCCCAGCCGGACTCATTCTTCCAGTCCCTAGTGCCTCCTAGTCACTGTGGTGGTTTAGCAGAACTCTTTATCTTGCCCCTGCATCTCTGCAGGCTTCGGGCTGGTCTAGCCCTGCCAAGGCCCACCCCTCTCAAAGTCAAAAAAGGGGATTCAGACATCCTGTAACCCTGGGGTCCTACGATAGCTATCATATTGAGTAGAACACTCTTATGTTATTAAGATTGACTTAAATACTTGAAATGAACTTTATAATTGGTTTCCACCTATGAAAACCCATGAACGAAGATTGATTTTCTTCACCTCCTTAGGAAAAAAAAAAAAAAAAATCTTTGTTCTTATGTACTACATAGTGCCCTTATATTTTGCTGGATTCCTTCAAAGGACATAAGGTTAACAAAAGCAAATATGATCTTAGGGCATAATCATAGGAGGACAATATTAGAAGGAAGTGTACTGCTGGCTTCTTTCTTCTCTGCAGTGTTCTGTCCACTTCTGAACATTGTGTTTCAACCCATGCACCACTGAATAAGGGAGATGTTGATAAGTAAGAGGGTGTCCAGAGGAGAACCTCATGATGGCTTGTGGGAACCTCAAGCCATATTATGTGAGGAGACCTTGAGAAGTCGGGGAAGAGTAAGATTGGAGAAGGGAAGATGGGGGTGGCTTGAGAGAGGACAGGAATCATTAGAGCCATCAAATTGTCTTGTGGAAGAGAGACCAGATGACTTCAAGGGATTGAAGTTGGTTCAATGGTTAGGAACCCAAGGGAGACATATTTGGGTTGTTTTTTTGTTTTGTTTTGTTTTTTTTAAAGAGCACTAGTTCAAAGCTGAAATTTCCTGCCCAAGGAGAATATTCTGGACCTCTACGCATCCAAGCATAAAGTGGATGACCACTTGGTGGGGATGTTGTAGAAGGGATTTCATTGATAGGATGATTGAACAAGAGGATTGTAAGGCTGCCTTTCATCTTGAGATTTTAGAACATTTAAAATTGTCATGACAGAAGATTCCTGCACATTTTAAAACTTAAAACCACAGTATTGTGCATGTTTTTAGATAACCTGGGAGTTGATTTATTTCTGCCTATTATAGTGGTAATGATGAAATATTAATGTGTGGATATGTTCTTTATAGCCATATAGCAAATTAGACCTCTTTTTTGGTCAACAAGTCTATGACACATTGTTGAAGTAAATTTGGCTGCTTTTTTCAAAAATTAATCACTTGGCATCAATTAAGATAAGAACATAAATGTCAGCTTTGGCCTGAATTTCTGGGTTAATAATAATATTTATTCCTTTTCTATTTTCCTTCCGAATTAGTAGAGAAAGGATATAAATACCCTTTTCATATTATCGCTGAGAGTTAAGAATATGTTAAATCTGGAAAATCCAGTCAGGAGGACCTATAATTGAATAATTCAGTCTCATTTCTTCCGCATGAACCTCAACTTTATTAATTTTTCTCCCCGTAGCCTTACCCATTCTTCTCAGTCTGAATTCTTTCTTTTTTCTTCTACATTCCTGGATTACTTCCTGTGTTTTGACTAGACAGTTGTCATTTGTGAACATGTTTGTTGCCCCCTGTGGAAGGCAGACAAAAATCTACCCTTGTTTGCAATCCCCACGACACCTATTGCCGTCTCCTGCATGCAGTGATGCTCAATAAATATTTGTGGTTTTAAATGATTTCTATCATAAGCTCATTCTGTTTATCTACCACAAGTTTGGTCCAGCAGTTTATATGCTGGCACTCATTGAATATGCCCTGTGAGATGGTGATGAACTTACCTTGGAAGATCTAGGTCATTGCCATTGTGTGAGAAGATGACAAACTTACGGCTCTGAGCATGTAGGAGCATGGCAGAAAAGACAGTGCATCTGACAGGTGTTTTGTGTGTGTGTTTTTTTACATGGTTTTTGAGTGGAGAGAGCCTTTTCCTGTGGTCTGGAGCCACTGTTTCCAGTGCTTATGCAGAGTTATAAAAAAGCAGAGGACATTTGGATCTAGTCCCAGCTCTACCACCAATTAGCAATGTAGTGTCAAGCCAAGCACTGAGTCTTTCTGGTTTTAATTTCCTCATCTATAAAATATGGGAGCTGAAATGCACTGGATTTCTAACCCCTACAGGCTTTAATATTCCTTGATGGTCAGTTGAGAGATTCCCCCTATCTTTGACATTGCCCCCTTTCTCTCCACTCCTTGCAATGTATGCAATTTCTGACAGTTTATTGGATTAAATAAGTAGACGCATGTGAAATGTTGGAACAGTGTCTGATGCAGAATAAGCACCAACTTAATGCTAGTTCTTTTTATTCCTTTGCTACTTTGTTGAAATGTTAGCCTTTCTCAAATTGTTAAAATTACAAACTAATTCCTGACATGGCGACTTGTTCAGGGAGTGCACCAGATGTGTTTCAAAATTATTTTCTATCATTCTATTTTCTTCTTTTTTTTTTTTTCAAGGAGGGCGCAGCTCACGGTGGCCCATGCAGAAATAGAACCGGCAACCTTGATGTTATCAGCACCACGCTCTAACCAACTGAGCTAACCAGCCACCCCTTATCATTCTATTTTCAAGCAGCATTGTGTTCAGTTGCATTGTCCTCTGTTTTTAGAATCTCGTGATCACTCACTCATGCTGGTCCACCATTTACTATCGTTACCGCGTACTCTGTGTTGCTTCTTCCTCCTCTTCCTCTTCCTCTTCCGCTTCCTCCTCCTCCTCCTCCTCCTCCTCCTCCTCCTCCTCCTTCTCCTTCTCTTTCTCCTTCTTCTTCTTATTATTTACATCACCAATTTTGGGCTTCTGTCTCATTGTCCTGTGCTCTGGGACCAGGTAGAGACTTTGCCTTTGCCTTCTCCATGTTAATAGAACTCATCAGTAGCATGGGTGGAGACAACTGGCACACAGATGTGGTGCCTTGGGGATTATCTGAGTCTAAATCTAATGGAAGGCTCAGCATGAGCGTGGCTTGATCTTCCAGAACCTTTATTTTGGTTTTGGGCATGATATTATACTGACATAACTAGAAGGTCAATAATTTCAGTTCAGTATATTAGAAATTTAATTAAATCTATTGAGCATTTTGATCTGTGATAAGCTCTGTTCTAATTTTATGTATGTAAGGAAATACATCCCACTGAAGTAGGGAGAGAAGAATGATATGAAGAAAACATCAGAGGGGTCTCCGGTCTAAGGAATTTGCACTTTTACTTGATGTGGTATTCTAGCTATTCTGAGGACAGTATACCGTAGAAGATGATTTCTAACACGAAGAAACTCAATACAAAATACATTTTGTATAGGTAATACCTTTTAATCCTTTATCACTGTTATTGGATTTTTTAAATTTATAATTTAAGTGCCAGCTGAGTTTCAGAGAGGTTAAATAATGTGCCAGCAGGTAGCCAAGCCAGAATGTGAACTTGAATCTCTTGACTCCAAGGTGTGTGCTCCAAGGTGTTCAGAGAGGAGAATGTAATGTCATTTCTACCCAGGAAACCTTGGGGGAAACACAGAAGTTCCTTGTGCATTTTGCTGGTTTTCTCATTAGTCTGCAGTACATCTCTGATTCTCCAAAGTGATCAACGATTTTCCAGCTATGAATTTTGACAGTCAAGTCATGATTTAAAGCTTCAAGCATATGATTATGAGATGGTGGTTCTCAACATTTACCACAACCTCCCTGCTAACCACACAGCAGCCAATTCTCAAGATTTCCTCTAAGAGAGTAGAAGGATTTTTCTCCCCACATGCAGTTCATTTCCATGGGAAAATATTAGCAGTGACAAATGACTGAATAAACGCCCGAATCTGAGGTAAATTTGAACCTTTGCTGCTCCATATGAGGAAGCCACCATCAGAGTATTTTCCATGAATAAGTTTGAAAGACATCATGTAAACAATTTTAGGCATTATCTATCTATCTGTTAGCCTTCAGGAGAGTTGCTGGAATTACCTCGCACGCAGTGGGGAATGTTATTTCTTGAAGCCAAGTCTATTTACATTGATATTTATAGATATTTATATTTGTTTCCTTCAGCAGACATGAACACATTTTTGAAAAGTACTTCCAAGTCTGTGGCGAAACAAAGCAGAATATACTTTTAAAAATCTACCACAGAAAGGATAATAATAGCTTCCATGTCTGAAGACAACAGACAGGCATAAAATATAAGGGAATTATTTTATCCTGGACAAGAGAATTGCTGTTACAGCAAATTTTGACCCTGTCACAGTCTGGATAACTCTTAGGTTTAAAAATTCCATCCCCACAGATCCCAGTCCACAGAGGAGATAACTGATCTGGGGTTTAGCAGTATTGGCAAGGTGGCGCGTTATGGGATTTAGCTATAGAGTGTTTGCTCCCCAAGGAGAGAACTGCAGGAATTTTAAGAACTTGCATCAATTCCCTTGTGTAGAAGCAGTATGTCTAAGTATATTTCAAGTAAATCCTCAACTCAACACATAAAGCTGCAGTTACACCACGCCTTTAAAAGGAAATTAGAGCACGGGAATGAGGCCAGACTGACCCTCCCGGAGACAAACCCACCGTTTATCTCTTCAATTGCCCTGTCAGTTGGTTTTAGTCCTGTGTTAGAGAGGCTATCGTTTTCACTGAGAGCAGTCACTTCCTCTCCCCCCCACCCCACTGCCATAGTCCCACACCCAACCTTCAGGCTCCTGATTTTTTTCTTTTTTAGCAATTTGGATTGTTTCTTTAGACATTGTTTTGTTTCTCTAGCAAATTGATTCAGCTCACAGCTTTTTGTAGCACATTTTAAAACATTGATTATCTCTCTTTTTTTTTTTTAAATCTTCAATAATGGTCTTAGGGAGGTAGATTTGATCTGGTGAGTATAGCAACTCAGTCATTGATAAAAGATAACAAATACTGGCAAAGATGTGGAGAAAGGGAACCCTTGTGCACTGTTGGTGGGATTGTAAACTGGTACAGCCACTATGGAAAACAGTATGGAGGATTCTCAAAAAAATAAAAATAGAGGTATCAAATGATCTACTATACCACTTCTGGGAATATATCTGAAGGAAATGAAAACATTATGTTGAAGAGATATCTGCACTCCCATATTCATAACATTATTTACAACAACCAAGACATGGAAACAACCTAAGTGTCCATTAATGGATGAATGGATAAAGAAATGATAGAATATATAGTATATATGTATTATATATGTATAGGTATAGATAGATATATAGATATATAGATAGATATAGACATGTACATAAGTACATACGTATATACATATACATATATCTATATATAGATTATATTCAGCCATAAAAGGAGAACACCTTGCCATTTGTGACAACATGGATGGACCTTGAAGGCATTATGCTAAGTGAAATAAGTCAAACGGAAAAAGACAAATACAGTTGACACTTGAGTAACAGATTTGAGCTGTGTAGGTCCACTTATATGTGGATTGTTTTAAACAAATACATACAGTATTGTAAATGTATCTTCTCTTCCTTATAATTTTCTTAATGACATTTTCTTTTCTCTAGCATACTTTATTGTAAGAATTCAGTGTAAAATACATGTAAAATATAAAATATGTGTTAACTATTTATGTTATTGGTAAGGCTTCTGGTCAAGAGTAGTCTATTAATAGTTAAGTTTTGGGGGAGTCAAAAGTTATATGCAGATTTTTAACTGTGTGGGGATTGGTACTTCTAAGACCTGCATTGTTTAAGGGTCAACTATACTGTATGATTTCACTTACATGTGAGATCTAAAAACTAAAAACAAAGCTCATACAAGAAGAGATCAGATTTGTGGTTATCAGAGGCTAGGGGTTGATGGGAGGGGGGATTGGATAAAGATAGTGAAAAGGTACAAGCTTCCAGTTATAAGATAAATAAGTATTAGAAATGTAATATCCAACATGATGACCAAAGTAAACACTACTGAATGGTGTATATGAAAGTTGTGAAGAAAGTAAATCCTAAGAGTTCTCATCACCAGGAAAAAATACTTTTTCTTTTCTTTATACCTATATGAGATGATGGATGTTAACTAAACTTACTGTGGTAGTCATTTCACAATATATGTAAAGTCAAATGATTATGCTGTACACCTTAAATTTATATAGTGCCATATGTCAATTATATATAATAAACTTGATAAAACTGGAAAAACAAAACAGAAAAAAACACACCCAGTTTTTGAATAAATACAATACACCTTCGTGGCATAATAACTAGATTGCTTAGATGAGGGCACATGCTAATTAGGGCAATTTAGTGGCATAATTTATTTATGTTACTGGTTGCTTTTCAAATGTAATCTGGGACAGAGTAGCAGTAAATAATCATTCTACCTGCTTCATTAGAGATGGTGAGATTTATGTGGAAAATTGGGATAACAACGCAGATAATTTCACAAATTCATGAAGCTAATGGTTTATTTGATACCTCCAATTTTTAGTGTTTTAGCCCGAAGTAGATCTCATTGCCTGTAGAGTTGAATGATAACATTATCGTGTGTGTGTGTGTGTGTGTGTGTGTGTGTGTGTGTGTGTGTGTGTGTGTATGGGGTGGGGTGAGTGGAAACTCTGAAGATAAATATAAGCACGGGAGGCACAGGTTCTAGGACCTGCCACTTTGTGGACTGACTTTTGGATGGGCCAGTTGTTTTCACTCCTTGTCACCTGCATTGAATACGTGCATTTTGAACCTTTCCATGCAAGTCCAAATCACCTGACATTACTCAAGTTGTGCTTTGGTGTTTCTCCCATTGACTTTTTCTCTGTTACTTGACATTGGTTAAGTAAAGAATCACAACCTGAATATACTGCCATTTCATATTCTGGCCAGGTCTTATATCTTGTCTCATTGTGTATCTATGTTGTAGTCTTACTGTCTAATAGGGGCTAACGAGAAATATAAATGATGACTTTCAAACAAAAACTATTTTTATTTTTGTGCAGTGGTGACCACTAAGTTATTCATTGTGTTTGACTGAAACTGATCACTGTAGTAGGTTAATGTCTCTTCAACACAGTAATGACACCATGACTGTTTTTAATGACTTCCAACATAGGAAGAGAAACTAAGAAGTCAGAACTCAGGGTGGGTGTGGTTAGGGAATTATAGTATAAAATCCATATGTGTTAGAGTTGGTTGTACTATAGGAGGTTGGAAGAGCTCAGGTATGTTTTGGGTTAGTCCAGTCCCTCAAACTATTTCTTTCAAATGTTTTCTTTCAACCAAATCTGAAACACATTTTGCCAAAACCTTTTTTTCCTTAATTTTTAAAGCCATGTGTATTTAAAGGGACATTTAATCCATATGTTTTGGCTCATTTACACTTAACTCATCAAGATATTGTTTTTAAGAGCTATTTGAGCTCCACGAAACCCATTTTATAAGTATTTTCTTCTGCAGGACTAGGAAGTTGTATTTTGCTAGAAACAGAAATTGAGCCCACAAAATAATTAAGTTCGGATGAAAATTGAGAATGTACAAGATTTTTAAGAGTCACCAAATTTCACTTAGAAAAGCATGTTATCCTCTTGTAGTTTTTCAGTTGCTTCTAAGTATCAACATGCTTTAGCCAAGATACTAAATTTGATCATCTATTAAATTGTATTTCCTAGTTAAATGTCTAAATGCTTATTGCCCACATTATCTTCTTTAGTGTAAAGGATAAAAACATGTTCAAAAAATAAGGAGAATTTACAAAAGAGTGAGCTCTAAACTCCTGTAGAGGTTGATGCAGAGCTATAAACTTGGACCTTCACAGCACCTTTTCTCTTCCCATATTCGTAGAGTTCCAACCACTCTTTCCCTCAAAGTTCCTTCTGCTATATTTCAGTGAAATGGGGATCTCCTGCTGCACAAAATCTCACTGTGTCTATATTCTGCACCCTCAGAATCCTCAGATTTGTGCTACTGGGTAGAGGGATGACTCTATGGCACTTATTAAACATATACGTAGTAGGATTGCCCATCTGTATAGTACTGCCCCAGAAGTTCGGGTTCTGAAGATATTCCAGGAGAGAACTTAAGAAGGTCAGTATACTAGGGTATGCATAGGCAATTATCTGAAGAGTTGAAAGGGTGATAAAGCTGTTCATATCAGTAATGACCTGAAGTTACAGTCTCACCATCTTAGAGAAGAGTTGAGCACCTTTGAAACAACTTTTGTCTATTGAGCCTCACTAGCCAAAGAGAAAGAATGACTCTTTCTCAACAACAACAACAACAAAAATGTTCTACAACTCAAATTCATCCACATGCCTCACAATTCCTCGAGCAAGATTTCTGGAGTGAGTTGATTTGTTGACCCTCCTTTTTCCTTCTCAGGTTCGAGTGGACATGTGAGTAAAAATCTATTTCTTTTTCTTTCTATTAAAGTTTATTGGGGTGACAATTGTTAGCAAAGTTACATAGATTTAAGGTATACAATTCTGTAATACCTCATCTATATATCACATTGTATGTTCACCACCCAGAGTCAGTTCTCTTTCCATCACCATATATTTGATCCCCTTTACCCTTATCTACCACCGCCCTCCCCCCTTACCCTCTGGTAACCACTAAACTATTGTCTTTGTCTCCAAGTTTTGCTTCTTTATTTGTTTTTCTTGTTCTTTTGTTGTTTTCAGTTTTATATACCACATATCAGTTTCAGTTAGAGAAGATGTGAGTAAAAATTAATAAGATTTTCATAGTGCATAGCAAAAGATAAAAAATGTGTGTTGTGATTAGCTGCATATCAGTTGATATAAATAAAAATCTCCAAGATCTTAACAGTCTGAACCATAACAGAGAGTAAATTGTTTCTTAAAAGACTGGTTTTTACTATAGGAAATCAAGTTTGTTGTGCAATATTAATGGGGTGTAATGAGTTTGATAGGGAAGTTTCATGTACTTTTTATTTCTTCCCTTGTAGAATGAATGTGTGCTCTTTCAACACTGCATCTAGAGAATATTTATCATTTGAGGCACACACTGAACTGTCCCTGACGGTTAGGTGTTGTAGTGCCTACAAACGAGTCATCAATCTACATGGAATTTTAAAACTTTACTATTATTTTTAAGGCAAATATTTGATTTAGGAACAGATATCCATCATTCCAAACTTTTCAAGGCCTCTGACAAGTACACAAAGAAACCTGGTTACCAGATGTTTAATATCTCTGAGAGATAAAGAAAAATTCAGTGATATAGTGGTCTTTTCTGAAAAGTAGCCCTTAAAAATTTAGTTTTCATAATCTGGAATAATAACTTTCAATGTCTTTTCACAATAAATTTATTTCATTGACCTGAATATATGGCTAGATTATTATTTTTATATTGTAATGCTAGTGAAGCTGTGGGGGAAATGATATATTTAGACATGTATATGTATACATGTATAAACCTTTTCAATCTTTGGCCTTAATATTCTTAAATTTTATTTAATAAAATTTAAAAACATAAATTGATCAGTTCTCATAGGTATTAACTCAAAATAATAAAGCATACTTGGTAGCAATGTTAACTTTTATGAGCTTATATTTGATGTGCTCTTTATTTCCCTGATGCCATCCTAGAATTAAGAAATAATTCAACCTTTTAAGAAATAGTATGAATTTATTTAGATAAATGTAGAAATATTTTGTTATTTTAAGAAATATTTTAAGATATATTCAATTTCATTTATCAGTGTTCAATAGTACAACTAATGAATGCAAGATATAAAAACAAAAAATATTGTAGATAAGACTACAATCTCCTTTGACTATCACCATTAATCCTGATTCTTTTTTAAAAAGCAGCAACATTTATTTTTATGTGTATTTTTCCAGACCATTTTATTTTTATTTATGTGAGATATATACTTAAGGCCATAGGCTATCCACACAGCACTTTAAAAAAAAAAAAAATGTGTGTGACTTAAATTGTAAATTGCATTTTAATGCATGTGAAATTCTGCATCTTCTATTTGGCCACCTTGATAAACTTTCTAATGAAGGCCAACAATTTATAGGTTGATTTTCTTAGATTTTTGAGTAGATGATCATTTCATGCAAATAATGATAATTTATTTCTTTTGTTCTGATCTTTATATCTCACTTTTTTTTTCTTGTGATAGACCAGGATAGTAAATAAGCACTGATAATATCTTGTACTATTTCCTACAAACACACACACACACACACACACACACACACACACACACACACATATACACTATATTTAGTATACTGCTTCTAATATGTCATCCATTAATTATTGGACTTATTATATATTTTCACTAGTGACACTTCATGAAGTTAAAAAATTTTTCTTCTATTCCTAGTTTGCTAAAATAAAATAAAAAATCAGGTGTTAAATTTTATTCAATGTCTTTACATTATCTAGCTTTTTGACTTTGTCTTCTAATACAGAGAATTGATGGATTTTATTTTTAATATTGAACTACCTGTGCATTCCTGAAATAAAACAAATTTGATCCTGATATTTAATTTTTAAAAATACAACTCCAAATTTTATTTGCTAATATTTTACTTGAGGTGTATATATCTTCACTTATTTGGGCCATAATTTCTTCTTGCACTTTGTTTTGTTTGGTATCAGTGCTATATTTGTTCAGTAAAATGGGTCAGATGATATCTCATCTATTTCTTCACTCTGAAAAGTTTATGTAGCAGGAGAATTTTCTGTTTCTTAAAATTCCTAAGTAAAAACTTAGGTTGGGTGTCATTTAAAGTGTAATATTTTGACTATTAGTTTAATTTCTTCAGTTGTTAGTTATTGATTTCTGTAACTTTCATTTAAAAATTTTCTTTGAGCATGTTCTAGTGATCTACATAGCTTTTCTAGAAAATTGTCCACTTCAGGTAAGTGTTCATCTAAGTGTGCTACATTTGCCACCTGAAAATGAAATACCCATGATATCTTTCCCACATCTCAGGATAGGAGTAGAGAAATTCAGGGTAGGAGTAGTAACATTAACTTGGCCTTTCTTGCCAAGTTAATTTTAACTTGTGCATCAACAAAACAACCCATATGTCACTCCAGTTTTTGTGATATTCCCAATGAAGTTAGTTATTTTGCAAAAAAATAAGTATAGGAATTTTTTAAACTAAGTGTCAATGCATTTAAATAATGCCACCCCCAACTCCGAATTCAAGAACCAGAGAATTCCAAAATGCTTCTAATTTCTTTAAACTCTGTGTGTTTCCTCATCTATAAGATTGAAAATAATGCCTTGCTCTCTCATGGGGGGTAGGTATTTTAAAGGATATAATGACTCTATTCACCTCCATCCAAAGTTCTTGTAGGTGGTTATAGGGATAGGTTTTTACTAATATGTATCCTTTGCTTTAGAGAAAATATACTTAAGTGAAAGCTGTGTATTTGCATAAGAGAATTTTTCTCTATGTAAAAGTAAATTTAATTGAATCTCAGGTATTAAACTGTTTTCTAATCATCCTAATTAAATAGTTAAAATATAAGTTGACTACTTTGTCTAATTTGAATTATCAAACTTAATTAAAAGCGAAACAAACAAATAAACAAACACAAAAGTGATTGTACTTAGCTAATTGCAGTTGTAATTAATCAGTCACATTTAAGTTACTTAGTCAAAAGTCTTAGTATTTTCACACATACCTTAAATCAGTGAGGATGATTTTGCTGACTTACGAGTGATTGTGTGAAAACAGCAGGTCTGAAGCCATTGTTCAGGCACAAATCCACAGGTTTTTCTGCTGTTTAAAAGTTAGAATTTATTTGTCACAAAGAGAAATCTCTCCACTGCCTGTGAAGCCTGGCAGGACAGTGAAGGTTATGTGAGAAGGAAAAGTCAGAAAATGAGGTCAAGAAGCTAAACTAGATGTTTGTATAAGGTTGGGACACATAGCTAACTAACTTAAATCATTATTTTGAATAAAGGAGATTATGTATGGTGTATATTCAGTATCAGTTCAACAACCTCTTTAGCAACACTTGCTCAATTCTGCCCTTTATCTTTGACCTTCTTAGCAAGATAAATGTCTTTTATTCTAAGCATAAGTGAAAATTCAGTCTACTTAAATAACTGTTTCTTTCTCATAGTATTTCTCATAGTATTGACTTCATTATTCCCAAACTTTCTGTCTCAATTTTCCTGTCAGGTGTGAATATTCCCTTCTCTGTTATACTCTATGAGGGAGAGAGCTTCCAATTTTTCCTAGCAGGACCATTTGCATTATTGCCCTAAAATTTCAGGTTGAAGACACAGATTTAGTGATTGCAAGTTTGTGTCCTTTTTATATTTCCTCACATTATTCTCCTCAAGAAAGTTAAACTGTTTCACCTAGTAACAAATCTACATTTTATTGGTGGGAGTCCCTGACTTCTTTGTGTTGAGGAGATCTCACCTACCTCTTCACTGGAAAGATAAGTGACGTACAGTGAGAAGAAGTGGTACATAAGGGAAAGGAGAGCAGGGGTGATTGTTAAGAAAGTCATGCATGCCTTGCTTTACGGAGTAAAGAGCAATATTGTTTTATCCCAACCATCCATGTTCTTGCGAGACATCTTTATAAGAGAGGGCACAAACACTGATGTATTGCGATTGTTCTGTTGGCATTTGGCTTTGATGGTATTTGTATTAAATTATGACTTCTGAGCATCAATACCATTTATTTGTTTTTAAATGAGTGGAGTTTTCTGACTAAATTTGAATTTTGTGCAACAAAGGCTGAAACTTCAAATTTGTAGGTAGAAATTGCATTAAAATCTAATGGAAAGAACATGGATTGTGTAGTCAGAATCCCACACTGAAATTCTAGCTCTGCCATATTTTTGAGGTAGGTAAATTCAACAAATGCACTCACAATTTCTAAATTTTGATATACACATTAGTAGGGATAATAATACTCGTCTCATACGATATTGTAAAAATAAAATGAAATGTCCTTTGCAAAGCACTAGTAAGTTGGCTGCCACATAGAAAACTCAATATCTATGAATTCCTCTTTTCCTCAGTAGCTATATTAACAGGAGACTGTTCTGTTCCAGGCTCTATTTCTCACAAACTGTATGAACTTGGAAGTTCCCATAAATGTTCTGAGCCCCAATCTTCTTCACTCTAGAGTGGGAAGAAGTATGTTCCTAAATGAAAGATCTATCTTAGAGAAATTTTTGTAGCTATCAAATGAGAAAATAATATGCAATAAACTTTGAAAATTATAGACTACTAAGGAAATATAAGCCATTCTTTTTAAAAATAGATATTAATTCAGGCACTGATATTGTATGCATATATATTGTATTTTACCACAAAAATAATAAATAAACAATCAGGAAAGTGGAGTTCTTGATATCCAAGATCCTATTTCACTGCATTTATCACTGGTCATTTTCTAAGTACATCTGAAAATAGGATTCTAAAACATGAATTTTTTTATGACTATTGACATTTGTTCTTTTACAACTATAGTTGTGGGTCACTGAAAGCTCCTTAGTTTCCTAAGAAACAAAAGAGAGCACATTGCATCTTCTCCAAGAAAACATATACATATAATGGCAAGAAGAAAATCAGGAGTTTTATTTTGAAACAAAATGGTAGGAAACTTTATGTTGAAAGGAAAATGAAATTATTTACCGATGTCAAATGAAAATAAATATTATTAGAATTTTTTATTTTTTAAGATACTACTTGTCTTGATAATGCCATGTGACAGAATAAATTTGCTTGAGTGACAGAAGATTTTCTTTTTTTTTTCTTTTTTTGATAATTGCATTAGATTTGGAAAATAAATAAGAATTGTCTCTGTTATTGTCATGTAGCCTCTTTCTGAACAATAGAACTGATTTAACAATACGCCAAATCACTGACCACAATCCTAGAAAAGAAGGGTTTGACTTTTTTTTTCAAAATTAAGTTATATCTAAGTTTGAGAAATTTCAGCATGTGCCTTATAATTCTTTTTTTTTTAAAATTGGAATAACTCATGACATCGCTTTATGTAATTAGGTGTCACTCAGTTGCATACATAAGCTTTGTGCTGATAAGTGGAGAGTCTGCAATAATGCTTAGAAATATTTAGAGTTGTGTCTGGGCTCTAAGATGGGGCCACTTGACCCACTGTGATCTGAGTTGGGGCAGACTATTTTATTTTATGGCCATCTAGACCGAAAGAGAGGAAGAAAAATTTACCAGCTAAAAGCAACAAAGAGATTGAGGTAGACAGAAAGTAATTAGTTTTTAATGATCTTTTGGAAGTCCCATGAATAGATTGATTTCTGTTTTGATCTTGCTTGAATTAATAGCTGCTTTTGAGTCTTCAATGCCACTCCAGCATGCATTGTTTCTTCATTTCATGGTCTGGCGCTCTCGCAGTGTAGGTTTTACTTGGACCATTGTTCCATTTTGTAAGGCTCAGCCCGGTGTTTTTGTGTTCTTCAACTTTAAACATTGTTGTGCTGTTTTCCTTTTATTTCTATAGCTGTTTCCTCTTGGGAATTTGATGGGGTTATCATTTGCATGGGCTAATATCCAAATTGGAGGTTCTTAGTCAATTCATTTCTCCCTGAGACAAGCTCTGTGCTCCTTGTGAAGAGCAGTTTCAGCTCGTCTACAGCCCCGACTTTTCCTTCCTTTTTTTTGGATTATGTGAGTTATTTAGAACCAACCAATGAGGCTGAAAGTAAGCAGTTTGTGTGGCTGGAGTGGCTGTTATGACTAAAAAGCTTTTTCCAATAGTAAATAGTAATTTGCTTCTCTCCAAAGCTTTCTAGACAATGACAACATCCCCAGTTTTTACTGGAGTGTTGTCACCAACTCCCTATTTCACTGTCAGACAGATGTCTACATTCTTCCATTCTGTGTTCTGCTCGCCCATCTAATTCTCAGATACTTTTTCTTGTCAGGAAGGTAGAAAAGGTTTACATTTTTTTTTTCATTCTTTTTGTTTGTTTGTTTGCTTTGGTTCAATCAAGCTATGCATGGGAATTTAAAAAAAAATTATTTTTCAAGAAAATTTGGAAAAGGAAAATAATCAGCCAAATTCCCACCAACCAGAGACTTTCAACATTTTGAAACAGACTTTTTGGGTTTCCTATATACTTATATTCTTTGATCTATGAGTATTTTTATGTGGTTATGCTTTAAAATATTTTTTCACTTAATTTTAAGTGATCATCTTTCCATGTCAAAAAAATATAGATCGCCATGATAATTTTTAAAGGCTGCCAGCAAAAGTATTGTGTCTTTATGGTCCTGGGCTTTAGGGTGGCTATAGGAAGAAAAAATAGAAGTGATGTGAGAATAGTAAGACAAGATCAAATAAATACCACTACCCTTAAAGTCCTTTTAGAAAAGGAGAAATGAGAAACAGGCTTAAAAAGGTTGACGGAAATTACCTCCTGGTGTGAATCAACAAATTTAATACACTACCCAACACTATACTTAGTGTGAATTAGCATTTTGGAAATTGCATCAATGAGTGTGAGAATTCTGAATCTCCTTAGTCTGTCACTCAGCTCCCCTTACTCTACAGGACAGAGGAGGCAAGTGGAAAGAGAAGTGAATGCAGGTAAAAGGTAGAAGATAAGATGCAGGAGTCACATGGGAAAAGAGGGAAGCAGAATGCTGGATTAACAGGCTGGGGAGAAGCCCTAAGAGAAAAAAAAAGAATGGAGGCTTCAGGACGTTTACAGCCAACATTCCACAGAGCACCAGGCACCCAGTGGAGAGACGGCAATCTATCCTTGTCATAGGCTGGCTGCACTGGTGCTCCCGCGGCCTGGCACTTTGTTCTGAGAAGAAGGGGCTGCCCAGGAATGTAAGGGGAAGGTGCAAGAGGGGGGCTCAATACCGCCTTTCATGGCCAGCTCCCTTAGTTCATTTCAGGTTAGATTACAGCCTTGTCACTTTGCTTTCTGCCTCTGTTTATTATTCTCTTTTGGTTTCCATTTTGTGTTTTGTATAGTTGGGTATCTCTAGCTCTTGATTTCCTCTTCTTAGCTAAGTATGATCCTTTAAAAAATTTTTTTAAGATCCTCTTCTAACTATGCTTTATAACATACTATCATTTTTTCCCTTTAATCCTTTACCTTCTAGATCTAAAAATCTTCTGATCTTTTAAAATGAATCTCCAGTATGACTGAAGTTTGTATTAATCTATTATCTTTGTGGTTTCAATGTTTCATTGGCTGATATTCCATATATTTTATTTCATAATATGTGAAGATCCATTCACTGAACCCCGGAGAACCTAACCTTCACCAAAAGGACAAATATTTTATGTGCCATTGACTAAGTTTGGATATACACGAAGGGAGGTATTCATCTGTTTAGTGACCTTAGGGATAATTTGGATTTTTGGCCTTTTGCCAAAGGAAGGAAGGCATGTAACACTTGCCTATTGTTCTTATGAATACAACCTCATCCACAATCCCCCAGCATTTGGGGATGTTCCACTTTTCCCAGTAGAAGTTGTCTAGCTTTAGTAAAGACACTGGAGTATCCTCATCACGAGATATATTTTGTGTATCACACAGGCCTATTTGCTCCAGAGAGAAAAGAAGTGGCTGCCTTAGGCAGTGGATTCAAATTCCAGCTCTATCTTCTAGCAAACTCATCTTTTCACTATTTTGGTTTCCTCGTGTGTTTAATGAAGACATTATTTTACCTCACAGGGTTGTGGTGATGACTAAAGAACATTTTATATGTGTCTGGTACATACGTTCTCTTTAAATAGTAACTGCTAGTATTATTACTATTGTTTACATTAATAATAATTATTAGTATAACATGAAGATGCTTTATATTCTGTGTAGGGATTAAAACGATCAGACATTAATCACTTAGAGAATATTTTAGCGCTAAATGGTATGGTAATACCATATTCGACAGCAAGCACTCAGGTGAAAGAAAGATTTATGTGGGCTATCAGATGGGGAAAATAAGACCTCCCTGAGGTGAGGCCTGAATTGGGCCTAGAAGAATGGATAGAATTTAAAACATGCAAAAGGGAATTTCAGGTTCAAGTGAGAGAAGGTCAAGGGAGAAAAGTATGAGTAAGCATACAACAACAAAAAAAGATAGGATTTCGGAGCTATTTTTGTGGGTTATTTAGCAACATTTATTTCTTCTCTCTCTTTTTTACTTTAATTAGTGCCCTTTTATTAAATTACATTTTTAGCTCTTACCTGTGCCAAAATAATATATATGCTTGTAATATCACATCACATCATATCACTTTAAATCCTTAAAAAAAGCTAGAGAAGATAACTATTCAGCTTGCTTTGAATGCCATTTTAGAATTAATTCTGGGGAAGCTATATTTGCAAGATTGCATATTTTAGGCAAATTGAAAGCATCTATATTCCTAGGGATAACACTGAATTTCAAAGGAAAGGTATTGCATTTCCATGACCAGTAAATACCCTCTAATGTCTGTGATGGCTTTTCCTCCATTTATTAAAGAAATCATATTGAGTGCTTTACTGTGGTTAGGACAGAGTGGTGCTGGAATGTCCCATTCCTACAGTCACCTCTTGTCCCCAGCTCTCTTCCACTGTCACAACTGTGAGGGAAGCTTCGGGCGTGGGGACTTATGGTGAAGAGGAGCCACCCAGGGAGTCAGGGGGCTACCGAGGACACTATGAGTGAAGCAGATTAAAAACATAACCTGGAACCCCTCTCTTTGTTACTGTAAATGGAAGATAAAGGAGGAATTCTTTTTTTTTAATCCCGATGTTGTATGATGCGCTGTACAATCGAATGTAAAGAGAGGTGAAATTAAAATGTACCTGGCGATTTACTCATTTAATTCTTACTCTCTACAAATGTCATTGTTTCCTACCATTCCTGGTATTGCCCTGCTGGCCTCTCAACCAGCCTGGTCCATAGTCAGAGCCGGGCTGCTTGGCCACAGGGTCCTGACCAACACAGCCTTACTGGGCAAAGGAAACAGCGCCTCCTTCAATGTCCAGCCCATCAACCCAAGCATAGGAGTGATTGAAAAATATCACAAATGCATTTTTACCTTTAGCTCCTTAATTAAATGTAGGGGCAGTGTATATGACCTATTTAATTACATACATTCTTTCCCAAAGCACTTTATTTTTCATGCAAGCCCCTGTACTGACAGATCCCACTGGCCCCTGCACCTAAGCGTCAATTAAAAGCATGTCAGGAGCAGCAATATAGCCTAGCGTGTTGGAAACTAACCAGATGTGGGTCGAAGTTCTGTCTCCACCACTTATTAGCTGTATGATTTGAGGTAAGTTATTTAAGCTTGTTTTCTCCCTGCAAAAATAGGGATAACAATAGTATTTACTGCAATGTTTTTTTTTTTAAGAAAAATAAAGATTAACAGAGCAAGTATGTATAAGTTACTTAGTAGAGTGATGGCTACATAGGGAATCACCATTAATTGAGATTGGTAATAGGTAATAATGACTATTAATAAATGTAATAGTTAATATATTTGCATTATTCATACATTATTTAATAAATATAAGAAATAACATACCTAATATTAACTACTACTATAATTATTATCATAATGTTGGATTCAGTTAACATTTATCAGTTTCTTCATCTGTAACATGACGATAATATTACCAATAGACTGATGCTATGGACTACACTCAGGTGTACTGTGAGAATTAAACGAGTGGCTGTGCTTTACAAGCCATAAACTAAAGTTTATGGCAAAGCTGAAAACAGGTTGTTGGTATCTGGTAGCACTTCAGACCTTAATATATATGACCCAAATCTTCCAGACAGAGTTTTGGTGAGTGCTAATCTTTTAAGAGTCCAGGCCAGTGTCTCTGTTGAGCCAAATAGCTGGTTTGTAATGGAGCAGAATGCTGTGTGAAGAAAGGCTGGCCCAGAAGCTTCCAATCGTTTCCTTTGCCTGGCCAAGCCACTTTAGCATTAATGTTGTTGTAGCTACTATGGGATTCCAAAATTAGTTGCCTTCTAAGGGAATTACTTTGCTAAGCAACATTCTTTCTTCTTTTTCTTCTTTTGTAACTCTATTGGGATAAGCTCCCTGGGCATCCACATGGGGCTAGGCAATGTGAGACACTTTTACCTGTGTTATTTAATAATGTCCTTATAATTGTTCTCTGAAGTGTGTATTCTCACCTGTCTACAGACAAGGAAGCTGAGGCTCCCTAACTTGTCCACCAGCAAATGGTAAACCTGGGATGAAAACATTTATCAAACTAAAGTTACGTCTGTGTTCTTTTCACTATATTAGTTCACTGGTGCTCGTGTTGTTTAAGGGCAGAAAAAGGGCTGGAAAGGGCAGTTGTTCTCAGTAGAGCAGTGCTGCCTCTCCAGAGTGTTTGAATGTGACCAGGGGAACTTTTGATTGTCACAGTGACTGGGGTGTAGGGGTGCTGCTGGATTTGGGTGGCAGGGACGATGGATACTAAATGTTCTGCCGTGCTCTGGATGCTACAATGAAGAATTGTCCCACCCAAAATACCAGTAGTGCCCCCATTGAGAGAGAGGAGATTAGGTGATGCAGAAATGTCTCTCCCGACTTCTTCTGAAGTGTAAACAGGGGCTGTGGCTGTGTTAGTGATTTTATTTTGTAGTGTTCACTTGAGGGCTTTGTATAATATAGGAAAACCCAACCCTTACTTCCCAAGCAAAACTAAATTGTTTCTGTGTAGGTGTTTTGTTTATGTGCTCTTTATAACCCTTAGCACAATTTATTAATTGCTGTATCCCACACCCCAAAAGCATGAGGGTGGGCACCATTTTATTCATTGCTGGGTTTGTGGTGTCTGGCATAGAGTCTGGTCGATAATAGATGCTCAAGTAACACTTGTTAATATGAGGGCATTGCAATTTTTGTCTCGTCTGTAAAGCCCCCAAACAAGCTTGAAACCATCTCCCAAATAAACAGAATTTGATATCCTAGCTTGGCTTTAAAACATTTGTGTTTCAGTGGTCATTAAGTATCCCAAATGTTATTCCCCAATTTTTGCTCCTTTCCTAACAAATTCTCTGATAGCTTAGGGTTCTTATTTGGTCATCAGCAGCCTTCTAGGAAGGGAAGTTCTATTTTCCAGTCTGGCTGAGGGCCTGGTGCCTTACAAAGATTAGTTTTCACTTTGCTCGGTTAAGTTGTAGTTCCATTTTTCCCTTTGGGTATTTGGAGTGATAGAGCTATTACCAGGGCCAGGCTCTGTTTTCTAAAAGATTGGCCAGAGTAAAAGCACCACCTCTGCTTTTTCAAGCAGCACTTTAACTCATCAGAAACATTAGTTCTTATTGTCTACCTGTTAAACTTTGAAAGATGACTATTTATTTTACCTTGTGGCATTTGTATATACATCAGGGTTACTTTCCACTTTCTTATCAAATTGGCTTTCATATACTGTTAATGTATAGAGCACTTCAGGTTGGCATTAGCGCTTTTCAGTTACTAATTAAAACACCACACAGCCCTTTGAGAAAGAACTAATGAATTTTCTGTTTTATTTATGAGACCTCAGTGGTCATGTGAGTTGCCTAAGATCCCTTAAAAAGTAAGTTGAGGGGTTAAAATAAGAATAAACGT
This sequence comes from Rhinolophus sinicus, assembly GCF_057876585.1. NCBI lineage: Eukaryota > Metazoa > Chordata > Mammalia > Chiroptera > Rhinolophidae > Rhinolophus > Rhinolophus sinicus. The sequence goes on along the minus strand of NC_142502.1, from coordinate 33,367,779 downwards.
CCTTGATTCCTAGTTATTTGGCTTTAACACTCTTTTTTTCCTTCCTTCCTTCTTTCCTTCCTTCCTTCCTTCTTTCTTTCCTCTCTCCCTCCCTTTCTCTGTCCTTCTTTCTTGTCTTTCTCACAAAGAACTTCATTATTTATTTTCTTAAATATCTTATGTGAAATTACTAATTTTCTTACTATAATTATTACCTTAGACTTAGAGGTCAGGGTAGACCCAAGTAAAGATTGTTACCTAGGTTGAACAGTCAACATTGTGGAACCTGCTCACCCCCTCTCACCTTGTCATCATGTCTTCCATATTCTCAATACCCTCTTTAACCAATTTCTTAAAAAAATGACCACTTTTGTTTCCTACCATATTTCCCCGAAAATAAGACCAGGTCTTACATTAATTTTGCTCCAAAAGACACGTTAGGGCTTATTTTCAGGGGATGTCTTATTTTTTCATGTACAAAAATCTACATTTATTCAAATACAGTCATGTCATCATCTTCTGGAACATCGCCATAACCTCCAAACCCTGAATGCTGGCTTGAATTTCTTGCGACTTCATTTCCTGTTAGAACCATTGGCCCCAGTCTCTCATGTCCAGCAATAGAGCTCTCCTTAAATGAGCACTTCTTGCCCATGTAGCTGCTCGTAGTGCATTGGCAGCACAGCTGTCAGTGATTTTATGCCATGAATTCTTAACCCAAGTTACAACCTCTTGCAGGCTAGGCTTCACAAAGTTTCCACGCTGATTTCTCTCCATTCTATTTTTAATGTAGTCATTGATTTCCATGCTCAAATGGTCCTCAAATGGCTTGTTAGTTGTAATATCAAGAGTCTGGAGATAGGCAGTCATTCCTGCGGGAATCATTATTTGATCTATTCTGCTCTCTGCTAGGAAGTTCTTCATGTTTTTAGCGCAGTGAGTGCTGACTGAATCTCAGACTAACAGACCTCTTTGGCCACCTTGCAAAACAAGTGGCAGCATTAAATCGACCCACTTCCTTATAACTGCTTGTGTGCACCAGGCTTTTTCGGTTTCAAGAACATAAATGCCTGAAACACGTTCAACCTTATCTTTCTTGCCCTTACTGATGATTAGAGGTGGGGATTTCTTTCCATCCAGACAAATTGCCAAAATACAGGTAACATATGCACTTTTGTAACCAGTGGAGGGAATGTAGATTGACAAGGCACCCCTCTGATCAATTGTCATTTGAGATCTTTGGCCCATAAACACTGCAGTTTCATCCATAGCAATCATGTTGGAGAGTTGGTATTTAGAAAAGTTGATGCCATCAACAAAGGACATGAATACAAGTGCATGTTTAATAACTTCAGTATCTTCCAGCTTGAACAGTGTTGTCAATCTTAGAGACAGTTCATATCGCAGAAGGAAGCTATCTAGCCAGTGTTGTGATGCTTTGAATTCTTCTGGGGATATTTCTAACTGTGGTGCCATTGCAAGGGCAAATGCTTGAATATCAACCCTGCATACAACCAAAGCCTTTGCTCTCCTGTCATCAATCCACTCACAGATGATGTCTTCCAGCTCAGGAAATAATGGTTGCCGACCTGATCCACACTTGCGTTTCTTAGCATCTCCCTCGTCCACCTGTTGACTCAGGTTATCGTGCTCTGCTCGCCATTTTCAGACCACTTGGAGATCCAACTTCTTCTCTTTGCAGAAAGCCATAACATTCTTGCCCTGGGAGTCCGCCACGATTCCTTTCTTGTACTCAACAGAATAGCTCTTTCTTTTTGCACTCATCTTATCTGGGGGTCAAAATAGTCTTCCCTTTAAATCTACCATTAAATCAAGTGTTAATTGAAGACTTACGAGGCAGGAGTGGCAACAAAAATGATGACAGTTAAGAATGATGGTCCATACAAAAACGATGAAAAATTGCAGGCACCAAAATTCAGAAAACGTTTCTTTATTTTACACGGGTGCGTTAAGTATGTCCGTTACAACACACGGTGTATTGAATTAGGAAAATTCACATTAGATACAACTACATCCATTCGTTATCAAGTGTGCACGTTATTTGTTCATTGTGTCTGTACTCCGATTGGTCATTCGGCAATAAGTCTCGAGTTCATCTGTTTACCTAGGTGCTTACCTCTCTTTCAAAAGCGCCTGCTTGGGTATTTACAAATACTTAATTGTAATTTATACTATTATTTTTATTTTAAGTGTTAATGTCAATATTATTTATTTATATTTAATTATATAGTAATATTATTATTTTATAATTGAATACATCCGTCATGTGTTGCCACGGACGTACTAAATGCATCTGTCTGGCTGACGATCTTAACTGGGGCTTATTTTTGGGATAGGGTATATATTAAAAGCATCCTGAAAAATCATGCTAGGGCTTATTTTCTAGTTAGGTCTTGTTTTCGAGGAAATACAGTATCTCCCACCATCTCCTACCCTTTTATTCACTCTTGTTACCCTTTTTCACTAAAGGTTCTTTCTTCCTTTCTCTCGCCTTCCTTTTCCTCTCCTTTCCTTTCTCTATTTCTTCCTTCCTTCCTTCCTTCCTTCCTTTCTTCTCTCTCTCTCTCTCTCTCTCTCTCTCTCTCTCTCTCTCTCTCTCTCTCTCTCTCTCTCTCTCTCTCCTTTTCTGTTGGAGGTACCATGTATTCTGGTATTGTTTTGTTTCCTCTCTCTCCTTTTTGGAGGATGAGGTTAGTATAGTGGTGGGGTGTGTATCCCCACAGAGGAAAGTTTAAAACTACTAGTTGAATGAAACTTTGCGACTTTCTAAAATGTGAATTAGGTTTTGGCATGCTGGTTCATTTTGGATTAATGCAGTCTCATCAAATGACTGAGAAAAAAATCAATTAGCATACTCCCGACTTTTGAAAGCCACTTACAGAAAATGTGTAATGAGAAAAAGACAATGGACACAAATATACATGTCTCTAAGTGGGCAAAGAGAATTTTCTTTAACTTGGTAATATGCTTAAGAAAAAGACAACAGAGTGCTTGGGAAGTCACTGCCCTCCACCCTGAGTGGAATTCAAGGATTGCTGGCATTAGAGAGATTGCAGATTATGGTTACTAAATGAAAGGATTACTGAGACAGACATGCCTTAGGCTAGAAGAAGACAATGGGAATTAAGAGATTATGATGAATGGAGAGTCGTATTAACTGTCTTTCTAAGGTTGAATACTTTACAAAAGAAATATTACTAACTGTTTCTCAGGCTAAAGTGTGGAGTGGTGCTGGAGCTGAGTTTGCTTTTAAATATTCTTTCCAGTTTTGGCCCCCAAATTTTTAGGTTCAGTATATTAGTCTAAGGGGAAATAGGGCAGGAGTGCTGATTGAGATATTGTTTCAAAACTCAGTCTTGATTTGTTGTCTTAACACATGCACTTTTTGTTCTTTCTCAGTTAGTGCTGTTACAATTCAAATAGTGAAGGGTGATGTAGGGGTTATATCTGAGGCAGTTATGGAAGAGTGTCAGGTCCCCGGTTTGGTTTTCAGAGAACTGGAGTCTAAATCCAGTTCTGACCCAAAGAATGAGACTGAATTTCTCAGACCCCTCAGATACTTCATGTGAAAATGGAGGGGATGATGTTAGATGATTTTTTTCAATTCTAGATGTTGCTAGAAATATAAGTACCTCTCAAAGATCTACAAACACATTAATTGGAAGCACTGGGAATCTATTCAGTGTGCAATGATACTATATCGTGGAAATATCAGATGAAAGTTCATGAATGTTTTGCCTTTAAGAAGGCTATATATAACATTTATAGGATGTATACAGACTCTATTGGGACAACTAATTTCATTCTAAAAGTGTTTATAGCTGTTGTTTAAGAATAATAAAATGAATTTACATATAAAATGTAAAGCACTTAAAAATTTCCCTAAAGTGTGTTTTAGTCCAAACATTGTTAGTTCTTAGAAACTAAGAGGCAAAACTCTTGACATTGAAGTAAACTAAAGTGATGTTGTCTGATTTGGTTTAGTCTGAGGTATTTCATTCAATACCAAAATTTCCATAAAGGTAAAATCAGATTTCGATAATGTACTTACACTTGATATAAGATTAAAAAATATATATATATTATAATATAAATTATAATATAAAATATAACTATATAACTAAGAAGATACTGTTACTTTAAGCCTTTCTTTGAAAAATGCTAGGAAACATTTTTAATGGCTGGGCTTTCCTTACTTAGCTGGGTTAATCTCTTAGTTGCTAAGGGCAGATTGATTTGTTTATAAACTTGTTAAACCAAATCTGCACACAACCACATCACAGATAATAAAGTAGGAAAAGACCACTCAAATTCTCAGTCTGCATCCACTCACCACCTCAGTCTTATTAATGTCTAACTTAACTTTTTCAGCAATGTATTCCACATTGCATGTTTTACACATTGTATTTTTAAATGCCGTGCTGACGATGATTGTTAACCATGTGTGTGGGTGTGGCTGAAAAGACCTGATGTGCGACCAGAATTCCTCTACCAGTGACATACCCAGTCTGGGCTACCGTCAGTGAGTCATGCTGCTGTGTTGACACTGGGGCCCCCATGTGTGGTCTGATGTGTTGGAGACGGCCTGGCAGATGCCACACATGCTTATTCCATATTGGCGCCATAAGCACTAGGGAGGAGTATATGCCATGCTTAGGTTACTGGCAATTGAAACTTTCTCTTATTTTGGAATAAATACAAACAGATCTTTCTACTACCACCTACCTAATGAGATTTCAACCTTTATAGAGTATCGTTACCTAACACATAAAATTGTAAAACTTGTGAGATTTAACATTTCTTTGTGTCATATTTAGTTTTTTAAGCCATTTTTATGATGATATTGTCCTGATAGTTGTCAAATATCAGTGCTAAAAAGTAGCAAAACTTGTGTGTGTGTGTGTGTGTGTCTATGTGTGTAGTAGAAGTTTAGAGAAGGGGAAGTGACTTTTTAACAGGCTACAGCATTAACCCAAGTGTGGAAAAGTTTTATCTGTTGTAGCAGATTGGAATTTATACACCACAACTTAGGAAGGCAGAGATGTGATTTTGTTTTCTACAGTCTTGAGGCTCTGTTCTACCTAGAGGAGGTAATTTCTCCCAATCTAGTAGCCTCAGTTTGATCCAGTGATTTTTTTTCAGCTGAGATTAAGTATCTTAGTCACTGTTTATTTCAAAGCTTGGCTGCATTTCAGTAAAAGGCACCTGGAAGGATTTCTTTGCATGTTCCTCAGTGACATTTAGGAGCAATGGTGGAGGTCACCTACAATTATGGCAGTAGCACTGGGGCTCTTGACACTGATCTATCTGCTGTCCTCCCGGGCCTTATTAGTCTTGTCCCACAGCTCCCATCTTTCATGTTCCCAGGACAATACTTGTCTTTTGAGCATCCTGCTAATTTCTATGACTGATGCTTGTATACCTTTGATTTTGAGATTTCTTATCAATGTTGCGGGTATTTTGGGGGCTTAGGTTCTGAACACCTCCATATTCCCTATTAGAGCCATGGGGACTTCTGGTTTCTTTCTCCACCAATCACTAGAGCATGTGAACGCCTGGGGCTGGTCCTTCAACCCACACACAGGTACCTCTCTCAGATATGGAGACTGTATTTCATCTCCACCCCGTCCTGCCACCATTTTGGATGCTATGCCATTCCAAATGCAGAGCTTCTCAGACAGGTTTGTGATGGGCACAGTCTCTGCCCAGGAAAGCAGAGGCTCAATGATGGTTCCTTAGATTCCCCCAAAACTATGTGTGTGTGTGCTTCTCTTGATGACTGACTACTCTCTGTCCCTGAGATTTGACCACTGGATGGAGAGGAAGGAAGTAAATACCCCAACATCTGATATCTTGTCCCTACTTTCCTCCTTTTTTTGCTATTTCTTCTAACACAGAAATGGTTTTTCTGTTTTAATTCTTGTGTTCTCAGAATTGACTCTGGGTCATATACTCTTTTCTACTGTAGGGCATTTAATTATTGATCAGGGTCCTTCAGGCTTGGCTTTTGTATGCAAAATGTTCAGCTTTGGAAAATTTAAAACAGCCTTGTCTTTCTCAAGAAAGCCTGGCTCCTGCTAAATCAAAAGCCTTTGCATTCAATCTTGTTATGGATGTAAAATTTTGTATTGTAAAACTGTAAGCTGATTGATGACTGCTATTCTTGGCTGTGTGTTGCCCTTTTCCTGAAGCAATGAACTCTAACAAATTAAGAGGCTGTGGGGAAGATGGGGAAAGCTACAGGAAAATGGGGATTTAAGGTTTACCAGTGATGAAACTACATAGGTTTAATATTGCAAAATATTATACCCATTACATCCACATCATCTCTAAGTCATCAAGTTAGTATAGAGATTTTTCAGATGGGTTTGATGAAAAGAAATTCAATTCACATTTGGGTTTCTATTAATGAACAATATATTTTGTTAAAAAGAGTCTTTCCAGTCTTCTTTACCTTGCTATTATTTAGCCATTTTTTCTTTCTTTTATAGGTTAGTCTTTACAGTTTTAAATTGTGAAATAAAGTGCAGATACAGACCCTTTCCAAATGGATGTATGTATACCTTAATGAATTGTCTAAAAATTCTAAGGTGAAAACCTTTGTAACTATCACTATGTCAAGAAATATAACTTAGCCAGTCACCTATACAACCCCTTTATATGCTCCGTCCCAGTCTTAATTCCCTCCTTCTGCCATATGTAACTATGGTGTTACGCTGAATTTTATAGTAATCACTTCTTTGTGTGTGTGTTTACTTTTAATATTCAAGTGTGCATCCCTGGACACTATAGTTTAGTCTTGCTCATTATTTAAAATTTGGTAAGTTTTCAAGACTCTTTTAATTTATGTTTCCTTCCTCTATTTCTTTCTTTTCCTAATAATGTCTTCTATTGAAGACCTGGACTGTTGGACCTGGAAAGTGTCCCATGGTGTGAATTTTACTGATTGTACGCTCATGGTACAGTTCATTATGTTCCTTTGTCCTCTTGTATTTTCTGAAAATTGGCAGCTGGATCCAGAGGTGATATCAGACATAAGTTCAATCTCTTTGGCAAGATTATATGTGGTATTTGGGAAGATATCAGAGGCACATAATATATAATAATTTCTCTTTTTACAATGTTAACAATTTATATTCAGTGCCTCAATCTATTATATAATATACTCTTTAGTGTCACCTTCATACTATGGTCATATATACATATATATATACACATATGTATATATATGTGTGTATATATATATATATATATATATATATATATATATATATATATATATATCCCCAATTCAGAAAACTGCAGGTAAGTGGGACATAAGATTTCCCAAATGGTACTATAATTTTTAAAATTTCTAAATGTGTTTGACTAACTTTTGTATTTGGTATAAACCAGGTTGCCAAGGCCAGCTCAAACTTAGAGACAATGCAAAGCTATACAATTACAGGGAAAGAAGAATTTCTCTGCCTCTCTCCCCACCTGCTATTGTGGAACTTCTTCCTACAACGTCTCTTCCTCTCACCAGTTACTACTGGAAGTCGCCAGGCAGTGTCTCCTGCATGCTCTGGAAAACAGCATCCTTAGCTACCGCGCGGCCTCTCCTTGTCTCTTCCCTTGCTGCCCATCCCATCTCTGACTCCCTTTGGTGATGTGTTCTTTAAAGCGTCTGGACTCCATGAAACCCCATACAGGTGACCCCTTATGGCTGCTGCCATAGCACTGACGTGGGTGACATATCCTGTTGATGTCTAGATGCAGAGTCTACCAAGTATTCACCAAATATCCATTTTCTCTTCCTCATGGATATACAACTATATTACATTTCTCAGTTGTTCTTGCAGTTGGATCTGGCCATGTAACTAATTTCTAGACAATACTAGATATTTGGAAGTGATATGTGCCATTTCTAGGAAAGTAGCTTTGTCCCCTCCATGCTCGCTTTCCCTTTGTGCTGGCTAGATGATGCGCTGGGGCAGAGGTTTATAAATTCTTTCTGTAAAGAGCAACAGTGTAAATACTTTAGCTTTGAAGGTCATATGGTCTCTGTTGAAACTACAGATACTCCTTAACTTCCAATGGGATTATGTCCCAAAAAATCCACTGTAAATAGAAAATATTGGAAGTTGAAAATACATTTATACAAGTAACCTACCAAACATCATAGCGTAGCCTAGCTTACCTTAAACATGCTCAAAACACTTACATTAGCCTACAGTTGGGCAAAATCATCTGACACAAAGCCTATTTTGTAATAAAGTGTTGAATATCTTATGTAATTTGTTATGTATATTGCTTTTGCACCATTGTAAAGTCAAAAAACTGTAAGTTGAATCATCATATGTCAGGACTGTCTGTACTCAACTCAGCTATTATTGTGCAAAAGAGGCCATAGTGGGTAAATGTGCAAATGTGGCTGTGTTTCCAAGAAACTGTATTTACAATAAAAGGCAAGAAGTGTAGTTTGTTGGCACCTGCCCTAGTGGATGGCAGAGCCACAGATGAGCTTGAATACTGAGTATGGAAGGAGACTGGCTGTCATCCAGGAACACCCACTTTCAACTGTCATGTGAGGGAGAAATAAACTTTTATTGTACTTGATTCATGTATTAGTTAACTAGGGCTGCCATAACAAAGTATTACTTAAAATACTTTGGGTGGTTTAAAATCATTCTGAAGTCTAGAAGTCCAATATCAAGGTGTCGGCAGAGCTATGCTTCCTCAGAAGCCTGTAGGGAGGAATCCTTCTCTGCCTCTTCCTAGTTTTAGGTGGTGGCCATCAGCCCTCAGTGTTCCTTGGCTTGCAGCTGCATCCCTCCAATCTCTGTTCCTGTTGCCATGTGGCATTCTCCTTCCATGGCTAGTCTGTGTCTCTTCTCTTTATAAGGACAATAGTCACATTGGATTAAGGGCCTGTCCTGCTCCAGTATAACCTTATCTTAACTTACATCTTAGTTACATCTGGAAAAAATCTGTTTCCAAATATGGTCATATTCAAAGGTACCAAGGGTTAGGGCTTCAACATATTTTGGGGGGACACAGTTGAATTTACAAAAAGCTATTATACATTTTTTGGGGGATTTATTTATTATTCAGGCCCACTGGACAATGACCATATCAGTGGCGTGCTGTACCCCACTATTTTGGGAAAATTTATTTTCACACATTTGCGCCTAACCTGATGTGTCTCAGAATTGTGTGTGTGTGTGTGTGTGTGTGTGTGTGTGTGTGTGTAACAATGTATTCACCTAAAAGAAAAACCACCATCTTTCTAGAACTCACGCCTCAGGCCATGGAGGACTGGAAGGTAGCCAGAGGTGGTGCTGGAGAAGTAAGAAGTGACAGCTGTCTCAGCAATAGACAGGCATGGTGCCTGAGCATTGCTCTACCTGCAGCTCATGGGGAGTGCTTTGCTATGTTTCTACTCAGTTCCCTTAGCATAAACTCTTTCCAGGAGGCTCATTAGTCAAATGTACTCTTGGCAGAACCACTTCCTTTCTCCTGACCCTTCAGCTACCACCCCCATAGACGTGACCAGACATGTTTAATCTTAACCTGAACACAACAGACATCCCTGCTTCGTGTACTTCTACTGAGAGCTATAATAGGTGTTTAAGATAAATTATTAGAACTTCACCTCCATCTCCAACCAACAGTCTTCTTTTAGGTGAAGCTTAACAGAAGGAACTGGGTGACAGGAGCTTGTCAGGAAACTGATTTAGACTATTTCTTTCCAGCAAAATTTTGAAACAAAGGTACAAACCAAGGTGAATCAAAAGGTAAAAACTGCATTTATGGTACACATTGACAGCTACCACCTGGTAAACTTATTTTAGTTTTTAAAACATTAATTTGCTGTTCTGTGGACAGCCTAAATTAAAAAAAAAAAAGAAATGTGGGAATCAGTGAATTTTGAGAAGGCGATGTTTTTGTGTGTGTCTTTGTATCTGCGTTTAATGATGAATGTTTCTCAAATTTATGCAAGTGATTAGCACAGGAGTGTGTTTCTTAGTCTTCATACACTTCACAGGCCGGCCCTCTTTCTCCTACCTCAGACATGTGTTTCCAGGTAGGTGTGCTGATGTCTAATCAGTCAGCTGAGATATTCACTGTAACTTCTCCAGCCCTGTCTGGAAGAACTCCAGCCTGGGAGAATCTAAACATATCATTCAAAGGCCTGTGATGTTGGAAAGAAAGGAGGTTTTGGATGATTTTTGTTTTTGTTTGGATTTGGGTCAGTGCCTCCCATTTACAGCTGGAATGTGCACTGGATGGTTTCAGATATATTTTGGAAGACTGATGTGGGCCTCATGCAAGTCAGCGACAGTGGGGCCTCAGGAGACTCTAGGAGTAGGTTATCATGTTCAGAAACACATGTCTCTTTATCAGGAAATATTGATGCTGAACAATGCGGCCATGGAAATTCTCCTTCGCTGGCAACCTCAGCCCTGCCAGACAATGTTCACAGTCAGAACCACTGCCAGGGGGAGCTCCTTTCCACAACTTCTTCATCAAGCTTTTACACCTAATAAAAGGGTTCATCCAGGGAATTTCAAGTCAAAATCCAAGAACCACTCTTATTTCCAGAAATGACATGAATGACACATCATTGGTGAATGGAAAGGAGATGCTTGTAATGTGTAAAGATATAGGAACAAATGCTAGCAGAGAGGTTAGTTTTCCGCCAGCTATGTTCTCCTGATCGTACAGGCCATCTTATGAGCACTGCCATCTTACCACTTTCCTACAATGAAAAGATAGCTTACAAAGATACAAATCACTCTTGCTTTATTTTATGGGGGAGGGTCTACTTGTAGTGAATGCACTTATCCCATACCATGTGTAAATCCTTTTACCTTTTGGTCCCCTGGTATAACTTTCTACCATATTTAAATAAAATGCAGGATCTAAAACAGCGTTGCAAACAGTTATTCCAGAACTAAAAAAGAAAACAAAAACAAACCCCTAGTTATTAACATTTAGAAATCAGGAGATTGCACATAAGAATCGGCATTTCTTACATCTCTTATAAAACAAATGCTTATGGCCTGCATTTCTACATGGTAGCAACACACTGATTTAGCCAGTGGTAGATGTCTAAATCTACCTGGGTAGACAGAGCCATGTTTAGATGGGGGCTCACAACACTGTTCTTAACACAGGCCAGCTTTACTTATCCACTTGACCTGCCCTGTTCTTGTAGACATTTAAATTTGCAATGGCTGATCTATAGGAAGCAAGCTTCAGCAATTTTTGTTCTTTTCTTTAAGATACTAAGTTTTTCTTTGTTTGTTTGTTTTTTTTCTTTCTTTTTCAATTGGAAGTGAGCCACGGCCATGGAATGGAAATTTCCCAGGAAAATAGGTGGATAAATGGACTTCCTCTGAGCCACAACCTAAATACATTTGACAAGAACTGGGTTCATTGTTACCCATGTCTGAAAGACTGACAGAATGACCAGAACTAGGTAGACAGTATGTATTTAGTTTCCATAGATATATTTCAAGGGGGATGTTTCCCAGAGAAGGCCAGCACAGTTGGTGTTGACTGCCTGGAGCACTTTGTGAAGCTGGAACGATGGCTTCAAAGGAGCCTGTATCCCGTAAAACATGTGGTCACCTGGCTAGAGAAGAAAGTTTCTGGGTCTTGTAATATTACACAGGACAAGAAAAAAAAAATTGGAATGCTTTTGGATTTAGTTAAATCTTGTTCTCTCTTCAACTCCTTCTGCCTAGAGGATATGGTAGCCTCAGAGGAGTTCTTGCTTTCTCTCTCAAGACCATGCCCATCTTTATGTTCCAGTTGGTTATGGAGAAATTAGAATTTTTGTTATTTTGAATATATAATCAGAAACCATGTAAAAACCATGATAAATTATATGTAACATTTTTTGGTTTTTAATACTAAATAAGACAAATATTTTTTCTACATGTGAACATGTTTCTGACTCTCATGCTCCATCTTCCCATGACTGCTATTCTGTTGCGATTCATTTTACATGGTGTTTTTCCAGGAATCCTTCCATCTCATTAGGTTTTCCTTTCTTTCTATTTTACCCCCTTTTATCCTACAATCTGTGTTTAATTTTCCAGCTCTCTACTTTTATTCTTATTTCCCTTTTGTCAGCCTGGTCTCTTTTATTTTTTGTCTATTGTTGTTTCATTTTCTCCCTCTTGGTGCCCTCCTTCATGTGCTATTGTACATGGTCTGTTTCTGTCTTCAGTTTGTTTTATTCTCTTACCATATATTTATGCCTCCTGATTAAAACACACACACACACACACACACACACACACACACACAGACGCAAAATGGATTCTTGTATTAATTGTAGCGATCTTCCTAATTTCTTTATATTAACTCCACACTGTAATCAGTTTTTTTATACTCCAAATTGCCAAAATCCCATTATAACAAAGTTTCCACCCAAATTGTCTATAGAAAATTAGAATTTATTTATTTATTTATTTACGAATGAATGTACTTTCCACCTAGTAGCTGCTTTGTGACATCCCTGCACCAGAAATCATTAACTAGGTTCTGAATGGATGTTGTCCCTTTGCTAGCTGTATAACCTTAAAGAAGCCACAGTGTGTCTGGGTCTCAGTTGTCTCATCTATTAAAGTTACGGGAGAAGAACTTCCTTGCTACTCTAAGGCTGGTCCTCAGACTAGCCACATCAGAGTCAGCTGAGAGCTTGTTAGGAAGAAACAAGCTCAGACCTCACCCCACACTTCCTGACTTGGACTCTGCAGTTTTACAAGATCCCCAGGTGACCTGTGTGCTCCTGGAAGTTTGAGAAGCACAACGTTTTGGATTTTTTTCCAAATCAATTTTCCAGCTTCAATTTTGCTGAAAATAAGTGAAACCTTATATTAATATGTGAAAGTGAAAAAGAAAAAGAAAACTGCCTTGCTCACGGGGCATAGTAAAATCACCCAAGAGTCTTTGATGAAATACTAATACCTTGGGATCCTCCCTCACATCCACTAATGCACGCACGATGGGATGGTAGTTTTTCCAAGTGCCACGAGATTTTACTAAGCAGACCGAGAAGCATTCAGTTACACTACTTGAAATTTATCTCTTCTGATTCTATCGGCACTGCCTTCCTTTTGGATCTGAGGTGAGTAATGACTATGGAACAGAGGAACTCCAACCTATTTGGTTTTACCTACTTAAAACCACAAAAATTATTCTGGGGGAGGTAAAGTGGGAAGGAGCTAATTATTGAAAGTGACTATATGTATTTTTATAGCATTGTGGGAGCAAAAAGCAAGGTTCACTAATTTTTTCTCAGGCTTCACTCAGACTACTGACAATGGGAGTGTTTGTGGTAAGAAGGAAGTAACCTCTGGAGAGTGGGGGTGGCGATTTCAGTGGAATGGTTTCATTTCATCTTAACTTGCTGCTGGTGTTGACTGGTGAGCACAATTAGCCACATGCTATGATTGAGTTACCAAACATTAAGTTCCAATTTACTTTTATTTCAGGTTGTTAATTGTAGCTGATTTAAGACAAATTGAAGCCAACAGAATTTGTTTCTAAAACTTTCTATGTGGTATCTTTAGTGTGAGAACTGGGGAAGATATAGTCATAAAGCAGTTTGTCACAAGAGAAGAAGGTGTGATGATACAATTATGGAGAAATTCTTTCATGTTACAGTTTTTTAAGTCAGACCTTGAGAAACTGTCTTTAAAGATTAACTTTACTTTTTCTTAAGGTTAATTTTTTTCTCCAGCGCTCAACAAGAAACACCAGCAAATGATTACATTTTAGAGTGATAGAATTACTTGATTGAAATAAAGTGTATTTTTCTTAAACGTGTTTTTGCTTAGTACAGCACCTTCTTTTCTCATTTTTCATGTCCTGAATTATTTCTGCATCAAGTTTAGCTGAGGAGCCAAAATTCTGTCATTGTGGGGGATTTCTGAAGTGTCACATTGAGGAAGAGAGATATCTAGAATAAGATGTCATTTTGGTCTGTTTCTTAACTGTTAATCCAAGAAGTTACACTAGCAGAGGAACACTAATCTGGTTGGTCGTCAGTCTTTCCTTTGGTTAGCCAAACCCCAGATGGGATCTTTAGTCAGGGTTGGGCCATGATTTCATCAGGTCTGCAGAGTCTCTGGTAGTTACTGTGTTTCCCCGAAAAAAAGACCTAGCTGGACCATCAGCTCTAATGTGTCTTTTGGAGCAAAAATTAATATAAGACCTGGTATTATATTACATTATATTAATTATACCCAGTCTTATATTATAATAAAATAAGACCGGGTGTTATATTAATTTTTTGCTCCAAAAGACGCCTTAGAGCTGCTGGTCCAGCTAGGCCTTATTTTTGGGGCGACACGGTATGTGATTCTTATTTCACACATTGCTGAGAATCATGTGAAGACTCAACAAATATTTCCTCACAAATTTATTCTAGCTCTGGTAAAACTTGTGAAGTAGGGAACTCTTTTCAATTGTGTTCTCTTTCTTATTGAAACACTTCTCCCCAGTGTTGCAACACTTTGTACCCCTTCTGTAACCATCTTTGTTCTACTCACAGCTGCTACTTACTAGGGAATCTTTGCAACAATGTCTTTAAACCACTCTAGTACTATTTTGTTTCTCTGGATAAGGAAATCACTAACTGACATATTTTTTCTTATTAACAAGATCTCTCTCTTTTACATTGTTTGATACATCTCCTCCTCAGCTTTCTTAATTCTTTTGTAAAGGGGAGGAAGTTGAAATGCTGTCCATCAAAAACTTGACTGAGGCATTCTAGTATGGATATTTTATTTGATTTTGGAGAAAAAAAAATCCAAAATATTTCCTGAATCTCACCCCCGATTTTTAAAGAAAACAAGTCTACATTTCAAAGTTATATAAAAATGTCAAGTTTTCCAATTTCCTTCGAACTTTCTAAATAGAACATATCCTCCCCAGGGTTCCATTTAGATCGGATGATGGGGTGGTGGTATTGGGGGTATCTCAGTGGTGGGTGCTGCTGAAATAGGGGTTAAATGTGGACAATAAGCAAATTAGAAAAAAATGGTTTCCTTATTTTAATCCGTAGGGTATTTTGTATCTTTCTATGTCTTTGAAAGCATGATGTCAGATGAAGTTATGTTTTGTGATGTTAAAATTCAGCTACATAAAAAAAATAGCAGATAACTCAATTATATATATATTATTGTTAAATGTATGTGTGTATATATATATATATATATATTTAACAATAATATTGGCCTTGCAAACATTACCTTTATGGGCCTGGAATCTTGTATATTCTGAACTATTGGCACCTTCTAAATTTGTATTCATGGTTTTTGAGTCAGTCAATATGCCAGGAGAAAGTATAGTTAGTTAGCTTCAACCAGTGATCTGGACCTACAAACTCCAATGGCATTTAATATAAGTTACTTCTAGTACTTTTTTTCCTGAGGCTGCTGCTAAATTGTGGTGTAACCACTTCAGTTAGAACATGCTCTAGCCTTATGAAAATTCTCATACCCTCGTTAACACTGTGGAAAATTTAAAGAACAACAAAAGAAAGCTTGGTATGGGTTAGAATATGATTTCTCCTGAGAGCATTTGGAATTTGCTGTGGGTTAATGAAAACTTCACTCACTACTCCAGTCCAGAAGTTTTCCCACTGGCTGGTGGGATTTTTCCACTATTTCCAGATTGCAGAGGGAAATATAAAATAATAGACCCAAAGCTTGAAACTGGAAGGCTTATATTTTTTGTCTAGTCAGATTCAAATATTTGAGTTGCCTGAGCTGTTAACAGAAGAGCTGGTGGAGAGGATGGGCAGTGCTGTGACTCACAGAGTGTTCTACTCAAATCAGAAGCCTAACAGGTGTGTCAGGGTGAGCCATCCTATGTTCACGTGTCTCTTTTATTTGGGACAGTAAAGGTAATCTACCTAGCACTGCCTAGTGCTACTTGACGGTATGAAAACGTTAGCCATGAAGCTCTCCTGCACATTTATTCCACAGGGTCTAAATGTCCCATCTCTAAAGCACATTCTTCTATTTAGTGCCACTGCTTGTGTGCCAATAGGTGTCTGAGAAGACCAAACACTTTTTTGTTTGTGGACTAATAGATTGGATTATTTTTGCTCTTAGAAAGAGCTCTGAAGGGAGGGGACACAGGACGTGTATATTTTACTTGTGGAATGAGAGGGAGAGTCCAGAACATGGGATGCTCTAAAAAGATGTCAGACCTTGGTAGGTGGTGCAGGGAGGGGGCCTAGGCAGCCCACGGGTACTCCGAGGAACCGGTGTTTAGAGTAGGTGATTCTCAGTCATTTTTCTGCTCTAATATACCACAGAATTATCCCAATCCCCTGTCTATAATAGGGACTTCCTTATAACATTCCCCATAGAAGTGGTTCTGTGCTGGGGCATGATAAGAGTGTCTATCAGATTCTGGGGAAGAGTATAATTTGGAAAAAACTATTAGGGTCCTGTTTTAGTAAAATCGATAACGTGTAATTGTGAGCATCATTCATATAAAGCAGTTATTTTTCCAAGACAATCAAAGTTTGATTTCTTGGTTTTATCAACATTGGGAATGGGTAGACTCTGAAGTGGTGAGGTTTGGGTTTGTTTTCTTTCTTTCTTTCTTTCTTTCTTTCTTTCTTTCTTTCTTTCTTTCTTTCTTTCTTTCTTTCTTTCTTTCCTCCCTCCCTCCCTCCCTCCCTCCTTCCCTCCCTCCCTCCCTCCCTCCCTCCCTCCCTCCCTCCCTCCCTCCCTCTCTCTCTCTTTCTTTCTTCCTTTACATTTCCTTTTTTTACTTAAGTTGGTCTTCAAATCCAGTTTGTCCTGCTATAGGTGAAGAATCCTTCAGTGACTATAGGTAGTGTCCTTAGAAAGGATAGTGGTGCCATAACTTATACCTTTCCTAAACTTGTGCTGCAAAATTAGTCTTTTGATATATGCAAGATCAGGGAAAATGTGGAACAAAGAAGGAATATGGAGGAGTTGAGGATACTGGGAAGGGAATACATCCTATGCAGAGGAG
Source organism: Rhinolophus sinicus (assembly GCF_057876585.1). NCBI lineage: Eukaryota > Metazoa > Chordata > Mammalia > Chiroptera > Rhinolophidae > Rhinolophus > Rhinolophus sinicus. The sequence continues at coordinate 33,350,763 of NC_142502.1, read as the reverse complement.
AAAGGAATTTGTAAAATGCGGGCAGAGTCAGAGAATGTTGGCAGAAGGTGAACTGGGTCTGATATGTGTTTAGTATGTAGGTATATAAGATATGCCATGAGGTCTCACAATGCCTTCACTATTCTTATGGTTTCCCAGCTACTAACAGGTATTTACTAAGCATCTACTATGTACCAGGCATTTCTCTGGGTGCGAGAGGTACAGTAGTCAATGAGCTGACAATTCGTGCCTTCAAAGAACTAACATTCTAGTAAAAGAGTTCTCTTTCTCTTGCTAAGTTTGAAGTACCTATTTAAGGCAAAGAAGTTTAAATGGGAGATGTTTAATGTAAAATATATGTTTTGTTTTGGCAAAACATCCTTGAGGAGAGATTAGGACAGTGTGTGTGTGTGTGGGGGGGGGGAGCAACACAAAAAAACCACACACACACACACACACATTGAGTAACATTCTCTCCATTTCCACCTTTCTGTCAGGTCATAGATATAAATTACAGTTCTGGCCCTCGTTCACCCTCGCATAGCTCTCTGGCATCCTTTCCCATTCTCTGAACATGAGAGGAATGAGGAGGTTATTTCGGAGGTCATTGGTCTGAGGAGTTGTCCTGCTACAGTTACAGGAGAATCTTGAATTTCATCTGGAGAGACTGCAAGGCAGCAGAGGCAAATACTCTCTGAAGAGTCAATTGGTGAGCAGACCCCAGAGATGAGAAGCATATGGAAAGCAAACTTCATGATTTGCTTCTTTAAAAAGCATAGGCTGTGGATGGATTTTAAATCCTACTCTAAATAGGAGGCTAGTGTCAGCGGCTGTTTTCAGGAAAACCAAAAGAACTCAACATTCTCCAGTGTGTTAAAGAGACCGTGTGGCCTCAAGCAGTGAAATGAGGAATTCCGTTTTGTCTTCCTTCTCAGACATCCATCCTGGGACCCAGCAGAATTTCTGGCTGTGCCTCTGGTCCTTGATGTACTGTAGACGTGATTAGTGTGTCACCGTGGACCGTCTCTGACTCAGGAGAATGTCTGAGGTAAATAGGAGCAAGGAAGGGCCTGCGTGGGATTGGGTGGGTGGGGGAGCTATTCCTTCTCAATAGATAGTGTGAGAAGTCCTGGTCCAGGGTACTCACTACTCAAACACTGGTCCTGGGGGCTTGTTAGACATGCAGAATCTCAGATCCCACCGCAGAATCTGGAGGTTAAATTTGGGGCAACTGGCCTAGGCAATGCACTTTGCTGTCTCATCTTTCTGCACCTCTCCCCACTGTCCCCTATTCCCTGTAGGCTAACCACAGGGATGGCATTGGTACGGTCCTGAGTGAGGGAATAGGTCACAAACATTCAGTTCTTCTTTATTCAACTAGGACTCCAAACCCAGAAGAGTGTAAGTCACAGAAAACAAAGGGGCAATCTCATTTCAGACGCCTCTAGAGCCTTTGCTGGTTAAACCTCAGGAAATGCACAAAAAGCCCCCAGACATTGTAGGGTGTGAATTTTGAATCTGTACTTCTTGACATCTGTTTGGCTGCCGTGACCTTCAATTTACCAAAATATGGAAACTTCATTATGGCATTCTATCCATATAATGAGGAAAATGCTGATGTTTGTCTCAACCCCAGGCCCCTAAAGCAATACTATCCCCAACCACACTTTCCTATATAAGCACTTTACACACACAGAAATAAACCAAAATATTGGTTCCTTGGAAGTTAATATAAATGAAATTTCCCTTGTGGTAAGATACAAATAATGTTGAGTTCCTTTAATTATCACAGATCTCTTGAGTAGACGTCAAAACTCTTCAGTTAAAGTTTTATCTAGCTAAAGGGATTTCCTCCTCAGTCTATATCCCCACCTTGAATAGTTCCACCCTTTTAGTTTTTTGTGGATGAAAGGTAAAGCTTTTCAACTTCATGCTATAATTGTGTTTGTGGGTGGGGTGGAGTGTCAGGGACAAGCAACAGTGAGACCGCAAGAGCAAATTGAGAAGCAAGAGAATTAGAGACACAGAGAGTGAATGAGAGGAGTGAAGCACCCTCATGAGCCCAAAACACATCCTTTCCTGGTAGCAGCAATGGAAGAACAGATAAGTGACTTCTTACAGAGCACTCTATCCAAAGGATTGATTACATGTGCAAGGTTGGGGCAGATTTCTCAGGTTGGTTCCAAATTATCCCATCATCATATTAATATATTACTTTCAATCAGTAGGATGCATATATTGAAATGTTCTATATTATTGACTAGTTTTCGGGTGTCTATCAACCCTATTGTCTCAGACTCAGCACTGGGACAGTAATGAACCCAGGTCCTCTGTCAATAACAATTAAGGTGTTTTTAGAAGTAAACCAAGGTGGAGAAGTATGAGACTGTGTTATAGCTAGGTCTGTTTTGCGAGTAGAGTGTCCAGGATCCAGGATCCTACTCCTATACATTTAGCTCTCTTTTTTTTTTTTTCCTTCTTTTTTTTTTTTTTTTTTTTTTTTGACATAGGTTTAGTAAGTTTTGTGTGCACGTGTGGACATTTTTACTTTCCTAGGTTTTTGGCTTCATTGAGAAGTCAGTTGAGGAGCCAAAATACCAGAAAGGCTGACCATTTTTATAGTAGGAGTTAGTTTATCTTGTGTTTGAAGCTGAAAGAGAAAAAAACTTAGAAATACCCTTGCCCCCATCTGATTTAGCTGATTGCTGGGTTATCTAAATCAACTTGAAAACTTTGAATAAGCATTATTTAGATAGTAAAGGCAATAAAACTCTCTTCAATTGTGTCTGCTCTTATATCTGGCTCCCAGGCCGACTGCTCTCATGGTTTCTTTCAATCTTTTCTGAGGAGCCTGAGGAGTGACCATAATAGAAAAGGAATTTCACTTAGTTACCATCCAAAAGCATGAACCACGATGTTCATGTTTTTGGATGGTAACTAGGTGGTAACATCAACTCATATATTTTTATTCAATTTAATACCCTGTGGACTCCTTGTTGTCATATTTTATTCTGGAGAATTGTTAGAACTGAAATTAGCCTAACGACTTAGCAGTGACTTTCATAAGTGTCTCCTGAAATGAAGTTTTGGTACTTCATGCCCTGAAAATGATTTGACTATTAATATTAATGAGAATTTTACTTACTGTTGTTCATCAGAAAGACACCCTCAGCTTCCTTTCTCTTTTCCATCTCCCCCTCTCCCTCTCAGAGATTAACTGAAGAAACATTTTTGAAAGTAATCAGTTTGGGTTAGGAAATAACATTACTAAACAAGCTTTGGTGGGTGGTATGTAATCACTAAAAGGCCAATTTGTTCAGGAAGCAGGAATTAACACCTCTACTCTAGTGAAAAATAAAATTGGTGCAAGACCTTAAGTAACTAGAAATGATAGAGTTTGGATTGAGCACATACGCAGAAAAGGAGAGGGCTGGAGGGAAAGCAATGCTGATTTGGCCTGTGAACAACTGTTAGCCCCTGGTTAAATATCATTTTCTCTTGACATAGAGAAGTTAAACTCCTAGCACAATTCAATGTAGTCTGCCTCCTTCACTCCAAAGGCCAAAGAATTTATTAAAGAAAAAGAATTCATTTGGCCCAGCCATTATATACGACTCTAGGGTTCTTGGAAATAAACCACAAGTCATCTCTGGAAACAGAAAACTAATCCAATTGACCACTTGAGGGAGGTGGTGGGTTATCTTAGTTGAAAAAAGGAACACAGTTCTTTCTTAATAATGTGCAATTTTAAGAACTTTGAAAATCTCCTGTGACCTGTGGATAAAAAGAGGTCACAGGAACCCAGACAATGGCCTTTTCTCCACTTGGATTCATTCTCTAATTTTTCTATTAAAATAAAGGGAATAAAATAGATTTACTGAACACTTGTGATGGATCACTTTAAAAAGAGAGAAAGAAGCAAAGTATGGAAGTTTATTTTCACAAATCAGGTTTAGTTTTTTCCTATGAAATAAATGAACAAGAAGCCCATTAAAATGGTTGTTAAAATTCTTCTTTTTAATTGTTTACACTATTAAGGTGACAATACTTGACAGTTTGAAATATGACCAATGTTCACTTGCCTGACATAAACATAAATTATAACATGAGAATGAGATGATCCTTCAACCCTTCATTTACTCATCCAGGTTAAAAGTCGAATTTGGAGAGAAATCAAAATTAAAGTTATATTCACCTAGACTCTAACAGCTGTTTCTTCTTGTTTAATGGTGGCTGAAGGAAAGGTAGCTGAGATGAAGGGTAAATGGATCAAGTCCAGCAAAGCCATTGAAGTTCAGGAGAGTCTAGATGGGAAATCAAATCATTAAAGTGAGCCTAAGAACAAGCACCATCGCTTCACTCATTTCTTTTTTCCCAGGTATCAGAAAAAGTACTTGAACATGGGTTCATTCCTCTTAGATTGAATTGCAGCATTGTAAATCAAAATTTTCTAAGAGATTGGATATAAAATGATGACAGAAACAGGAATTTTTAATTAACTTTTTATTTAATGCAGATATATAGTATATAGAGTCAAACAATAGTAAAAAATTGTAATGAAAAACAGCAGTATCTTGCTCAACCACTTGTTATCTTCAACTCTTGATGCACAAGCGAAACCACTTTCAATTTGTTTAGTTATTTCTTCTGCCATATAACTCCAAGTGTCTAAATGACATATTTATACTGTACTTTCTTGTGTATGTGTGATTAAGCTTTAGATATTTTTCTATTGCTTTCACTTATAGGAGAAAAGAATCTAGCCCCTTATCAACTTTCTCCGTACCACTTGACATATACTTCCTATTTCCTCAAGCGCTCCATATAGTTAAATCATCATTTTTAGCTTAACCTGTGTTTGCTGTTAACTTTATTTTGACTTTATAAATACGGAGCTAAACAGGATACTCTGAACTTTCCTTTCAACTTTTTGTTTTCCTAAATGAAAAATCGTATCATTTTTTTATTAACGTATTTTTGTATACTTAGTACTGATTCATCTCTTAGATGTCAGAAAGAAGTATACAACCCCTCTCAGTCCAGTAAAATAGAGGTGATCCATCAGTTTCATTTTTTGAGCATCCATCCTTTTTCCCCCCAAGCTCTCTGACTTCCTCCACCACAGGTTCTCTACATCTACTGCTAAGCTGCTGTCCTGGGTCTTCCCTTTACTACCAAGTTGGTGATTCTCTTTATCCTTTTCTGTCTTTGCTCCTGTTTCCCAAATCACATGCTTTTCCTGGTTTATTCTCTCCTTTTTTTCTGGAATTCATTCTCTAGTTACTTCCTAAGAAAAGTTGCAGGGGAGGAAAATTTCACATGTTATTAAATCTTGGCTGGGTATGGTATTTTGTGGGTTTTTTGTTGTTGTTGTTTGTTTGTTTTTAAACTACAGTATCATTTTATTTTATTTTATTTTATTTTATTTTATTTTATTTTATTTTATTTTATTATTTTATTTTATTTATTTTTAAGGTGGGCACAGCTCACAATGGTCCATGTGGGGATCTAACTGGCAACCTTGGTGTTATTAGCACCACTCTCTAACCAACTGAGCTAACCGGCCACCCCCAGGGTACGGTATTTTGGATGCAAATTATTTTCTCTCAGATTTTTAAAGATATTGTCTTACTACTTTCTATCTTCCACTTTGTTGTTACGAAGTCCAATGTTATTTTAATTCCTAATCATGCACATGGGATTCACTTTTTCTCCCTGGAAGCTTTTAGGATTTTTGCTTTATTTCTGGAGTTTGGAAATTTCACACTCACACACACGTCTTTTCTTTTTTGTTGTGCTGGAGACTTAATGGGACTTTTCAATCTGGGAACATATGCCCCTTGTGATTTTTGATTATTTTTTATTCACTGATAATTTTTTCCCTTTGTTCTCTCTTTCTAGAACTCCCATTATTCAGATATTAGACCTGAATCATTTCTCTAATTATTTAAATTCCTTTTATTCTAGCTATTTCCCAAATGTTTCTCTTTTTTTTTTTTTTTTTTTCTGGAATATTTTCTCTCTGTTATTTTCTACCCTTTCTGTGGATTTTTTTTTTTAATTTCTGTTATTATACTTTTAAATTTCAAGAGCTTTTCTATGTTCTCAGAATGCTCCACATTGAACAAAAAACTACATAGCATTCTTTTTTTGTGTCTCAGGAGATGTAATAGTACTTTCTTTTAGCACTCTACAGATATTTCTTATACATTTTCTGACAGTTTTGTGGTGGACACTGGAGGCACCACCCAGGTTCCCCTTTAAGAAAAGACTTATTGCCCCCACTGCTGGGGCAGAGAAGCATCCGCTGCAAACTTCAAGGATCATCTCAGCTGCAGAGAGCCACCTCACTCGTGATCACCCTCCTTCCTGGGATGGCCCACATACAATGAGTGTTCCAGCAGGATATGAATGCTTGGCCGTTTTAGTCCAACTTGAGACAACTCTGAAGGGCTGTTCTAGTCCCTGAGACTGAAACTGAGGGTGTCATGGGGCCATCCTTGCAGCTTGACATCTCCTTCTGCTGACTGATACTTTTGTTCCCTCCAAGGACACTCCTTAGTAAACATCCTACACACTTAACTCCATCTTAGAGTCTGCTTCCCAGGGGAACAAAGCTTTAACTGTTTTCTTCTCCCTCAGTATATCTGTTTCTCCTAAGTTACCTTTATTCTGCTTATTCATTTTAGATTTTCACTTCCATGCTAAAGGCTTTCTATCTGATCTTATTTAAAAGCAAAATTGACTGGAAACTTAAGTGTGTCTGGCACATGTGTCCTTAGGGTCACCAGGTAGAAAAAAATTGGGGAAACCAGCTGTTTCTTTGGTGTCTGTAGGTCTTTTCTCTTGACCACAGGCAGTTTCCTCCTTTCTCCTGCTTGGAGAGCATAAATCTTGCTAGCAGATTTCTGGGACCCAGTGGGAGAAAGAGTTGGAAGCCCTCCATTAATATGAGTATTTTTATTTAATACTCTAGAATTTTAGTCTGGAATCTCACCCACAGTTCCAGCTCTGCCTGGAAAACCTCCTAAACTTCTCTCTAGAGAAGTTTCAACTTCTCTAGAGAATTCTCTTTACTCTTATTTTCTACTAGAGTTGGGAGTGGGGTGGGGTGGAGGTGGTAATCTCAAGATCTCAAGGTATGTGGGATTGGGAAGTGACTTGGGGCATCTAACTTTTCCTCCTACAAATTTTCACCCAGTTTGTTATCAGCTGCCCACCCTTCAGACGTGCACCTCTAATACTTGATCCTTCCTGGGGAACCGTAGTAGGAATCATGTTGCTTTTTGTTGACCTCTTTTCCCGCTGTGAAGACTTGGAGCTCTCTTCTCTCAGCTAAGTCCATTACTGCTCATCCATCAACTTCTCATATTCCAACATTTTGTTGATATTGCTCACCTGTTGTGGTCTCTGCTTCCATTTTCTTTGTTTATATGGGTTCAGATCTCCTTTTATTTCTTTATTGTTACTTAAGGGAGCTTGAAAGAGAATGGGGTATGCACAGAGGCTTTGCACAAACTAATCTGAATCAATCAGAGTAGTCTTACTCTACCAACTCAACGGCATAGGACAATGTTGATCCTGTTCTGTTTTAGAAACACATTCTTGTTGGCTTCCAGGACAACACATTTGCTTTACTTCTTCTTACTTTGCTGACTGTTCATTCTCACAATATGCTTTTTAATCTCTCCAAAGGTAAAATTACCATAAAAAAATCCAAAGAGAACAGTTCTACTAAATAATATTAACCAGGATATGTATCTTTAGATGACACAACTGAAAGATGAACTGCCAGATTTCAGGATAGCAAAGTATCACTGTAAGACAATTTACAAATCAAAATTAAGTACATGCTTCTCTTTTCAAAGACACTCATTTAGTACTCAAATGCAAAGGGATCTCTTTTCTGAAATATTGTCATGAAACTCAGACAATTTAAAATATGAACACAATTTAATGTACTGAGCCATAATAATTAAGAAAGAAACTTTTAAGTTTCTTCTTTTAACTTTTAACTCACACAAATTGAGATTCATGTTTTTACTGGGTTTCTTTTCAGTTGTAGACTACTTCTATAGATTATAGAACTTTGTCAAAAAACATTTTTTATACCAAAAATGACAACAGCATTTTTATAAACTCTGTGATGAATAAGAAGCAATATGCTTGAATCACTACTGAAAATTCAAACCTACATAGAATACTATGTAATAAAGTAGTTAAAGGTATTTTGGAATGAAATAGAAAAAAATGTAACTTTATAGGAAAAAAATCAATGATTATAGTTCTTGATCATTGGCTCATGAAATTTACTTTCAGAAATATTCTGTATGGACATTTTAGGTAACCCGCACAGATAACTTATTGTGAATATATATTAAATATTTAAAAATATGTATGATTATATTTTATGCCTTTCAATTGAAATTTGCACCAGAGAGCTAGATATTATGTACAATTATTAAATATGTTTCCTTAAAATCCAAACCACAGTAATTATTGCCATTAGCCAGGTAAACCTGATATTACCTTCACTCTTTGGATAGTTTATTATGTTTACAGCAAGGAAGCATTTGGCAAGGATAATTACATGCTAGACTTATAAACAAAATATTTCTTAAAATGTTAGTCCTTAAATTGATTAATTTAGGGAATGTAAAAGGTTCAGGTCAGCGCTATATCATATAGAAGCAAGAATGATACATATGCTTTTAATGCAATCATAAAATTCATGAGTAGCTGTCTATTTTTCTTTAACAATTGCATAGGCATGTGGTGATATAAGCCTGAGACAGGTGCCGGCACTTCAGTCACTTGGCCACACAGTTCTAGTTATGAGTCATGGGAATTGCTTGTTTTAATCTGACCACTAAAGCTCTGTTCTATTGTCTTTTCATGTAACAGAAACATGGCTCCAATGACAAAGCCCAACTAATTACAAAACCTAATTTAGTAGTTTAAAGCGCAAAGGGCATTTCCTAAGCAGTAAAATCTTTTGTTTGGAAAATTTTAAACAAATCAAATTTTACTTTATGTTTCATTATTTACGTAATAAGTATTTACAAGAACACAATTTTCTCAAGCTTTAAACTGCTCATTGTTCCATAAATAGGACACACATTTGAAAGTTGTTTTTTTTTTTAAGGACTATTTAAGTGATTACCTCTAGCTCAAAACATAAAAGTCTTTAGTGCTTGATGTTACCGGAATTATGCCCTGGATTATTTTTTGAATCGCCTCTGTAAGGTTAATAATAGAAGTTTTCATCCCCAATTACTTCTTTGAATTACTACTTTGAATTTAGGTTTGGTATCTGGGTGAAATTTCCCTCTGGCTTACTGACTGAGCTGGTAGAAATGTCTCACTAAATCCCCTATCTTGTTTTTGTTAGAAAGATTCATAATCCAAAGCCCTAATAGTTGAAGTGCATGTGATGCCCTGTAATCCCATCCCTGTCCCTATTTTTTAATTTTCCTGACAATGGTCTTGCTAAGTATTGTCACTCAACTTCTGTTTGGTTAATTCCAGTGATGGAGAATTTTCTCTAACTTCGGCATCTTGGGTCATGCTTGGGTCATTACCAGCTATTTTCACCTTAATAAAATTCCTACCTATCAAAGTGCTTTGTGGGTTGGACCATGGAGCAAGAAGACTTAACCTTAAAAGGTTCAGGAATGTAAATTGACCAAAGTGAACTCTGACCTAAAAGAGAAGGGCACCATTGTTCCCTTCTGGGTTGTGATAGTGGTAGTTAATAGAAAAGATTGTCAGCCATGTTGGTTCTGGGAGTAGAGAAGGGAGTGTTTCCCAAGACTGGGATTGATGTCAGTATCCTATGAGTTAAGAATGTTCCATGATCTGGCCTATTCTCAGGAGAACAGAGGCAATTGAGACAGCTTACTGAGCCAAAGTCCTCACTATCCTTATTTTCTTTCCTCCACTGATTCCTTTATTTTAATGACTTTTTGTCAACACTGAGAGGTAAGGAATTCAATCTGCAAAAAACATAACAAGTCATCCTGTCAGACCACAGATATTTTAAGAGCAAACTCCCTGCAGTAAGGAGGGAAACTTAGAAGAAATTGTGGACAATTTCTACTATCAATGAATTTACAAACCTATGAAGTTAAGAAAGGAGATAACTAACTCATAAAGCATGGAAACTTTCGTAACTTTATAGAATTAAGTATTACATACTGATATAAACTCTAGGATGCATAAATTCATCAAAGCAGAATGGGGTTGTGAAAGTTTCTACAAAAGAGAGGGAAAGAATATGATTTTTCATGATTGGGGGAAAAATTTAGGGTAAAAGAAGAGATTTTCTTTAGAGGGGTGAGGGTACCCTGAGATGATTTGCAAATCCCCACTGAGCAGAAAGGTTAAACAAGTTTATCTATGCCCAGTGCCTGCCTTGCTTCCTTTGCTTTTTCTCCACTACATGGTGGTCCTTTCATCCAGAGAATTTAGACTTTCCCTACCACTCAGCTATGTGGCACTGGATAGCTTTGCCTTGCACCTGGGCTAGAGGTTTGATTGTTGAAGGCCTCCAGCAATCTCCTGTTGATGCACCCTTTTTGTCATTTCCCCCTATGGGATCTGTGCTTGACAATGGCATGGTTGCTTGAGCCCCACTATAGTATGGCTCCCCTGCTGCATATTTAAGCTCCTTCCCTTGAGCAACTACAAAATGCAATACCTTTCCTCCTGACAATACCTTTCCTCCAGACATGAGAGTGAGCTTGAGATTGCTGCATTCAATCCTGGTGCAGGTAGGCAGACAACTTTAAAAATTCACTCTTATAGGAATCATGTTTGGGACGCTTAGGATGTGCTGAGCTGAGAGTGACTTTCTCCAGGAAATGAATTGAATCATTGTGTGTGTCTTGCGACCCTCTGATCACCTTTGTTATTTTGCAGTCTCTGCCCAATTATTAGGTATCAACCCGGCTGCACCCACTGAGTGCATCTTTGTATATTCTGTAATTAAACAGCCCAATTTCAAGCCCATTTTCACTGGGGCTGTTGTACTTCTTGTAAGTGTGACTATACCTGCCCCCTACAGGAAGGTGAGGTTTATGACATTGGGAAGCCATAACAACAAGGGAATTCATACCTGCCCCTCTTCTCCCCACCACCACTCGCGCAAACACTGCAGGCTTCCTGGACTGATTGATGATATTTCCTAATAGCGCTGGGGTCAGATGACTTATTTTGAAAATAGAATTAAAACTTTCCCTTTTTAGGAGCAAGAACCACTTTGGCAACACAGTCAGGCCCAAGCACATTCGTTCTTGTGGTCAAAACATTAACAGGGTGCTTTGTTAACAAAATGTTCAGGTCATGATAAGGCCAACAAAGGAACTGTAAGACTTTATGAGCTGAGTCTTTTCAAATACTGCTCCAAGTCAAAAGTATGGAGAGGAAAACTTTTTCCTGTAAACAAGGCTCCAACGAGTCAGGGTGAGGGTTTTCACGAGTCAGCAGAGGTGTCAGGGTGTCACATGGACCAAAATAAGCCACCTCATGAAAAGTGGGAAACGATTGATAGGTCCACAAAGTGCGCAGCTCTCTGAAACTTTCCAGTAAAGGATCTGAGATAGGCTCACTAATTAGCCTTCTTGGGCAGTGTAAGAGAGTGGGGAGCCCTTTAAAGAGGTCCCAGGGAGTGCTAAGTGCGGGGGCAGCTTATTAATGTGCTCATAAACAGTGGCACTGGACAGGGAATTGAAATCAGATCCTGTGAGCTCCAGGGCACCTCCTCTGGGAATGCATCTTTATGAATCCTTCCCTGACCCTAAACTCTGATTGCTTTCCTAGTCTATCACCTCAGCATTTTGAACGAGAATTATAGATGAATTTTTCATGTTTACATGGTGCTTTGTGTTTGTAATGAAAGAGAAGGAGGGAGGGAGAGACGAGGTAATTGGGGGTGGCTGATGGATGCTGGCAACCTGGGAGAGAGACATCCTTACTCCTCAGTGGAAGTCCCAGCTCTAACTTTATGTTGTTCGATAATCATGAAACCTCGCTGGTATTCTGTTTTGTCATCTGTAAATGAGGGAATTGGAGGAGATAATCATTTTAATTTTGAAAATCACTAATAATATCTTATATTTACTGCTAGTTCCCTCGTGCCTATTTGGCTTTATAATAATCCTTGAGGTAGATGTAATAGGAAACAGTCCCTCTGCCTTAAAGAGAAGTATTATGAGACTCAGAGCAGTCAAATGATTAGCTTATGAGCCACAGCAAATATGTAGTGCAAACTGGGGCAAGAACCCAGGCTTTTTTATTTCTAGGTCCTTCTATAGGTCTCAAAAATTGTAATTTAAAGTTCTAGAGTTCTTTGAAGTACGTACTTGAAGGCAAGAAGAGCATGCTATCTATTCTGTATCTACTATATAACTACTGTGTTTCTGGCTTTAATTCTCCACACCTAAAATATTGCTCACTGAAGCTTTTAGGAGCTCAGGTGACAATGTTCTTACTTTGAAATTCAGAGTACAATAATAACAGTTACTCTTGTTTCAACTACTACATGGTACCAGGATCATTATATATATATAATCTCACTTATTATTCATTTTAAATATGAAGACCCTGAAGCTCAAAGGCAACTCACACAGCCAATGTGGTTGAGATGGGTATGGACTGAAGTTGTCTGTTTCCCAGGGTGGTCAGTCATTTGTCTTACTTCTCTCTCTCCCTCTATATCTTTTTCTCAGTGCTTCCTCCAGGTCAGAATTCAGAATCTTTCTGGCTCTCTGAACTGAAGGAAAGCAGCTAAGAAAGATTATAGGCAGGAGGATTCTGCAGAATGTACGGGTTCTAAAAGGAGGGGCAACCTGGGCCTGACTCTCCAGTAGTGTTGCCATGGGAAGTGTTTCCCCAAGAAGAGAGACTGCATAGTACAGGGGAATTGGGGCCAGAGGTAGCTTCAGAAAGGATTCTATTGCCCCAAAGTGTGACACAGGGACGGCAGCCTCTCAGGGATCAAGCAGAAAGGCGTGGCCGACATCCCAATGGCAATCTGTGAGAACCGATGTTCAAGAGCTGGGTCCCTCTCCCTACCTCCCCAATGCATTGGCACAAGGAAACACCCCGTCACACTATTCCAACAGGAGATGGTCTCCTGGAAGGTTAAGATTTCATTTGTGCAGTCAGCCAGGTGGAATGATGGTTTAGAGTCAGAAAATAATTTCAGATATAGAAATTAAAAATTTAATTTCTAGCTTATCTGAGTTATAGACTGAGATACATATTTTTTTACAGAAGATTCACAGTACTTCATGTGGAGAAAATGATGGAGAAATTGAGTCACCATTCAGTGCCTTATATATTGGGCATCTGAACTCAAAAGAACTCATTACCATGGGAATCAGTATTATACTGATGTTTTGGCTAGCAATTACTGGCCATCCCTTTACATTAATGTCGTAAATTTGATTTTCATTGGTTTATTATTCCATTTAACTTAATATAAGCTTTAAAGTTATTTGACTCGACAGTTTAATAAGAGTTATAAACATAAAATACTTATACCTGTTTTATATTTGTACATATTTAAACATTAAGTATATCTAATATTAAAATTTGTGTTCTTGAGTTTATTTCTTTCTTCATGGCTATAGTTTGAGGAACAATGTTTTTGTTCAAAGAAGTGATTCTAATTGTAATTGTTGAAGGTTGAAAAGGAGGAGAAAGCATGATAGGTCAGAAGAGGAGGTATTTGAGGGCAGCCCCTGGAAATATGTCACCTTTGTTTATTCAAAATATTCTTCAGATAACTTTGATTTGCTTTGAAATATTTATTTGATAATGAAGATTTATTTCTAAGTGAACAGTAAAGCCTGTAGGACTGGCTTAGAAAAGCAGTTATGGTCAGCAAAGTTTACTTTTGCTCTTTCAATCTTCTTTGGATGCCATCCCCAAATCTCCTCTTGACTCTTCTTTTTGGGGACTCTTAACCTTCTAGAATGGTAAGCCATGATCTGTGCAGGAGCCAGGCGTCCTCTGAATATCCCAGCCCCAGGCTATGTATAACATTCACCTAAAAATAAGTATTACATGTCTGCTGAGTCTGTGTCTTCTAAGGAGAGATCACTTGATTTCTCTTACTGATATGCTTTTCTAATTAAAAAAAAATTCTCCTATTTGTCAATACTTAATTTTCTGATCTAATGTTCTATTCTCTTGTTTACTGTTGCCCAGGGTAAAAAGTTGCTGACAAAATAAGTCAGACCATATTTTAAGGCAATGGCTTCAGGGTTTAGTTATCCCTCCGTAGTGGCATGTGCATGTTAAAAGAGCATTCCTAAGGAAATATTTTACTCCCAAAGGTAGGTTTCAACTGTGAGATTTTGAACCCTGCGATTTTCTTGTGATTTCATAAGACCTTTTCATGGCTCGCCAAATAACTTGGTGTAGGCAGCTTACTGGTTTATAAGATAGAGGGCAGAGCATCTCTATTTATTTTGGTTAGACTATTAAAGTCACATGTATTCTGGGCACAGAATAACTCTACCTTTGTTTCATTTCATTTGACTTCAGCATAAAGCTGGCTTTTCTTTATTAAATTGTAAAAACATATTGCTTTGGGATCTACAAGAATATTTAAATGAAACGTCAAAAAAATAATCAATTAGTTTAATTGAATTCTTAAGAATGTATAATGATGGAAGAATGGTTTTGGAAAAGAAAGCAATATAATGTTTTGTTGCATCTTTTTAGGTGTCTGCAAAATATAGACTTGCTCACTGAAAAATTACAATTAAATATCATCTAGGAAAATGGCGATTTTAATAAATTGACTCAGAAATTACACCCTAGTAGATTGCAAAATTATCTTTTTTTTTTTTAACTCTCTAGGAGTCTTTCAAGTATGTTGTAGGAATTTTGTTAAATCTTTCCATAGTTCTTCCTAATGTCTAATCACCTTTCCCTTGATGTTATATTTGCTGATACAGTGTTAAATTCTTCATTTGGCTTTTTGAATATGTCCCTTATTATTGTTAGTTTTCTGATCATAAGAGCTCATGAACTGCTGGACAAAATTAATAAAAAATAACCCTAAATTTTGAATTTCAAGGATTTAGAAAAAACAAACATCCATCTAGTATAAAAGTCAACACTTTTTCATGGTAAAAAATATTCTCTGCAAATTAGGACTAAAATAAAACTTTAATAACTTGATAAAATCATGTATAAAAAGCCTAAAGTTAGATTTTATTTAATGGCGAAATACTAAACACTTTTGCCTAAGATTGAAATACGTATAGGCAAGGGTGTACATTCTTGTCACTTTTATTTAGCATTGTTCTGAAGTCTTAACTGGTATAATGAGGAAAGAGAAAGAAAAAAATACAGACTTGAAAAGAAGAAGTGAAACTTTTTATTAGCAGATGACATGATGATGTATAAAGGAAATTCTATAGAATCTACAAAAAGACTATAAGAACTATAAGTTAATTTAGCCAAATTGTAGGCTACATGATCGATATAAAACCATCAATTGAATTGCTATATACTAGTAGTTAACATCTGGAAAGCAAAAAATTAAAAACAATGCCATTTGCAAAACATAAAGCCCCCAAACAAAACCAAATACCTGAGAATAAGTCTACTGAAAAATGTACAAGACTCTACCCTGAAAGTTATAAAATGATATTAAGAGAAATGAAAGAAAACCT
Source organism: Rhinolophus sinicus (assembly GCF_057876585.1). Taxonomy (NCBI): domain Eukaryota; kingdom Metazoa; phylum Chordata; class Mammalia; order Chiroptera; family Rhinolophidae; genus Rhinolophus; species Rhinolophus sinicus. Next base: position 33,335,092 of record NC_142502.1, on the reverse strand, counting down.
AATTTAATAGAGATACAGCATGTTTGTAGATTGTTAATATCATTAAAATGCTCATTTTCTCCAAACTGATCTACATATTCAAGTCAATGTCAGTCACGGTCCAAACACCTTTTTAAAGAAATGATAAGTTTTTAAACTTTTGAAGTCATTGACAAATTCTAAAATTAATATGGAAATGCAAAGAATCTAGCGGAGACAAAACAATCTTGTAAAACAAAATACGAAGACTTATACTACCTGATTCCAAGGTGCATTATAAAGCTAAAATAATCATGACACCAAGACATGGGTGTCATGATTAAACAGATGAACGAAACAGAATAAAACCCAGAAATTGATTCATACATACGCAGTCGTTGTTCCATCGAGGCGCCCAGTCAGTGGGAAATTCACTGGGAAATGGAGTCTTTTCAACAAATAGTGATAGAAAGTCTGGATATTCTTATGGAAAATGTGAACCTCAGTCTCTACCTCACATTATAAATAAAAGTAAGTTTGAGTTAGGTCATAGACTTACTCGTGAAAGCTAAAACCATAAAATATTTAGAAGAAAACACAGGAGAATATGTTTGTAACCTTCAGATAAGCAAAGATTTCTTAGAGAGTATACAAAAAGCACAAATCATGAAAGACAAAAGTTCATAAAATAAACTTAATCAAAATTAACAATCATTTAGCAAAAGACACCACAAAACAAGGAATAAGTGAAACACAGACTGGTAGAAAATATTCATAATTCATACATCTGACAAAGGACTCACATCCAGAATAAAGATTTTCTACAAATTGACAATGAAAAGACAACTCAATAACAATGGACAAAAGGCTTGAACAAGCACTTTATAAAAGAAGATCAACGAATGACCAATAAGCATATAAAAAGGGGTTCAACATCGTTAGTGACCAGAAAATTTAATTTGAAACCATGATGAGATATCATTTCACACCTACTAGAATGGCAACAGTAAAAAACGTTTGACAATTCCCAAATTGTAAGTTGGTAAGAATGTGGAGCAACTGGAACTATTGTGAAATTAGTTTAAATTTCTGTTCATGTTATATTCTGTTCAAAATGATTTGATTTACGTGATAACATTTTTTCTAAAATATGTTTATTCATTCAAGTACTTATTCAACAGTTACATATTTAGAGTTCATTAAGGGTAAAACAAAGTTCTTCAAGGAGCACACAGACAGTTTGCAAACTGAAGCTTTTTTAAATTTAGCCACCACATAGCTAGTGTTATTTACCAGATTGTTTGATTCACTAATTTAAAAATAAATATGAAATTGGTTGTTCTTCTCACCAAGGAATTTTTCTTGAATCGATAATTTTAGAAATCAATGATAATTTTAGATAAATTTAGAAATACACTAAATAAATCTAGCCATTACATCCAAATCAGCCAGCTGTTTTCTTTGGAGGACGTTATGTTGAAACACCGGGGAAAAAAAGAGTAAAGGCAATAACTGTTTCCCTCTGACTAAAGAAAAAATAAGTCATAGGAGTTGTAGACCTTTACATTTTATTTGTATTTCGGGATTGGTTCTTTTCTGGTTTCTTTCACACACAGGCTGAAAGCAGAGCCTGTGAATGCAAAAAGATTGAAAAGGTGATTTGGTGAAAAGGTTAAGAGATGGACTGTGTGGTCAGAGAGATCTGAGTACAGATTCTTTATTTCCCAGTTATTTGAATGCAGGCTTGTTGTTTACCTTCTCTGGGCCTCAGTTACCTTCTGTATAATGAATGACGTGGGACTCAGTGGGTTAAATTGAGGTTAAATGAGGTTTCATTTAGAAGCTCAGTACAGTGCTTCACATAGTCTAGATGTTCACTAAATTGTAAATCTTATTATTAACTAAAATCTTCTTTCCTATTAGTATCAGAGTCTTAGCTAAGTTGAAACTAGCCTAAGACATTAGGGCTGAGGTAGTTTGTTGACTACTTAGAGACTGGTAGCTTGCCAAGGGCATCTGCACGACTGACACGAGAATATTCAGGAATAGCAAATCAGTCACCTGAGGATGATTGATTTGGAGTGCCTGGTGCGTTATAAAATTGACCAGTAGGCAAAGCCTGTGGACACTCAGCTAGCTCAATGTGCGGCTCTGATGAAAACCAAGACTATTTTTCTGAGATGTGTGTGTGTGTGTGTGTGTATGTGTGTGTGTGTGTGTGTGTGTGTGTGTGTGTGTAACTTTGTAGCAAGAGAAAATTAAATAAACGTGGAAAATGTCTATCTGCCAACATTTCCCATTCAAAGATCTTTGGGATGCACGTCAAATAGCCAATGAAGTTTGTGTGTGTGTGTGTGTGTGTGTGTGTGTGTGTGTGTGTGTGTGTGTGTGAAAAATGTCCCTAATTTTGAATTAATTTACAAGTCATTGGAACAATGAAAAATGTCAGTGCTTGCTGCTGAGATTTACCAGGAAAAGAAGGGATTACAAATCATTGGTCTTGAGTTTAAGAGGGGAGCTTAAGTAGAATGTTTCTGCATGGAACATTGGTGATCAAGCTGCTTCGTTGTGTATGAGTTCATGTTCATAAATGCTCTCAAAGATGTATTTGTGTTTTCTTTTTAACTTTCTTTTATCACTATGATTGAGAGTGCCTCAAATCCTGAAGAAGATGGTGGTGGCACCTCTTTATTATCTTTGTCAATCTGACAGGCAAAAATACCTTGTAGTTTTTTAAAACATAAACCCACGAACATCTGGTTGCTCTATTTATTCAAATTTCTTTTGTGTTATCCAATAAAATTGTATAGAAAATGGGAAACTTATTGCTTCATTATTTCCCTGAGGGCTAGGGAAAAGGAGGTGCCATGTACCTGCATCAGATGCGAAGGTTCCTATTCCCGATATGGCCAATACATGTAAAAACAGGTTTCACTTTGCTTTTGGTTCTCATCATTGATTCTTTGGCTTTTATTTTGCAGTTGGACAGGGGTGGAGTAGTTTTGGTTTAGTAATAAGGTAGCATATTAGATAGATTTGCAAGATAAATTCAAGTATAGTAATGTAACATAATAATACAAAATTCCTAATTATCTCTCAAAACATTGTTTACCTATTTATTTTTTATCTCTGGTGTTTGTGTATATGTTTTACTATTGGTATTGAGATATGGGAAATTGTATTATGTTTTTACAGATTGCACAGCACTTTATGTTTTAAATCACTTTTGTTAGAGGACCTCAGTACTTGGAAGAGCTTGTACGACAACCGGCATCCTATTTAATCCCATCTGTATTTCTATAGTACTCGTCAACTCAGTCAATGTGTTTCAAGTGATTCTTGCAGAGTAGCTCATTGGTGTCTTCTCTGGGCCAGGTTTTTAAGTTGATGGACCTAGCTCTAAACCTTATAAGGTCTTTTATTAAGTAGTTTTTATTGCCCTATTTTATTGAGGAGGAAAGCTAAATTCTTGGAGATATTAAGAGGATAGATAGCTCAAGATTATAAGAGACACAGCCAGAATTCAAACCCTTGTCCAGCTATTATTACATCATTTTTTTTCTCAGTATGTCATACTGCCTCCATATATCTTAATAACCGAACTTATACCATAGTTGAGGTAGTTTATTGTATTATTTGAAAGTCATGAACACTGCTTGGAATCAAATCTCAGTTCTGATATATACCTGCTTCTTGACCTTGGGTGAGTCATTAACCTTTTCTTTACCTCAGTTTCATCACTTTAGGGTTTTGGGGACGTCAAATGAATTGATGTATTCACTGATTCACAGATACATTAACAAATCTGATTGTAAGGGTTTTAGAACCTAGAATAGACAAACAAACTTTGGAATCTGCCCTGGATAACTTCACAAAACTCAGTTATTTCTTATTTCTCTGGACTTGTTTAGTCCCAAATATAGATAAGGGAATGGACTAGGTGACTTTTTACCATCCTTTCCAGCTTTATAAACCAACATTAAGAAGCTACTTTAAAAAGGTAGATGTATAATTTACCAGGTCTGTAAAACTTTTGTTATTAGAAAGTATTTGAGTACATGCACAGAGAAGTGGCCCTAATTTACCTTTCACCTGTATAGTCTTGCCTTCATCCAAATAGTGTCTGTAATAATCTCAAATAGCAAGTATCAGGTTGGTGCAAAAGTAATTGCCGTTTAAGAGGTACCAACCTAATACTCTGGCAAAAAATTTATCATCTTTTCTTTTTATTACAGATTTTAGAAAAAAAAAATTTAAACAGAAATCAGAAAAAGTGAAAAAGTGAAAACCACTCACTGATGTAAACATTCTGGTGTTTTTCCTTCTAGGTTTTAAAAATGTCCATTTCTGGAGACACTGTTGATTGTTTCCCTAGTGTACAACTCCAACTCCCTTTACCCTTCCTTTAGAATCTCAAGTCTATTCAGATACCCTCCTTTTTCCCCATGGCTATGTGCTTTGGAGGGAGGGACTGAACTATCATCAGCCCTAGGGGTCAATCTTGAATCATCTAAGCCAATCATGTTCATTTTCTTTGTTAGCAATTGGCTTTGGCAGATGATGCTATTCTGACCAATGAGACACGAAGGCAAATTGGCTTGGCATTTCATGAGAAGGGTTCCCTTTCCTAAGAGACAAACACAGGATGAGTTGACATCTGTCTTTGTATATTTTCATATCTATGTGTGTCCTGCACATAAAGTTCTCATCTTGTGGCCAGGGGGATGCCAGCTTCAAAGGAAAGTGTTTACACTAAGGATGGCAGAGCAGAAAGCTGGAGATAACTTGGGTCCTTGATGACATCATTGGGTTGCTAAATTAACCAACCTTGGAGTAGCTTATCTCTGCTTATTGTTCAATGAGATAAATTACCTTATTATGTAAGCCAGTGATTTTCAAATGAAGTGCCAGTACCTGCAGAGTCTTAGACTTTCCGAGGGGCAAATGGGCAAGAATAGGTCTAAAGAAATTAATTTCCAGGTTCTCAATATCGCTAAAAACTTTCCTAACATTGATCGGCCTTTGGAGAACACATAAAATGAAGATAATGTGGTGGTTCTCCTTTCCTACTTTCTCTTTCAAAATCACCTCTTTTCCACTTTGCAAAGGAGATTTATCACTTACTCACTCATTCCAAATCTTACTGAGGCTCATTGCCCAAGGCTTAATATAACCTTAGGAAGCCTTCTTTAATTGTGGTGCCAAAACCAGTCCCCTATTTAGCTAATGAAGAATTGCATTTGCATTACAATTTTAATTTTTATGCTTAATAATTATAAAAATTTATAATAATTTAAAACTTTATGGTATTTTGACCAATCACATATTAATAGTAGTAATATTTGACATAATAACTCAACTAGAACATATTTGATTACTTAGAGCTTTGTGGTACCAGGAAATTAATTTTTATATTTAAAATGTTTAATATATTTTTGTTGCAGAGAAGTCTGATAGAATGTCAATAAAAGATTTTGAAGCGTAGAAGTACATACTTCATTATACTAGCTGTGAGGAAGGTGTAATAAAATACAAACAAGAGAGAAAAAGAATGATTATTAAAGAAGACCTTGTTAATGTGGTTTTAAAATGGATGACAATGGCCATAAAATTGGAATGGTATTAAAACTCCTGGAATGGCATTAAAATTTCATTGTATACATTCAAAATTTGGATTTAAAATTTATTTAATATACAAATATTTATAGTATGCTAGATATTATATACTTTGCAAATAAACTCATGATAAAAATTTTAAATGTCAACTTAAAAATGTGAGAGGATACATAATTTTCCAAATTATTTTATGAAATACACTAGCCCAAAATTTTGAAGTTTACCATATAAACTATTTTTAATTGAGTTTTCTTGGTGCCTAAATTGTCTGTCTATGTATCTATCTATGTATCTATGTATCTATGTATCTATGTATCTATGTATCTATGTATCTATGTATCTATGTATCTATGTATCTATCTATCTATCTATCTATCTATCTATCTATCTATCTATCTATCTATCATCTATCTATCTATCATTACATGTATTTAATGTAATATACCTTAAAATTGATTAATCCTGGCCACCTCCGCAATCATTTGAGTTTCCACCTCCTGTATTCTACCTGTATTCTAGCCAGTTATTTCTTGCTCCTTCATCCACTTTCCAGTTTCTAACATTAGTTAACATTTCTAATTGGTTGTTATTTCCTTTCCCTTTTGCTTTGCCTGTTTGGATTTATCCCTTAGGAAAAAGTTTTACTGTAATTTGAATGGGATTTCAGGTTGGAAAAAAGATAAGTGGATTGTTCATGCCACCATGCTTTATGAAGAGGTTGACAAACTGTTTTCTCATTTATATTTTTATTTAAGCATATAATGAAAACATTTTCCCATATTGTTAAATGTAAATGTCCTTGTTCATCACACATTGTAAAATTGCACATTATGAGAGATTATTAGTGCAATTTCTAATGGCTAGTCCAATTCATAAAGATTTCTGTATGTTCCTCAGATTGTTTTATCCATTATTTTCACTACATTAAACAAAGCATACCTGCTCCTTTTCCTTCCACATGAGTCAGGTTTATTATTATCACTGACAAGATAATTTATGGGACAGGAATGCAATAAAGACACAAACACGTAGGTTTTCTTATTTTGGCTTCTTTCCTATGAGCGTCATATCCTATGACTTTTGTGTGGTTAAAAGTATCACCATCTTGCTTTCCAGCTTCCCTCAGCTCTCCCAAGGTGAAAGCTCATAAAGTCCAGGAAGCAATGAAGGACCAAAAGAAAACATGAACACAAAGGACATATACCAGTCTAACAAAAGGGCCTCTTATAGCAAGTAGACCCTTTCTTATCCAGGTGAGAAGAAATAATAAAAGCTCCTTATCAGTCAACTTGATCTGGAGTGGAGAAGAATGAATGCAGTCTTTGAAATAGCTTAATAAGGCAGAATAGATGTGGTGAGAACATTTTAGACATAGCTTACATTCTACTCTTAACCTTTCGGGACACAGTCACTGCCCTCTGTCAATTACTGCCATCTCTTCACTGACAAGCCTGATGGGTTATAAGTACAAGAATCTTCCAGATGCATGGCAGAGAAAAAAGAAAAGACCTCTAACACTGGTTGATGCTTCTGCTGGCAGGAATCTAGGATCACAAAGGGAGGAAGACATTGTAGGGAAAGAGCAAGACTGTGAGCTACTTCCTATCAAAAAAATTCGTCAGTGTGTCTATTCTTATAGTAAGCATATGTAAGGATGTTGCTTTTTCTTTTTGGAAATAATTTTAAATAGGTCTTTGTGAAAGCCAAGAGGAAGTTTGATTTTTTTTTTGTACCTTTCTCTATTTCTGTATCTTGTTTTCAGGTAACTCTTCCAATGGATTACCACCTGAACCTGATGCTAATTCCAGAAACACAAAGCCTGGATTCTTTGCGTTCATTGCATTTACTCTCTCTTTCCATGAGCTAAGGCTGTAAATCCCACAGTGAAGCATGCATAAACACAAACTAGGCAGGATTAGACCACACTATTTAGTTAATCTCAGTTTACAAAACCCCTTTTTTCTTCGTCTGACAGGCTGCCACAGAAATTCAGCAAATGCAATTTGCAAACCAGACATGAGAATTTTCTGCATTATGGGTCGAGAGAGAGTAAAACATAACTACTCACTTTCATGAACCCTCTCTCTTAGAGAAACCCTAGGGATATTTTCCAGAGTGACGGATCTCTGCCGTTAATGCTTCAAGTCGTCATCACAAAGGAGAAGAGCACAAGTGTTCTTTCCAAAATTTAAGCTGCACAGCCTCCAAGAATCTTGATATGTCAGCTGAGATTACCAAGAAAGGGGCCTCTCCCTGACTTCCACCCTCCAGCTCACCCCTCTCTCCCTATGTTTAAAAGGTTTGTGTTTTTGGATCCAATGACAGTAATACTGGGAGGACTTAAACCAAAGTAGTTTGAATTCTAGGAGGAGAAAAAAAGATGGTATTCTACAGCATGTTTGAATAACTGGACGTCCATTAAATAATTGGTGGGCATCTGGGAATAAAAATGGTTTAACAGAGATAAGTTCCTGGATCAGATGTGAGCACAAAGCCAACAAAAGACCTAAAGGCGGAGCACTTCTAATATGGTGTCACAATCACTTGATGTCATGACCACCTGATTTACAGGAAAGCCACTATGGGAGACACATTCATGTGTACATGTGGGGTGACAAACTTTCCATTTCAGTTCTGTATTTAGATAAAAGATGCTCTGGGAGATTTTTTTTTTCCCTGCAGTCCTCAGGCCAGTGGCTCTGTAGACTGCTGTCTGAATGTTGCAAAAGATCCCGTTTGCTTTGGTCCAAGATCAGGTACACACCCCAATGTTCACATTTTCTGCTCTCCCAAGATGGAACAATTTGAAGTTGCGTTCAGAGTCCAATTGTGTTGGACTCATCCAGAGCTCTTGAAGTGTGTTATAAATGACAGAATTTAGTTTGTCACAGAACAAAACTTTATTTCAGTGAAAACATTGAGTATTAATGATATATTTTGTGGGAAGCTACTCTACTGTGAACCAAAGGAAACTAAGACTAGCAAAAGGTGGTGATGGTGGTAGCCGAGGTGATATGTGTGTGGCTGATATAAGTAGGAAAGATAACCACATTGTGTGATAGGCTGTAATTACCATAATAGTCTCTGACCTTAGGGTATACCTTCTTCTCATTCAGAGAATAGCAGTGTTATTTTCAATTACAAAGTCAAAAATTAGAAAAAACCCACCACCATATTTTAATCTCTGCAGTTTATGCCTAGTTATGAGTTTACAGCTAAGCAACATAGTGATAAAACATAACTTGTTAGTATTTAAATCTCTATCCTGGTTAACATACATTTATAAAGAAAGTCTGACTCATCATTGGCTTGTTTGATTTTTCTTGTTTGAGGAGTAGTTCTTTCTATTGAGGCAGTGGTTTTTTGATAATGGTGTGAACACATATTCTTGAAGCATCTGAGTAGGGAGTATTTGGATATGAATTGTAGAGATCTGTTGCTAACACGGTTTTAAATTGAAACCCAAATAAAAATCCAAAATGAGCTGTCTGCCAATATCATATTTCATAAGAAATCTTGGCACCTTTAACAAATGATATTTATTGCTTCAATCTCCTTGGTAACTACTTGGTCCGCGGACAAGTACTTCACTACATCTAGGACAGCTATGATGGTGCTCATCATAAAACTATTGGGTATTTGATTTGATTTTAAATAATGAAGGCTATGTTTCAAGTTTGCTTCTGTTAATAAAAAGAAAATCCTAATAGGAAAATTTTGATATAGATTTTATTCTAAATCACTCTTTGGACCAATTACTTCCCTTAGATAAAACAAAGGCACGAAAGTTGGCAGTTATAAGGAAGTCTTTAGATTGTATATCCTGTGTGCTCCCTGTTCTACGTGCCATCATTCTACATGCTCCAATGTGGGACCATCGCCTTTCAAGAACTGGAGAGCATTTCTACAGATGTCCTTCCCTGTGGATTGGTCCTAATTCGATCAGTTACACAATAGACCCAGGAAATTATAGAATAAGCTTATTATCCTGTCTTTGTTCTAGTGCTATTTCACAAACTTCCATCTTTTTCCATTTCTTTCCTTCTTGAGGAGGTTGACACTATTATTTCTGGTTCTTCATGATTGTTTATCTTAGTCATTTTCTCCTTGTTTTTCTCCTCTGCCCTTCTCCTAGAATTTTTTACCCTCTTGTTCTCCTTTCTTTTTCCCCTAAATTATTCATCTACCCCCTCATTCTCTCATTTTCTCTTATATTATTCACACGACGCTGTTATTTCATTTTTTGCCCGCTATGATTCAAACACAATTTAGAATACTTTTGTATTTTGCATTAAATTGTATGGAATGTACTTATGGAAACTTACAGCCTGTTCAGTGGAGGCTTATCCTATTGCATTAAATTGTCATTATTATGAGTGTTCTACGTCTCCACCCTTCCATTTTATACTCCATAGGAACAATCTTACTTGTTTTTATATTTGTCTTTGTATTCTCCTGAGTTTAACACTGAGGAGATGTCCTATAACTGTTAGTTGAATGCTGTATAAGTTAACATTCTTTATTTTTTTTGCCAGACACAGATAAATGAAATTTCCCTATAACACTGGCACATAACATGGTGTCTAGTATATAGTAGGCACCCAATATAGGTCTGTTTAATGAACAAATAATCAAAGGCCAAGATTATCCCTAAAGCCTGTTTTAATATATTGGTGCTAATGTAAACATATTTTCTGTCTTTCTTAAGTTAATGTACCCAAACTCAGAAACTGGTTTACTCACAGAGTATTGAGGACTTGGTGGGCCAGTCAGAATTTCATTCACTTTTCAAGGCTTCATGTGCCTCACTCATATTTTAAATCAACATTTCTTCTGACTACCTCTCTGCATTTGTTTCTACTTTTTTTCCCCCTGTAGCTAAGACCACAAAAAAACAAAACAAAAACAAAAACAAAAAACTTGGCTTGCAGCAAATATACATTTCCATGGAAACCAAGCCAAAAGCAATAGAAAAAAGGGCATTGCATATAAAATGTCTCTTGGCTGCTGAATTTCAGATCATTGCCTGAGTTCCTTTAGTTTTGTGTTGATTTTTTTAATTCAATGTGAACACACAGACTAGGACTTTTTAAATTGAAAACTTTTTGTTTTTTAAAGTATGCTCTGTTTGTTGATTTAAAACATGTACTTACAAACATACACAAACTTTCAGGGTGTGGAAAATAGCATTAGTGAATAAGGTTTGTGTTTCAATGTTATTTTTATGGAAGCTTCATCTTTACTGGGTTAAGTGTGTTTGCTGTAAAGTTAAACTGTTCACTGACAGATGAGGACATTATTTGTTTATAGAATTAGAGTGGTGGTTTTCCCTATACAAAGTGTAAGGAAAGTGTGGTGGGATATAATTAATGGGAAGTAACAAATGGTTACATCAGCAGTTGCATAAAGAGTTCAAGAATATGAACTTCTGAGATATGAAACAGTAGGTCTGACAACTGGCAGTATATGACCACACGGACACGTAGGTAAGTCCTGGATGAGCACGAGTCCAGGGCCATTTCTACACTTGAGACTTGTGCAGTTGCAGAGGGCCCATGCTTGCGCCCTCAATTCTCTACTGTTGTTCTCCTGGCAGTCTCACGGATTTTTTAGCAAGAGTTCCTCATTTTCATTTTGCAGGGAGCCTCAAATTATCTAGCTGGTACTGCATGAGAATTACCCTTCTGACGGTCTTCAAAGTTAAGGGAGACTACTTGGGTTTTCCCTAAATCATTTTAAGAGCATAGGATTCAAAACGGGTGAGGAGAAATATCAGTGAAGCCCTTCATCTGAGACCCTCCAAATGCACTGTGAATCTGTTTTATTACTTCAGCCCATCCTGGTCACCACTGGTTGAGAGCAATCCATCTCCGGGGCCATGAAAAGCAATTTATATAGTGATAAGGAAAGGCTTCCCTCAAAACCTACTTGTACCTTGAAATATGCATTCCTTTTAGCTCAATCATTTTACCCCTCAGACAGAGTACAAAGCTATAAGTACAAGCAAGTTCATTACAGTGTCATTTATGATAGTAAATAATCAGAAATGAACTAACTGTTCATCACATAGGTGATTACTTAGATAAATTACACTCTACTTGATGGTATATTAGGCAGCCATTGAAATATTATAGAAGTATACCACTAAATATTAAAAATTGTATTATAATATACTATGTATAGTATGATTCACTTAAAAAAAATCTATGCATAGATAAAAAGTTTACAAAGTTGTCCAACACAATGTAGTTATCTTTGGGTGGTGGGATGATATATATTTTTTTAGTATATTGGTATCAAATTTTTCTAGAGTTTATAGAGCAAAATCATTGGTTAAGAACAACAAAAAGAGCAAGCAAAAAACAATCAACCATTGCTAAACTTGGTCTCCATGCTCAAGAAGACTACTATGACTTTTCATTGTTTTCTTTTATAAACTGTAGGCATTAAAGAAACAACCATGTGTCAACAAAAGTCTCAATGGGATATTATTTTCTTCCCATTAAAGACATAATAATCTTCATTATCTTCTGGCTAGTCAGCTATAATTTAATGTTCTTTGGCCTTCCTCTGAAATTTCTCCAGAAGCTGTGGCAGGTGCAGAGTGCCTCAGCTCAGCTGTTACTACATAAAGGTGTGAGAGAAGTGGCAATGCCCCCATCTGTGAGCTGCAATGCTTGCCAGTTAGATTAAAGGATTCTGGACCAGATCCTTATTCTCTGTTGTTAGACTATGGCTCTCTAACAACCACGAAGGAAGAGAAGTTATTTACATACCAAAAGGCTTATGTGTTTTTTTTTTTTTTTCCGTTTGTTTGTTTTTTATGGAGGGTGAAGCTCACAGTGGCCCATGTGGGGATCAAACTAGCAACCTTAGTGTTACCAGCACCACACTCTAACCAACTGAGCTAACCAACCACCGCAGGGCTTATATTCTTTTAATTTCTCCTACCACCACTGGTTATTCTGACAGATACAATCCACTTAGCTCTGAACCTCACTTAGAGGGCAGCCACAAGGTTGCAATCTTATAAAATCATCCTGTCTGTACTTACATGTGTGTTTTCCTTCCTATTAGATCTTTATTCCACAGGTCAATTACAGCTTAATATGACAGACTGGCAAGAGCCCAAACTTGTTTCATGGTGGCCAAATTTCATTTCCTTGGGTGTTGATGGAAGTAAATTATGGTTCTTTGTTTCTACCTGAAATTTCTGCCAACTTTACGTAGTACTACGTACTGACTAATATGCAATATCATATATTATGGCTTTGCCTACAGCAACAGCACCACCTGTTCAGGCCAGGGATTAGTTAGCAAGTTGGGCAGGGCTAGGTGCCTAAACCTGCTGGCTTTTTGATAGAATCTTTATGATAAATGAATTTGTTAAGGTGTATTGTAAAATATCTATAACTAGGGACAGTTTCTCTTTTCATTCAGTCTATGTAGCCTTTTCTTTTAATTATAGATGTCTGAGGAAGTTTGGCAAATATATGTTAATTAAAAAATAAATGACGAAAATTCTATTTTAATATTGCAGTTATCAATGTATTTTAATGCTAGTGTATTTGGACTCCAGTTTAGATTTGAACAGATGTGCAAGTTTGAAATGAAATAAGTGCTTTGTAGAGAGAGAGGATGAAATATCGTGTGTCCCTGAAAATAAGTCCGAGTCTTATATTAAGTTTTGCTTCAAACGACGCATTAGGGCTTGTATTCAGGGGATGTCATCCTGAAAAATCATGCTAGGGCTTATTTTCCGCTTACTTTTGGGGAAACACGGTAGGAAAACTCAGTTGTTTTTCATTTTCTTGGTCTTCAAAGATGAATAAAGCAAAAAAAGATTTTTAAAAAATGTTTTAAGATAAGAGAGCATAATATTTTAAAGATGACTGTTCACTAGTCATTACTTGAAGGGAAATTTACTTCATTTATCATAAGTTTGACTTGAATTATAGTTAGTTAAAGTGTTTTTGATTTAGAAAACACCTACACTTGTTACCGGAGTGTAACAAAGTAAAAATTGAAGCAGTTCAAAGCACTTCAAAGTAAAAATTGAAGCAAAGTAAAAATTTAGCTAGGTATCCTTGTCTTTATTTCCTCCTGGCGGAAATTGAAGGGAAAGTTGTGCCTTGAGATGTCAGTTGTGGAGAGCATATAGGAGACGGGGATGGCAGAGGCGATCAGAACATTGCAGAAATCTCACAGACACACTGACGACAAGCCCAAGTGTGCAACCATGTGAGAACGTGTCCACAGGTACATACAGGAATTGAGCTTCCCATTCAAAAAATGCTGTTACTGAGGTTCCCCATTTCAGTTTGTAGGTATGTCCCCATATAAATGCTGTCTTAGTAATAATGGCCACTGTTATTTTTTGGGGGGTGGGGGGAGAGTTGTTTCTGTTTAGAACTCTGCCTTTTGAGACCTGCAGTCTAACTTAGAAAATGCTCTTCTTCTGATTGTTTTTTGTCAGGCTGGCCAAAGCCGCTTTGCCAGTATTTACAGTTAGTCTAGATTGCTTGACATAATAACCTAGGCTGCCTTTGAGTTGATGCTTTCATAGGTTTACTCTATGTTAGTGCTTCTCAAATTTTTAATGTCTTTGGGAATCTTGTCTACAGGGCCTGAGATTCTGCATTTCTTAACAAGCTCTCAGGTAATGTCAATGCTGCCAGTCTGTGGACGACACTTGGAGTAGCCAGGATTAGGTCATTGTCATGTAGGGCATCAGGCGGGGTCTCCGGTCCCGCTCCCCATAAAAGAGTGCAGGACATAGATAGGGGAGTCATACCACTATACTCTTGCAGGCAGCTGGGTTGGAGGAAACAGGATCCACACAACCTGCAACCTGCTGTCCACTTCTTTGCCAACCAACCAATCCCACTTGCTAGCTGCAATCCGTTGTGCTAACAACAACCTGCGCTTGCTAGCTCAGCCGTCATCTTCTTGTTAGCCCTCCATTTTTCTGTTAGCGTATCCACGGCAGTTATATTAGTGACCAATGGCTCACTGGTTACAGCTGACAGCCAATGAGCCACAGCTGATGGCCATCCAATCACAGTTGATGTCCATTTACTACCTGAGCCAGTACCTTTCCACGTGAGACCGAGAGCCTGGAAACTGCACTCCTGGCTATGTCCTCACAGTCACTCTACTTGAATTCACAGCACAAGAGCTGTTTAGTTATCTTGTTAATGTTATTCTCAACATCTTGTAGGGTTGGGATGTGGAAAGGATACGTCTGGCTGTACCTAGTCTTCTAAGAATCAAAACATTTCATATTTTTGCTCTCACAACATTGATGGAGAAGCTAATTTTAATCTGCAGTGAGTTATTTGCTGAGTGCCGCTGTTTCCAAACTCACAATACTCGTAGGACTCTCAGCCTCCCTTGGGTCTGGCCTCTATGCCAAAGCACGAGCTTCTATCAAAGCACAGTGGTGTTTGTGCATAGGTTCCTCGTTACCTTGTCAATGAGACTATATTTGACCAATAGTCATTTCTTTAAGGGAAATTCACCTTAAGATAACTTTGAATTAAACTCTGTTTTGATTTGGAAAACAACTATACTCTTTTCTTGACTGTAACCAAGTGGAAATTATTTCCTTGAGGAAATAAAATGTAAACTAAAACTATCTTTTAGCTAAGTATTCTTTTCTCTAGTTCTTCCTGGCAGAGAAGTTGAAGGCCTCATGTCATATAATGTAAGGATTAACTTCCGCATCTATGATTAATATCTGTGGTGGACATGGTAATGTTTGTCCTGTTTGTCCAGTGTAGTTCCTCCTTCCTTTGAGAATTTTTTCTCTCCACTTATAACCAAATAATTCTGTAGGCTTTCCTTTTGTGGTACTCTGCCTTGCATCCACTAGGGTGAACACATACCCAATTGTATTGCTGCATTCTACAGTCTAACATGAGTTAGTCCAAAGGAGGGCAAGTGACCCACCCTGAGCCAATTAGAGGCCTCCTGGGAGTTGTTCTGTCTGGAGCTGCATATGAAGGTGCATTGCATCTGGGTCATGGAGCTTGTAGGAGGGGAATCAGAAGGTGAGACGATACTGATTCCAATGGGTAGGAGGAAAGCCATTCAAAGACAAGAAGAGATGAGAGATGGGTAGGTAAAGAAGGGAGAGTGCAAGAGGCATGAGTTATTAGTCCTAGTCGCTGAAAATCTCGGAGCTGTCATCATTCCCTTTGGCTCTTTCAAGTCTCTGAGCTTCTCAGATCTCATGAACCACTAAATTCATATTTGTAAAGCCAGTTTGAGTGGGAATTCAAACTGTTGTGACTGAATGAAGCCTGTTAAATATCTAACAGATACTTCTTTAGAACAGTAAAGTGAAGAGGTATACTAAGGCTGCTGTAGCTCATGACCATGCTCTAGTCAGTGTGAGTAAACTCAATTTGCAAATAAGAATCAGAATTAATGAAGAACAACTGAAACATGTCTTTGCCAGCAAGTGCATTACATAAGAAAGTGATACCAAAGGGCTGAAAAATAAAATGTAATAATTACAGTTATTGTCACAACAAGTTTGACTGAAGATGAACATTTTGAATACAAAGAACATAAAATAAACATTAAGCTTAAACTGAAGACATTGATTAAAGAAAGAGAAAAATAAATCTGCCTGGCTCAAAAAGCAAATGAGGTCAGGCCATTGTAAGATTGAATATAGAAAAAGAATAAAGCTTAGACCAATTTTAATAGAAACAAAGGATTGTTAGTGAGTGATGATTGGTGACAAAGAAGAAAAAGTACTCTGGATTTTATTTTACTCTCAAAAATACACACACCAGACCATTTACTAACAGTATCTGCAGATTTCAGTGAGGAAGAGGGAAAGGGATAGTAGCAGCTCATACTTGGGGGGGGGGATGGGAGGGGGGTAGATCTCTGAATCACCTGAAGGGCTTTTCAAACTACACATTGCTTTCCCTTTTTGGATCTTCTCATCTGCTTTTCCATACCAAAATCCCACCCTCAGGTGGGAATCTCAATAGTTATTGATGGGAATATATAATGTTTCTCAGATGTATAGAATTTTAATAAAGGCTGATAGCTACGAATTCAGACTCAATAAGAGATCTGGTTCTTATTTAAAGAAAAATGGGATGGTTTGTATGAAAGCCAAAGGATATATAATGCAAACAAAGACAGGATGGCTCCATTACTTATTAAAAATCTACAAGTATGATGAAAGGGAATAGCTGCCCATGAAAGAACCAAGAAACAATGGAAGAAATTGGCTAACACATTGAGAATCTATGATGTACTTTGTGGGGTACATTACATCTGTTACCTCATTGGGTTATCATAAAAATATTATGAATTAGGTATAGCAGTTCCTCAAATAACATTGCTTCATTTAACGTCATTTCATTATAATGTTGATGAATGCCATAGGAACTTAACTCTTGCTTATATCAATTAGCCTGTGGTAAAACTGGTCATTTTGCTTAAAGTCGCAGAACCTGTCTATGATGTTGAGGACTACTGTACTCTTGTAGGTATTGAATAGGTAAAATGGTGAATCAGAGAAGCAACTTGCTCAAAAATCACACAGTTGTTATGTAATAGAGACTGGACTCGATCTATTATTGTCTGTTCCCAAGCCAATGAACCAAATAGTTCAAGTGTTTGACAAGGAATGGATACAATATGCTTGTAATGGGAATTTATAACATGGTTCATGTGTTTTCAGCAGAAATGAAGGCAATATGCTTGCCACAGAAGCAAATAATATAATATTAACTCGTGTTTATGGCCGTCTAGATAGGTTATGTAAAGGAAATTATTGAGGAAAACTTCCTGGAACAGTAAGAAGAAAGATCAAAGCATCAATTTAGAGCATGTAGCAATTCTCCAAGATGGTTTAATAACACATTTGTCTGACCTCTTGCATGCGGTTTGAAAGTGTAATTGGTAAGACAAGTGAAGGGATTTTTGAGGATTGTCTTTTTTTTTTTCAGCTTCATTGAGATATAATTGACATATAACACTGTGTAAGTTTAAGTCCTACAACGTGATGTTTTGATATAACATGTTTCCCTGAAAATAAGACCTAACTGGAAAATAAGCCCTAGCATGATTTTTCAGGATGACATCCCCTGAACATAAGCCCTAGTGCATCTTTTGGAGCAAAAATTAATATAAGACCCAGTCTTATTTTTGGGGAAACACGGTAGGTGTATATTGCAAAATGATCACCACAATAAGGTTAGTTAACACATCCGTCACCTCACATAGTTCTCTTTTTGTGCATGTGGGGAGAACTTTTAAGATCTATTCTCTTAGCAACAGTCAAGTATACAATACAGTAATATTCACTAGAGTTGCCACGATGTACTTTAGCTCTCCAGAGCTTAGTCATCCTATAACTGGAAGTTTGTACACTTTGACCCCCCACCTTCACCTGTTTCCCCCCACAAAGAGGACTGTCTTTTGAAGATGTGGCTCATCCTCAGGCTTCCTTGCTATCTCCTTAGGAGATAAATCTCCTTATGGATAAAATGAGGAATAGAATTGTGAATCTTAACTTTAATTTTATTGACTATAATTTTCTGCATAAACCATCATGACCGATCTTAATCTCATGGGACAGACTTAATAGTTAAAGAAAAAAAAAGCAATACTGATTTCAGAGTCAGGAGCTCTGTGGCTCAGCTCTTCACTGGCTAAATGACTTTGGCAAAATCACTATTATCCCTATTATCATTGGTAGAATAAGGAGGTTTTACTAGGTCATTTCTAAGTTTTACTTTATTTAGAAACTTTACTGTATTATGAGTCTAAAATATTAGTAATCCTTTCAGGTCACATCAAACTTCTTTACGAGGTTGCAAAGTCTGAAATAGACAATTCTTTCAAACACTTGATGTTTTATGGTTAACTATATTGGAATTTCAATTGTGAGAACAGTACAACTAACAGAGCTTCTACTTCTCTATCCCAATGTTAGATACTTCTATTACATCATTAAATATTGGAAATCTTTAAGGGTGTCTTCCGAAAAGCTATTCTTTTCTCACTCTATACTTTCTCCCTGGGATAGCTCACCTTTGGACATGTGTGGTAAGCAGAAGTCCAAGATGGTTCCCAAGATTCCCACCTCTTAGTATATACATGTTCTATAGTCCTTACCCCTTAGTGTAGGTGGGACTTGTGAACATGATGGAAGGATTTCACCCCTATGATTAAATTATGTTAAATGGCAAAGATGAAAGGATTTTGCATATGTAATTTAGGTTTCCTAGTAAGCTGACTTCGTTAATGAAAAGGGATGTTATCCTGGTCAGGCCTGACCAAATAAGGTGGACCCTTTCAGAGAGGGTCTAGAGATTCAAAGTGAGAGAGAATCAAAATGAGGATGATTCAGAGCTCTCTTATTGGCCTGTAGAAGCCATGTTCTGGAGTTGGTCACATTGCAGGCAATGGTGGGTGGCCTCTAGGAGCTGAGGGCTTTAGTCTTACGATTGCGATTGCAGAGAACTAAATTTTGCCAACAACCAGTGAGTTTAGAAGAGGACCCTCCACCTCAGATTATATTGCAGTCCTGGATGACACTTTGCAGCCTTAGGAAACCCTGAGCAGGGGACCAAGTTTATCCCTGGCTGGACTCCTGACTCATGGAAACTGACATAATAGATGGGTGTTGTTTTAAGCCGTTAAATTGTGGTAAATTGTGATGCAGCAATGGAAAACTAATACAACATGACTTTAATTATCACCAGATGACTCATAAATTTATCTCCAGCAAGACCTTCTCTTGCATATCCAACTGTCTATTTGACATCTCTTGGCTGCTCAAAGGTGGTTCAATTTCTATGTGTCTGATACCAGACTTATGTTCAGGACTCTCAAGTCAAATTCAGTGGACAGCATCTATCATCCATCAATTTGGGAAGCAAATAATCTAGGAGTTGTTTTTGATACATTTTTCATCTTTGTCTTTTATATACAATCCATCAAAAATTTCAATTTATTTCACTTTTTTTGTGACAAATATTTCAGTCTGGTTCACTCAGCATCTGATCCATTCTCATTAAGTATGCCTTCCTTGTACTTTCAAGGGTGAAAAGCAAAAGATAAAATTTACTTTTCTTTGTAACTAAAGTTTCTTGTGAGACCGAGGCTCTCTGAGACAGATGCATTCATGTGAATTTTGTACGATAGACAAGAGCAATGAGAAGTGGCAGCTACACATGAGCAGCTCAGATCTAGCAAGCCCAGTTGTGGAGATGATTAGTTTTTCTGGGGCAGCTATGGCAGTAGTTGTACTGTCTGTGCAACTTGGAGGCCATGAGGCTTCCACTAGAGCAGTCAGTCTTATGTGGTTGTTTCTCTTTATTGCATTATTTCTGGCTGTGGAGCATTCCAATTTGGTGTTTTGACCCTTCTAGAAATGCTATTAGATACTTAATACCTTGAGCTATATCTCTTTTTTACTTACACTAGATTAGGTGGGTAGATCTGTTTTTAAAAAGTCAACTAACCTATTTTTCTCCATTCTCCACCACCACTATTACCATCATCCTCTTACAAGCTGTCATTATCTGTTGCATAGCCTCTTAGCTGGTTAACATTTGTACCCACCATGCCTCCTCATAACCCTTTGTAACCCACTCTCTATTTTTCAGCCTGAATGATCTTTTCAAACTATAATCCTCTCCCACTTAAAATATTCAATAGCTTCCCATCACTTTTTTGTTTTCTTTTTTTTAGATAAGGACTAAAATTTTTGCTAGCCCACAAAGTTTGGCCTCTACCAAATACTCTATCCTCATCTTGTACTTCTTTTTTCCCTTAGTCATGACTCCAGCTGGAGACTTTTAGTGTCTTATAGATACCATACAGCTCACCACCACAGGTCTTCACACCTCTTCCTTTCTTCTCAACTTTCCCCATTATCATCCCTCTGTATCCTCCAGATCTAAACTAATTCGTCATTTCCTCAGGAGAATCTTTGCTTATCTCCCTGCCTTGGTCAATTATCTCATATCCTTTCCTGTGCTGTCTTAGAGATTCCAGTTTGCAGAGTTGTAATTTTATATTTGTGTCATCATTTGAATAACAACTGTCTTTCCCACTATATAGTCAATATCACGTGAACAGGTACATTTGGTTTTACATTATAGTCTCCACCTAGCATATGATTTGGTAGGTACTTAAGTACATGGTAGGTACTTAATAAATATTTGTTGAATAATAATATTTATAATATTCCAGGTATTCTTCTAAGTGATTTATACTCACTTTATCCTTACAAAAATACTATGAGGCAGGTAGGATTATTGTAGTCTATCAATTAGAATAAGCTAAGCTATACTGTGGTAACAGATAACCCCTAAATCCAGTGGTGTAAGATGACCTCAGCCGAAGTTTGTTTCTTGCTTACGCTTCATGTACAATTATGATTAGCAGGTGGAAGCCTTTATCATAGTTACTAGGGAACCAGGTCAGACACCCCATCTTGGCTCATACTTCCACAATTATTGCATCAGGGAAGATAGATAATGGAGAATCATGTACCAACTTTTAAATGCTTCTGTCCAGAAGTGACACACCTGGGCAAAAGCAAGTCACCTGGTCAGTCTCACTACAAGAGGCAGAGGTGTATAGTCATACCAGGTACCTGGCAGGAAGAGAATCAGGAATATTGGCGATCAGATAAAATATTGGCCTACTACATTTATTATTCCCATTTTATAAATGAGTAAACAAGCATAGAAAAAACCATTGTGCTCCAAAGTGGAGGAGTCAGGGTTTGCATCTTGGAGGTTTGACCTCCCTGCCCCCACCCAGGGCTCTGTGTTATTCTTCTTTGTCCACAGTGCTATTTAAACATTCGTGAGGATTCTAGGAACAAATGGTTAACCATGTTTCTGTCATTGTTTCGGCTTCCAAAGGAGAGGTGTGAAGCCTGTCGCTGCTCTAGCCAGAATGTCACTAATTTAAGTAGTCAGGTACTGATATACCAGCAGTCCCTTTTGCTTTCTGTTCTTTTGAAAGACCCCATTTCTATTGACCCTAATAAAATCGGACACTGTAGATAAAGAATTATTTTATCAAGTATAAGTAGCCAAATGTTATATTCAGACATAAACTTTAAACAAATCTGATTTTATTAAAGGTTTTTCTGTTTGTTCTTGCCATTGATTTGCAAGAGTCTATTATATTTTTTATTTTTTAATCAGAAAAAGACATTTCACTGAGTAATGTCACTTTGGACCACTGAATGAGATTGAGAGCATGACAGATACTTATCTCTGTAGCTGTAAGTTTATTTGGACTTCTATGAAAGGAAAATTCGAAATTCAAAATTAGTATTTACATAGTAAAGCAATAAAGTGCTTTTTTTTGTTGTTCTTGTTTTTGTTTTGTTTGTTTTGCCACGATACAAGAGAAAGAAGAGTAGAGACTTGGGTGTGTTTTTATTAATTATGTACTGACTTTTGAGTAATATATAAAACAAATTGATAATTTTGACTCACAATGTTTTTAGGATTTATTTTGTCAATTAACAGATAATTCTTTTTTCAAAATACAGAATTTTAAGCAAAGAACTAATATAAACCTCGCTAATCCCAATTGCAGTTACTTAAAGACATGATTTATTATTTTTCTATGACCATTTTATAAGCATTAATATTTCACCAAAATAGTCGTATTACCTGATAACAAAATCTTCTATGCTCACATTCGAATAACTTTTCTTACTCTTCTTCCCTTGATAACAAATATAGATGAATTATAATCATTCCTACATGGAAATGTTTATCACATGAAGTTTGTTGCCTATAGGAATATTTATAGGAATGCAAATATAACAGTAATTGACTAATATACCTGAAACATATTTTCACTAGAGATAGAAAAAGCATAAAAAAGCTCAATGAAACATAGTCATACTGGAGAAATTTTTTATGTATACGAATTTGCTACCAGCCTTTTTTTTTTTTTTAGTTTTGAATTCCTCATTTAAAAATGTACATTTTTAATGGACCAAATTTTAAGACAGTCATTTATTTATTTTTAAGTATTTATTCTTAGGTAAGTTCTATGATAACTAGCAGAACCCCACAAAAGACCAAATAGTTCTGCAATAAAGGCTTATCCGGGCATCAATGTTTGCTTCATGGAAAAAAGCAGTTAAATGTGTCACCTTCCTCGGAGCGCCATGGGGAAAGGAATGCATCATAGAGAGCAGGTTGCTTTTTCTGAGTGACATTGTCAGTACCTTGATATTCCAGAATTCTAGGTATCAGAGGCCAATTTAAATCTCAGTGAAACATAGGAGGCTCCCACTGAAATCAGCTAGAGAAATATATGAGCATCTTATCCAAGCAGGATAATTTTTCCTCTCCGCCATAGAGCCTGAATTTGAACATATTTATGTATCTCCACAGAACATTTGGCTATTTAACCATGTAAGAAAATGGCATTAAAAAAACCCGTGGTGTTTTATAAATATTCAAGAGAAGCTTAATCTCATTTTCTCTAATATTAATAAAATTCCCGTCTGTCTTCTGAAATTAATACCCTGGAAGGTGTTTACAATATGCTTCTGTTTAGTTACGCTGCTAGCTCCTCCTCTCTTTAGCCAGGGTCTTCACACTTTTACACTATTTACAGACCAGCATATCTATATCTCATCTCTCCTTGTCTCTGTCTTTCTGTTATATCTCCTTTCACATGACACTAGATTCTGCAAAGCCCGCTTAGAAATGAGACCCCTTTCCTGTTAAGTGATCCTGGGGTATGTGGAATGTAAAGCCAACTGAGAACAAGGTAGCTTGTCCTGTTGATACATAAAAGCCATAAAAGATACCTAAAAGCCATAAAACACCAGAGTAGGGAGGGGGCCCGAGTGGGAGAAGAGGGTGGTGAGTTTTGCCATGTGCTGTTTCTCTCCAGATCTGTTTTTAAAAAGTCACTTCTGGCCCTTTGGCCAATCTGCACTTAATTACCTGTTCCTGCTCTATTCCCCAGACAGCTAGCACTGTGGCCATGCTACTCCCCATTCCCTTTGTGAGGCCCAGCTCTGGGGCTGAGTTGATGCATTACAAATGCCTTGTGGACCAAAACAATGTATGTGTCTGATGGGGTTTTCCCTCAGTGGTCAGGATGCCAACCACGGCTCTGATCGTTTTAAATGGCTTGTGATCTGAGGGAGACACTCGTTAGTGGCCGTAGGAGCCCAATATTAGGACCAGATTGAACCCAGTCACTCTGCCAACACAAGCGTTAATAGAAGAGACCATGTCAATAAAAGTTCCCAAGATGAAGCCATAGAATGAGGCACTTATGGACAATTATAAACATTTTGCCCCTTGGTGACTCTCCTCTATCAAACCTACTCCAAGCCTGATAAGCGCTGCCTCTTTAGGGATCATTAATTTCCCTGAAAATTTAAACAGCTGTCACTTGTGATCCTCCTCAGGTGCTCATGTGGGAGAGATTAGCCTGTGTTTATAAGCCAGTCTGTTCATTAAGCGCCTGCCCATGTGGAACCCCCTCCACAGGCCTGCAGATCACCCACAGATAATTGGGGGCAGCAGCGAATTACACAGAGGCGCTGGGAGCAGCAACAATGGTGTGGCCTTATTAATATCAGCTGGGGAGAGTGTACCATTTTAATGATTTCCAATAAACCGAAGCAAGCCCTCAGACCTTCACAAGCATTTAGGCACTGACAGTTAAAGAGACTGTTCAGGTTTGGGTTTCCTGTAGTTACTGTCAACTTCTTAATTAACGTTTGGGAATCTTGGTTTAACCCTTTGTGATGCAGTGGTTCTTCCATTAAGAGTACTTCTGGTAATTTTAATGCCTGCTAAGTTTTCTGATAGATTTAATAGTTGTTATAGTAGAGAAAGATATTTCATGAAGATATGTGACTATAAATGGAGGAAGTACAGTTTGTACTTCTAAAATCAAGGTACTCGTGTTTTAAATAGCATCCTCCAGTTACGTAATCTTTTTATGAATTTGGTATATTTCTTTTGGCTAAGACTTTAAGTTCTTGCAAAGTAACAAAAAAAGTGCTATGTTTTAACATTTTTAACAAGTTCAAAACTGACTGAAAATTCTTTGTTTGGAAGATTATTAAATAGGTTGGACAGTTTGTTTTCCAGTCTGATAAACATATAGATAAAGGAAAGATGTAGGAAAGTTTTTTAAAATAGATGACACATTTATATATTTTAGTAACAAAATACTATAAGAGCAGAAACATTTCCAAAGATCTTTTTCAAAATGCTATCTCCATTGCAGGATTTGATTTGGAAGAACAGTCACTCATACTCATTGTTGAAATGTCCAACTTTAAATCCAGTGGACAGATTACATGTGTTTATATATTTTTTAAAAATCTTCTTGGGAGGATACTATGTGCAGTCATTGTAGTCATACTAAAAACAGTGACAAATTTTACACATTTAAAAGTAATGTAGTCTACCTTAAAGATCAACAGTTCTTTTAAGAACTTTCCCATGAGCTAACTAGAAAAACTTTGAGACGCAAAAGAGTGTCCTGTTTTTTTTCCTACTACCACATTCAGGATATTCTAAAAATTGTACTATTTTTAGAAGTCTTATTTCTATAAAACTTATCATACTATTTACATCCCATAGCATGATGGGCACCTCTGGCTTTAACGTCGTTGCTACCACACCTGGCCTATGAATGATGCCGGAGGCATTCTCTTCTACAGTGTTATCTCTGTAAGCTTAACCTTGAGTCCTTTCATTATATTCTAGTCAAGGCAGAGTCAAGGCTCTAGCAATGATTATATTATACAGTTGTATAGAGCATTGTTTTATGAAAGAGTTTCTATATGATGGAGAATCTCCCTTCTCTGTTTCATCTTTCCTTTGATAGCTGCTAAAAAAAGTAGTTCTTTGTGTATTTCATTTAAACAAAATCTGACAGCTAACAGAATCTGACATATGAGGGAATGTCACTACGTTCATCCAACTTATAGCAAATCTCTCATCGTTCATAATGTGGTCTGATGCTTGTTTTGCCAAATCTTTAGCAATGTTTTCTGTGTACCTTCCCAGTCTATTTGTTGATAAAGGAATCTTTCCAGCTCACCAATATACTGATTTCTATAAATTATACCAGACATTCTTACTAAGAAGAGAAAGTGTTTCCCCAGTGGTGTGTGGCTTTCACTAGTAACTAAGGAACACAGAAGTGGCTCCTATATATTTATCTTTAAATTTAGTACAATGTTATAAAGTGCTGGCTTGAGAATAGCACGGCTTTATACATTACTTAAAAAATGATTATGTTGTATTTTACGTGCTTACATTAAACTATCTTCTTATAATCATGAGTTAACATCTTCAAGTGCCATATTCCCTTAACATAAGGTTTATTGATAAAATTTATGGCTCTTCATTGCTAAAAATAGTAAAAGTAAACCCATATTTCAAATAGTGTTGTTGATAATTTTGAAGTTTTCAGACTGAGTTTTTTTTAATACATGAATAGTTGATTTTTAAAAAAGCATATAATGTGGCTGATAAAAATTTTGTAGTAGGAGCTAACACATTAATTTTACCATTTCTCTGCTGGTTTGCTTATGTTTAAATTACTAGCTTTTTTCAATCCAAGCATTATTTACAGAAACTTCTTAATCGACTTGACATTTTTTGAGGGTATATTCACTTAAAACATGATAACTGGCTAGTCTATTTAACTGTATCCACAAAAACTACAGCATAATAGAATACACTGGAAACAAGCACATGAGACAGTATGTTGCTGTTCCCCCTGGCATGTCTTGAAATAGTTCTTTCTTATTTCCAGATACCTTGCTCATTGCATGTGGCTGAGGGCTCTGACATGCCGACTGAATGAGGGGAATAGCCTCGATCCTCCTCGTAAATAAAGCTTAATTACTCTCTTGTTGCTAAGATAAGAAAATAAAGTTCTAATATTTTTCCCCACACCATAACAAATTGTTTTTCATTAATGCCACCGTGAGGGCTACTCCTGGAGAGAAGAGAAGAGTATCTTTGCCTCACATTCTTTTATCTAGCTCTGGCTCTGGCCACTGGAGAGTCTTAGTGATAGGACAGGCAATGATATAACTTCGGTTAGTGGTTTTCTGTCTTTGTGGATTAGCTTTGATCTTATGAGATAAAAATATATAACCAAAAGATAAGCCTTCTGGTGATACTCTTATTGCTGTATCCAAAATTTAAAAAAGAAATAGAAGGTTTTAAAACATTTGTTATTGGGGGATATAATAAATATAAATAAATGCTTCATGTTCTATGAACATATCTGTGAAGGAGAAGCTTGAATTTTTTTTAAAGCCGTCTGAGATGACCTGGTCTTTCCTAATATAGTGAGAGATTCCCAGGGAGCAAGTGACATCTGTGCTCTTTCATTTTGTTTAATGAACAATGAATAGAAGAAAACCCCCAGACTCATTGAAACATTCCCTTTTAAATAAAATATGGCTCTTACAGAATAGTGTAAAACTTTGGGGGGTTTTTTGATGGCTATTTTGAAAGAAAAGATCTAAGATTGAGGTCTGTATATGAAATATCTTCATCTTTAAAAAGTGAAACTCAGTTAGTAATTAGACTATTTAGTGTATTCAAAGAACAGAAGTAACTGTTTAGGCAGAGTCCTTGTACACCCTGATGGATGCATTGGTAAGACAGGAAAATGCTCAGAGAGATGGTCTTATACTCCGAGGGATAGAAGGAAACCACCAGATCCATATCTGGAAATATTTCTCACTAAGATGCTTTTTCCAGATAACGTTTTGTGGATTCTCACCTCAGTGTGATGCTTTGTGTCAGTGGAAATCAGACATTATCAGAGCCAACAAGTAGTAAATAATGTTACGGTTAAAGCTAATAAATAAGCAAAATGTACTAGATCCATCATCTATGTGAACTATTCTTTTCTTGGAAAGTTTCTAATGCTTCCTGTAAGTAGTCATACTTCAAAATGTCAAGGCATGTGGTGCTGGCGAAAATCCACATTGAATCTGTTTTATTTTTTCCTTTCCATTTGCTTTTTGTTTGGATTCTCTTTTGATGACACTTATTGCTTCATAAAGTTTATGCTCTTCTTTCTCTCATAATTGCTTTGTTCTTCAGGCTTTTTGTTTCTATGAAAGGAGAAGAGACAATGTGGGAAGGCAGTAAATAGAGCATAGGTTTTGAATATAGATAGGTCAGGTTGACCTTTGCCACATTTGAGTTTATACTAAATCATATCGAGAAAAGTCACATCTGTGCCTCAGTGTCCTCACTGTAAAAGGTTATACTGTTACTAAGAATATAGGTTTGGTTGCATATAACCGAGATGCAAAATAGCAGGGTCTTAAACTAAATAAAAATTTATTTCTTGTTCACATAAAATCTGGGCTGGTATTGTGACTCTGCTCTGGGAAGTCACCAGGGCTTCTTAAGATGTCAGAGACCCAGGCTCTTACTGCCTTGTTGTTCAAGCATCCCTAGAGTCTCGCCCCCATTTACATGGTCTGAATGACTCATCCCTACCATTGCTGCATCCCAACTGCAGGAAAAAGGAACACAAACTGGAAATTGTGTCTAGTGCTTCTACTCACCTTCCACTGACTAAATTTGACATCTGGCCACACCTAGCTGCAAGGGAGGCTGTAGTCTTTATTTTGGATGTCCAAGTATGTGGCTGAAAATTGGGGGTTTCATTATTCTAAAAGAAGGGGTATATAGCTTTGGGGGTTTAACTACCATAGGCAGAACTGACTTATACACCAGCCAATAGGCATAGTACCTAGTGCCCACAATACTTTTAGGGGACCTCAAAATTTTTAATTTCAATTTCTGTTAAAATCATAAAAAAATGAATATGATAATAATGGATATAAAACAAAGAAATTCAGCCTGGATTATATTTGCCTTTATTCCAATGTAATCATAAAATATAATTTTTAATATATTTTTTTGTTTTTGTTTTACAGCTTTCCTTTTAACTTCATA